>NW_024097445.1:0-483876 GCF_016545835.1 Crotalus tigris
TTCTAAGTGGTATTTCTTAATTAGGTATTCTTTGGTCTTCTTGTTCTTCAGCTTCTTTTCTTTCATCTGTTCTAGCTTGCTTGCATGTGATCTTAACTTGCTGATCTTATTTTCTAGTCTAACCTTCCATTTTTCTGGTGTACTGTTTGTTTGTTTTTCTTTTTTGTTGATTTTACATCCCAGGTATTCTGTTATAACTGCAGCTGTGCTGTACATTAGTTGGTTTGTTTCTTGCAGTGAATTGGTGCTTATATTTGCTATTGCAGTATTTGCATCTTTTAATGCTTGTGCTAGCTGTTTCTTTGGAACAAGCTTCAATGCAGGTAGCCTTATTCTGTTGTTTTTGTGCTGTTTTAGATGCTCAATTATTCTTTGTTTCAATTCTTTTATTTCTTTAGTTAGAGGGTTTTGTTCTTCCTGAGGAAGAGGTGCCTGGTTTCCAAATGAGAATAGTTGTATATCTCTACTGGATTCTTTCACTGCCAACTCCCCCGGGTTTGCCTCTACATTCTGAATTACTTCTTGTAAGGCTTTGATTTCTTTGCCCTGGGTAAACCTTTGCAGTTCGTCCAATTCTGTTTCTGTAAATACTTTATTTCGTGTTATAAATCGGCGTTGATCTGCTAGTCTCTGTTCTGTTATTTCTGATTCTGTATGTTGTTCTTTCCAGAATTCGTGCATTCGTTTTAGATATCCTCGTCTTGTTGGACTTGATCTGTAGTAACAGATCATTATTTCTTTGTTTTCCATCACTGTGTATCTGCGACGGGTAAACACCTTTTCTTCCAGTAGTTCTGCAGCTGCTGGCCCTTGTTGCTCAGCCAACAGTCCTGAGTCCTGTAACCCATTTTTCACCAGATATCCAGGAACTCCAATATCTAGTGCGGACCTTGTTAACCCGGGCGACGTCCGAGCCGGTATGGCATTCTGCAATTTACGTCTCACCATATTTTTTATGGGAGAGACACTCTTTGTCTGACTCCTCTGATGAGACCTGTCCAGTGTGGTTGAACCTCTGGCATAGCTCTCATCTTCCTCAGAGTACACAACTCCCACAACCACGTCAAAGTAGTGCCTCACGGGGGGTTATTTATTATTATTTATTATTATTATTATTATTTATTATTATTATTTATTATTATTATTATTGATCATCGCACAGTCCAGCCAGATTTCAGACTGGATTTGGCATTTGTCTACCTATCGGTCCTTACCCAGACCTGGGATATGTCAGAGGGGATGTTTGATGGTATTAACAGATATCCGTCGCAGGATTGAAGCATTCCTATTACGGGGCCCCCCGCCCCCCCCCCGCCTTTTGCACTTGCCGGTTAATTGCGATTGTGTCAATCCAATGGTGTTTCAGTGGTGGCTCCAGTTGTTTTGGGATTGCACCCAAGGAGCTATTACTATTGGTACTTACCCTTGCTTGGCTTTTGCCACAGTCCTTTCTATTTCTATTTGTAGGTCTTTGTATTTTGTTATCATTCTCCAGTTCTTTTCCTCGTCTATTCTGCGGTCTCCAGACACTGCCACGTCCACTATCCAGACTTTTTTGTCTTTCTTATCAACAAGTGTTAAGTCTGGGGTGTTATGTTGAAGGTGCTTGTGACTATCCAGAGCAACTCTGGGAGAAAAAGTAGTAATAATTCAAGCAACTCTCTGTAATCAAAAAATAAAGCAAGACAATCCAACGTCAATTAAAAATGGGACTGTGTATTAGCACTTATGGCTTCAAATATATATAAATCATGCACCTTTTTTTTTTTTTACTTGGAACATGCTCCAGTCTCACCACCCTACATTTTGCCTTGGACAATAGAAACTGTGGTACTCTTTCTAGAAACAGCCCCTCGGAGAAGGCATCGCTCGGTCCTTCGGTTGGACCTTGAGCTGTGGAACTTTGCCTAAAGGAATCTGAAAGGCTCTTGGAATAAGAACTCAGGAAATTCTGAGGTGTTATTATTTGCTCGCAGATAAATATCAGCATGGCTGCCCTTTGGGGGGGAACTGAATGAGGGTAGGTGTGTATATATTCATCATACCTGTGGCCTACCCATTTTCTATCAGAGTGATTATGATGGTTTCCTCCCCAAATTTCCTAGGAACTGTAATTTGGTGACAGTGACAAGACTGCTCAATAGAAATCCCTAATCTTCCTTGCAAGAGCCACAACTCTTAGTAAGGCCCACTATAACCTTTATTCTGCATAGGTTAAAAGACCACACTTCTAATTGTTAAGCATGGAAACATGAAATCTGTCTTTGATCTAATTTCCAACAGCCAGCTGTTTGCTGCATAGACTTTCAAGAACTCCAAGATAATTCCCAAGTTAGCGCAGCCAGGAGAACAAAAATAATTTCTAGTGGCAGTGGAATATCATAATGGGTATGATATTCTATTATGGTTCTAGGGAACTTTTCAATGCAACAGAGCAATTCACAACTGCTAGAGTTTCAAATTGGTTCCCTTTTCTTTATTTATTTCTTACATCTTTGGTACTAATAGAACAGCAGCTAACAAAACATAAAACAATAAACACTTCCAAATTATATTAAGGAGTAAACAATAAAACTAAAAAGTGACCTGGAACAGTTGCTCAGATAGTAATTTAAAACAGTAGGATCAAACAAAATAAAATGAGGAGAAAGAGAGAGAGAGAAAGATAGAGAGAGAACACCTAACCAAAGTAATTCTCACTTGCCATATAAATATGCATGAAGTCGAGCAAGTAGAATGAAAGTAGAAAGAGAGAGAGAGAGAGTGAAAACAAAGTATTGAAGGTCAAGGAGGTATTTGGAAACAATAAACAAAAGAAGAGAGTTGTGGGGGGCAGGAAATTTTATTTGTTGGTTTGTTTGTTTATTGCGCACATGTTTATGCCACTACAATTGCCTGACTTTGATGGCTTACTAGCAGGAACATATAAACATACAATAATCAAAAATCCACTCAATATCAGCAATTATCACAATACACATAATGTGTACAGACACACATACACACACACACACATACACACAAAATCAGTAGCAATATTATAATCATAAATCCACAGCGTCAAATATCACTGAATGAAGGAGATTTATCCACCTGCTATCCAGTTGCCTGCTAAAAACCTTATTTTCTTTCCGAGGAGAAAAAAGAAAGAAAAAGATAAAAGGGAAGGAGGGAGGGAAGGTAAAGACAGGACAATATGGAAAAGAATAGGGTCTTTATATCTGGATTGCAAAACTCCTGGTGATCGAGGAGAATAGACATTTTAAAAAAACCTCTTTGCTGCCATCTAGTGATCATCAGGATTTGTTATCAACTGCAGCCTCCAGATGGTACAGCAGCCCTGCTGCATAATCCTTCCCTGTACACAGTAGTGCCTTAGAAAAGAAAGCCCCATGCCCAGCAGAAGAATCTAGCACAGACATGAAAGCTACTTGTCATTGAGTTCCTTTATTCAGAATCACTAGACCTGTGGGAAACTTTGATAACATAAGATAACCTCTATTGTCATTTTTTTACTGTGGGTACAACGACACACATCAAAAATGAAATTTAGTTGCCCGCTCTCAAAGTGAAACATACATGACACACACCTAAACATACTATGTACAACATATGCATAGACCCACACCCCTACATATACATAGCAAATAAATATTAAATACTGTCCATCTTGAATATATAATGGAAGGAGGAAGCTTGAGAGTTCACAAGGTTAATGCTGTATGGAATGAAACTATGGCTGAATCTGGATGTTTTGCTACGGATACCATGAAGCCTCCTCCCAGAAGGTAACAAGGAAAACAAGTCGTGAAGAGGTTTGTTTCAGTGAAGTTTTTGCATCAAGTTTTGCATCTTCAAACCAGCTTCACAAACCATCCTGACCCAGGAGAGTTGGCCATGCAAGACATGATATATTGCTTCTGTGGCCTCAGGCATCTCACTGAAGAAAATTGTACCTACTTCACATGACCCATTCTTGCTTTTGGAAATCTCCATGACTCCATGATTGTTTGCAAAAATAAATGCAATTACTACGCATTGCTTACAGGGTTTAAATGGTTCCATAGCTACAATGACCATTTAGCTCTCCACTGCAGCAGTAGAAGAAAAAGCAAAGAGAGGTCAGGAAGCTCTGGTAACCCTACCCCTTTGACCAATTTGAGAGGGGTGATCGATCCTCTAGAAGCATAGGACTCCCATAGTCTGAGCACTGCTAATAAAAGCCCACATCACATTACTCCTTTCTTCCTATTTTTTTTGAAGGCCCAGCATACACTGCTGAAGGGCCAAGGAAACAGTATAGGAAGACCACTTACAGAAAAATTCAGAACCTTGGAGAATGGCCTAAAAAAGGCTCTCACTCCTTTAGCAATCTCTGCCTCAGAGGACAGAAATTGAATTAAACCTTCTAATGATGATCTAAATGAAAAAGACACATTCACTGGACAGGAGATTGCTTCCAAATGATGTAGACCATGGCCATGTAGGACCTTCAAAGTCAATACACTGAAGCTAGAAACAAAATAGAAGGCAGTGAAGAAAAAAAAAAACTAAAATGAGATGGATTGTTGCTGTTGTGTTGTGAGCCTATTAATGTCTCCTAGTACTCTTCAAAGCCAAACCTAGATTGGACATCTCACATTGGATCAAGCAGCATGTTGTCAAGATATGGGGAAAGTTGTAGCTAGCATAATCTGCCAAGAAAAGCTTCACTAATGGCCCTTGCCATATCAACAGCCAAGAAAATCTCCAGATCTGGGAACATCTGCAAGCTATGAATTAGATTTGTAGGGAAATAGCAAACGCATGTGAAATGATTTGAAGGCCTTGTCCTAAATCAAGCTTTCCATCAACAGCACTTCCAACCTGCTTTGTTAAACATAACTTTGGTGGTCTGCATAGCCAAATGACTGACCTTCATTGTTAACATAGCTGCATGCTATTAAAAGGCATCACTTGTCTCTTTCTGGAGATCTTTCTGGAGATCTCTGTCTGCTAATAAAAGCACAGGAATAATCTGGGCTACCTCGTCCATGATATTGGCAACCTTATCAGAAGTAAGTCAGTTTTTAGCATGCTTATTCAAAAATAAACCTCTCTAACTTCATGGCAGTTTAGTTGCTATGTAAAGTGTCTTGTAAGCATAGTAATAGTGTCCTTACTA
Organism: Crotalus tigris; assembly: GCF_016545835.1. Lineage (NCBI taxonomy): Eukaryota > Metazoa > Chordata > Lepidosauria > Squamata > Viperidae > Crotalus > Crotalus tigris. The sequence goes on from NW_024097445.1 coordinate 5,165, forward strand.
TTGTAAGCATACAAGTCTACTACAAGCGTAACTTAAGTGGGGCTTATTTCAGGTGAACAATAAAGACTTGCAATTGTTCCTGCACAATTGAAAACTACAGTAAATCACTGCACCATTTCAAATCTAAGATGGAGACCAATACATTTATGGAGAGTGCGTTCAGAATATAAAACAGAATTAATAGTTCATCATAAGACCTAATTTGCAGAGTGATCTATTCATGTAACACAAGTCTCTATCATCATTTTCATTTGGCAGTAAGATGGGAGATGAGAATCTCACTCTTAAAATAACAGACAGATCTAGAATTAAAAAAAAACACTAACGCCTCAGAGGTATTCTAGTCATTTCCACAGCTGATCATCCTACCCACTACCTACTGCTCTGCCATCTTGACAGATTTCTAATTAAACTTGGCAAGTGGAAGAAAATGCATCCAACTTATCAAATTTTCAATCTATAATGATTCCTCTCCCCGTGGGGTAATATGGGTTAAAGAAGATCTGATTTTCAACACCTTTGTGTCACGACCAGTTCTCATCTACATTGTATGGGAATTAGATGATCTCCCGATGTAATCAACAATAACAGTAACAATAATAATATTTTGGCAGTAGGTTAGACAAATCCTTTTGATTGTAGTGGCTCCAATCTGCACAGGAATCATTCTACAGGCATTTTCAATACTAGAACTCCCAATACAATTACATTTGGACACTATAATTAAAATGTGTGGAGGGAAAATTTGCTTAGGGAGATTTAGAAATAACTAAGTCACCAAATATTGGACCAAGTAGTTGCCTGACATAAAAGTTGGTTTTAAGATAATAATGAACAATAAAAAGTGTAGCTACAGCTATAGCTATTGGCAAAAACATTAGAGAAGTAATGACTTGTTTATTCAGGTTGACTGTTAAAGGGTGATATAAAATGGCTTGTGTTTAATTCACCAGGGTAACTTATCTGCCACTTCTTTGCTATGCACTCCTTCTGCTACCCAGCACTACTGTTTTTTGATGACTCACTTTCTGCTGAGCATTCATTGAATGATGATTAATTACTTTGTCTGCAGAGATAGGGAGACACAGGTGACTCTTCATGGATTAGTGGGCCAATAGGAACCAAAGGTAATCCCAAAGTACCAAATGCCCCAGGGATTATTGCCACTCTCCAGATGTTATCTCCAAATGATATTTCCATCAATCAATCAATAATAGAGCTGGAAGGGACCTTGGAGGTCTCCTAGTCCAAACCCCTGCTCAAACAGGAGACCCTATAGCACTTTGGATAGGTAGCTGTCCAGTCTCTTCTTAAAAATCTCCAGTGATGAAACACCTACAATGTCTGAAGGCAAGCTGTTCCCCTGGTTAATTGTCCTCACCGTTAGGAAGTTTCTCTTTAATTCCAGGTTGTTTCTCTCCTTGATTAATTTCCATCCATTGTTTCTTGTCCTTCCCTCTGGTGCTTTGGTGAATAACGTGACCCCCTCTTCTTTGTTGCAGCCTCTCAAATACTCAAAATACTTTCCCAGAAACAGCAGGATCACCATTCACCTTTTGGCTAACTGGTTAGATGACCATCCAGGGCACTCTCTTTCTGCACTCAGATAGAAGCTGTGGTCCCTTTACAATGTACCCTGATCCTACCTCAAAAGCAATGCAGCACTTAAGTCTCCTCTCTAAACCTATTCTGGTTTCAGATATGATGGAAGCAGCCAAAATAGTGATATGTATTTAGCATCTTAGTGCTAGCATCTGTACTTTTTCAAACCTCCTTTTGTTGATAATGGGAAAAGTTGTCTCTGTTTTCTAAACACTTTAATTGGGATGAGTTGTCATTTCCAGGCACAGCAGAAGTATCTCCCCTCCAACTTCAGAAAAGTTAGGTGAGGAATCTAGAAGTACGATCTCTTAAATTTAAGCAAAACAAAACACAAGAGTGTAACAGAACAAAAAAGAAAATGCTTTAAAATGGATTGTTTTGAACAGAGATAAAAAATAGTGTATATATACAGTAGTCAGCCCTTCCCTGGGAATAAATCCTGTCAAAAGATAGGTAGATGCTAAGGTTTTTGTGGAAAAACAGTCCCACTATAACACTACAACAGTCTTGGATGAGAAGTGAAACATCTTCAAAGAAAAACAAGAAAGTCCAGTTGTCTCATAAAAAAGCATTTTTGGGACAACTATGACCTGGATGACTGAGAATCGCCATAGACATTCATGGAAAAACAATATTTGCACATTTGGGGATGGTTAAAAAAAGAGAAAACTGTTGACATTGGTCATTGCTAGATGTGCACTAGGAACCTCTTGCACAGAGCACCATCAAGCCCAACAATCAACACTGTCATCAATATCTGGTATCATATTAGATCCTAACTTCTAACTGCTACGAAGGAATAAAAAGAGGGTAGACAGGTTGCAGAATGACAGAATAACAGAGTTGGAAGGGATCTTGGAGGTCTTCTAGTCCAACCCCCTACTCAAGCAGGAGACCCTATATCATTTCAGACAGGTGGCTGTCTAGTCTCTTCTTAAAAACCTCTAGTGTTGGAGTACCCACAGCTTCTGAAGGGAACTTCTGTTCCACTGGTTAATTGTCCTCTCTGTTAGGAAGTTTCTCCTTAATTCCAGGTTGCTTCTCTCCTTGATTAGTTTCCATCCATTGTTTCTTGTCCTGCCTTCTGGAATTTGTCTTATCTTTGTCTTATGCCTGCCTGCATCAGACCCAATTTAAGAACAATTTTTACAGTGGTTGGTAAATGAATCCCACAATCATTAAATGAATTCAGCTTCCTTAATAGGCAGGTTTTTTCGACAGACAATGGCAAAATGTCGCAAATCGTGATCACATCACTATAGGAAACTGCAACCAGGGTATTTACATTGCACTCCTAAATGTAAGCCAGTTGTCAAGGGCCTGAATCACAATCACCTCACAACAGGCATTGCACAATAATCCAGAGTGTGAGTACAGGACATAAGTCACTTTTTCAAGGCCATTGTAACTTTGAACAGTCACAAATAGTCAAAAATCAAGGACTACCTGTATGGGAAAAGGAAAAAAAAGTTATGCAATTTTGGAGGAGGAAAACAGTATTATGTTTGTAACTGCTATAAAAAAAATGGAAATTGCTTCTTTAAGTATTTCCTTTTTCTCTGAGTTTTTTTTTTATCTATATCATTTTTTCTTTTAAGAAACATCTTTTTTCAAGCTTGGTTCCATTTCAGCTGTGAAATCAGACTTCTGTAATGGAAAGACTGGATGTCTGGAAGCGTTCATGCCAAGCATAGCATTTGGGGAAAATCCTGGCAAATTTCAAAAGGAAGTATATAGAAATATCAGACTAATCTCTTTTAAATTTTTATAAGTCTTTATAACTTTGTTGTTTGGAGAGAACATTAAATGACATTTGCAAGCAAATTACAGCGCTGTGGTCGTTCCCCACAGCTACAGTTGTTGCATCCTCATGAACCATGTCTTGTGATTAAATCCAGATTTCTTTCTTTTTCTTCTTTTTATCCCAAGGCTTTGTAAGGGGATTAAAATGAAAGACAGAGAATTATTATGATTTCTGCAGACATTTTCTACCTTTTCACAGTTCTCTGATACACTAAATCAGACACAAGGCTTCCTGACAATTCTGCATTTGGGTTGTTTCATAGCTGTAAAAGTCAGCCTGATTGGTCCGAAGATTCAGACAAATCTTTTGCATACCTCTAATACATATTTTGGTTTCAACCTACCTTACCCTACCCCACCCTACCCAACCCTATCCTACCCTACCCTACCCTACCCTTTTTCATATATTCTCATTGCATTTCAATCCCATGGCAATTTGGATTACTTTTATCCCTTTTTCTCATACAATGAAGGTGCTTTAAAAGATTAATTTTTTCTTGATATAAGGCTGCTCATTAAGCCCTTCACAGAAAGGAGAGCAAGACCTTTCTCACCCTCTCCATAACATGTAATATACTATGAATATACATATATACAGGTCCTTACTTAAGGACTAATGACTTAGTATCCATTTGAAATTACAACAGATCCTCCCTAGAACTACTCACAACCCATTTTCAAAGTTCCAACAAATGAACACACACACACACACACACACACACACACCGCTGCAAAAAAGGTCATAAAATTGGGAGTAGTCATGTAGTGACTTGCTTAATGATTGCCATGATTTATAATTCCTAGTTTAATTACAGTCATAAATAAAAGACTAGCCGTAACACAGAAAGACACTTAAATAAGGGCACTTGAGAAGTTATGCCATAATCTTCAGTTTTTTTCAAATCAAAAGCCAAAGCCTTTTTTAACATGTGGTCTAGTGTTATAGCCAATGAATTAGGGATTTTCCTTATCAGTTGAACTATTAATATGATGAAAGAAATTAGGGAAGTATAAATGCCTGGCACAAATAAATGTGGACACCTCTCAACCCCATTAGTATGTAAGCAAACATTACAAATATTGGTTGGCAGCCTTACATCTCTTAAATAATAATCTTATAACAGGTCTAGAGCAAAAGTAGCTCCTCCCCTTTTTCTCTGGGAAAAAAATTCTGGTCTTGCTAATTCCTGCAGGAAAAAGAATGGAGAAACCTATGCCATGAATACCAGATGTACTTTCTGGCTTCCTTTGGGAAGCACATTCTATCCGACCATAAGATTAGGATTGTTAACCTTTTCTCTTACTTTTTCTAATTAAACCCAACATGCATATGTATCTGTTAGAGACTTCTTCCAGTTTGCTGGATAGAAAAATCTGCCTACAGATTGTTAAAAAAAAAAAAAGATTTATTGGTGTTATTAGAGACGTTAAGCATATGCTTGATATCATTTTCCCATTTAAAAAATTCATGAAAAGCCTTCATGTAGACAGGATTGTGCTTTTATTCTGTTTTGTTGTTTTTTAAAAAAGGTTTGGCATTGATGTATGCAATATAAATTGTAAGACAGTAATCTCCAGCTCTATGGGCAGTAAACATGGTGCATTTTCTGATTTAGAGGAAAGTGTTAGCATTGCTAGTTAGATCCTTCCTTCCTTCTTTCCTTCCTTCCTTCCTTCCTTCCTTCCTTCCTTCCTTCCTTCCTTCCTTCCTTCCTTCCTTCCTTCTTGCCTGTAATACAACAATTTTTGATGGATAGGTTTTGGTGTGCCCTTTCCATTAACATTCTTAGGGTCTGTACGTACTTTGAAAAAATGGTTTGGCTGCTTGAAAACTTGCATGAAACTCATGCTGCTTTAAGAATGTGATGCATTAAAGCCCCAGGATCTTTTTTTCAGGCTCAGATGTGCTTTAATGAATAGCAGAGGTGGCTGTGCTCACATAAGATCCAAATCTTATCTTTAAAAAAATGTTTTTGAAGCATGCACAGCCCAATTATAATATATATATATATATATATATATATATATATATATATATATATATATATATATATATTTGTTTTCTGAGTTTTTCGCGGGTATTTGTATGTAGGTCTTTGGTTGTTCGGGTTTTCTCCCGTGTAAAATTGGAAGTGACTTCGTCGAAACATCGCCAAGACACTTCCAATTTTACGCGGGAGAAAACCCGAACAACCAAAGACCTACATACAAATACAAATATATATATAATGAATTAGGGATTATTAGAATGAAGAATCTCATACAGCCATTAGTCTGAAATGGTAAGGGTATCCTGCTTAAGCAGGGGGTTGGACTAGAGGACCTCCAAGGTCTCTTCTAACTCTGTTATTCTATTAGCTTCATGTAACTGCCTGTGTTCACTTACGTCATTTTTGGACAACATTTTCATCTTCATTACAAATAATAAAAAGAAAATAAAAGTTCACCTTTCTCATACTACCAATTCACAATCACTGGAATATGTTTTTATTATCAATGATTAAAGTACTATATTGTTTATGATTGCTCCCCTATATCATAAATGTAGCCAGCACCAAACAGTCAAGCATGGCATCGTGAACAGCCACACAGTGTTTCTTAAAGGCTTTGAGTTATATGATGTCTCCGTGGGACTAACTAGTTTAAATGAGAAATTGGTTATAGCAATAGAATCTTTCTGGCCATTGATTCAATGGTCTTACTTTGACCACTCTGCTTTGCCTTGTGTTGCTTTGTTGTTGTCACAGCTCTTGAACTTGTTCTTGTCCCCATGCTTATTCAACTCATTTTCATGTCCCTTACTAGAACTGCATTTTGGATTTGATCTGATCTTAACTCTCCTTGTCTTTTGGTTCCTTTTTCTGAGTATTTGTGCCGCTCAACCCACAGCCCCAGGTCTTTCAACAAGGTTTCATTCTGTCAGAGGCTTGTGGTTTCCTATGCATTCACTGGGTGCCATTTGGACAGATGATTGATGATTTTAATGGGCCCTTTTGACTTGGTGAGAGCTTCCAAAGAAGTATCTACTTTTTCTAATTTTCTACTTTGCCTCAAAAGCGGTGATTTGAGAGAAATGTCCTCTTCAGGAGGTATGGCACAGGACAATGTATGCCACTTAGCCCAGCTCTTGAAAGCAATTCTTTTTTACGGCCAACACAAATGACAATGTGAACTAAGATGTACAGACACAGGAGCTCAGGTTTTTGTGGTCGAAAAAAGCCTTGTGCAGAAAACCCACCTTAAAAAGATAGATGTATGATTTACCTCCCTGCAGGGCTGTGTTTATCAGCTGAATAAAACAGGTTAAGTATTCTCTGCATGTTTGCTTCTTCCACTTGATAATGGATATATTTGGCTGTTTCGTCTATCTCTAGGACAGTAAGAGAAAAAAAGTTTCTTTGCATTATCCAGGGAATCTAATCATGCTTTTTTGCTACTGTCTCTCTTTCATCCCTGGGGAAAATGCCAGTTCTTCAAGCTTTGTTCAAAAAAACAATTTCCCATTGCTCAAGATTCAGTCAGTGAATTTCTCAGTTCCTTTCTTCTCCCTCCTGCCTTTTTTTTATTATATTTGAGCAAAATTTTTACTGACAAGAGTATGCTGTACATTCAGCCCCTGAGAATGAAGGTATCTATCTACCTAAGCTCAATTATTCCTATCAATTCTTCCCCTCCCCTCCCCTCCCTTCCCTTCCCTTCTCTTTTCTTCCTATAGGGCAGTGATGGCGAACCTATGGCACACATGCCAGAGGCAGCACTCAGATCTCTCTCTGTGGGCACACGTGCTGTTGCCCCAGCCCCACCTCCCCACATGGCCCCCTCCTCACCAGCAGCCCCCCAGAGGAGAGTCATCACCAGGCGCGGCCTGTGCGGAGCAGTGCGGCCAAGGACATGGCAGCCGGGCAGCGGGGACAAGACTCTGCCCTCATGCCCTGTCGCGCACGGATGATGCTCCGGGGCATGGGCAGAGGGCGTGACTGCCATGGTGTTGCAGGGCTGCCTGGGCAATCTGCGGTGGCCATGGAGGCAGTGGGTGGCCCTGTGGGCGGGCGGGGGCAGGGCAGGGCAGAGTGGGGGTGGAGTGGGGGTGGGCCAGGGGCAGGACAGTTTTTGGGCACTTTGTCTCTAAACGTTTCACCATCACTGCTATAGGGAGATGGATCTTGTGCATAATTTTCAGCTGATTTCAAATAATTACCAGAGGTTCATTCCCCTCCCCATGTTGTGAGTGTAGATTCTTATTGAAATGCCCATTTAAGGTATTTCTCAGGGACTTCTACAATCTTATTTCTCTTTCTTTGTTGTCTTTAAGGCAAAGGTGGAAGGGGGGTAGTCAGGTATAATTCCGTCATATAGATTATTTAGCAGACTACTGTATACTGCTGGTCTAAAATTTTGCTGAGGAAGAGTTGGGGAAACAACATTATGGTTTTGTTAGGTTTGTTTTTTCCTGTAGCTGTAAATTCATTTCTGGGTCAATTTGTGAATCTGGCCTGTATAAGCAGCAGCAGCAACAACAATGACAACAGCTTGGAAAATCATCTAGATTTTCATCTGTATTTTTTCCAAACGAGCACATTTATCTCATGGGCACATTTTCTGGAAATAATGTTTGGTTAATATAATATGTTTTTGTGCATTTTTTTTTAACATATAGGCTTTGTGTGTTTTTCCTTAATACATTAATGTCTGTGTGCATTTTAAACTTATACGAAGTGCAGGATTCACTACAGTACGAACGTGCTTTCTGGGTCATATATAGGCTTGGGCAATATCAACAATATCAAGTTTGCTTAAAAATTTGGCACCAATATATTTTTATTCCCACCTAGACAGAGGCTAAATGCCTCTATCACTCCTACACATCCATCTGTCCTTTTCCTGAAGCCACACTATGGATAGCCCATGAGCCCTAAGCTTCATGCAGCCCTCTGAGGCTCTCATGTGATTCTTAGACACTGAAATACAATTGTGCCAGGCAAGAGGTTCTACAAGAATATCACTGAGGAGAGAAGTTAAAGATTCATTGCTCCTCAGCAATCCTACAAATGTCTCTGTGGGGTGTGTGTGTGTATGTGTGTGCGAGAGGGAGACAAATGAGAAAAATGGATGTGCATGGGTTATGCTCCATTCATTCCCATGGCCTTTCAACCATTTCATGAGGCCCACCAACCCAGATATTTCTCTAGGAAAGTTAAGAGGAAAAAGGAGCAATGGGTTAGTATTGCCATCCCTTTACTTCAGTCATAGTTCACTTGCTTGACCACTGTTGTCTGGTTATCTGCAGTTTTACATATCTATTATGGATTGAGAACAGATTTTAGTGTATAATAAATTTTATTGTTTCTTAGACTTACATCTTGCCTTTATAAACTCAAAAAAGGAATATGGTGGCATAGTGATTAGAATGCAGTATTGCAGGCTAACTCTACCCACAACCTGGAGTTCGATCCTGTCGGGGTGCAAGGTTGTTGATTCAGGCTTCTACCTTTCTGAGATCAGTAAAATGATTGTTGGGGGCAATATGTTGACTCTGTAAACCACTTAGAGAGTGCTGTAAAGCACTGTGATGTGGTATATACAGTGCATTTTTTCTAAAAAAAAATGGTGCCGGAACTCACACATGTCATACAACCTGCCTTGCCTATCCTACAATGTTCCATCCAAAAAAGGTACCAGAACTCCATTCTGGGCGTTCTATGACAAAAAAAGCCCTGGGTATATAAGTCTAAGTGCTATTGCTGTTGCTATATAATGCTTTCACCTCTTATTTTCTCCACAACAATCCCATGAGGTGGATTGAGCTGAATTGAAAGAGACTGATTCAAAGTCACCAATGCAGTTTTTATGCCTAAAGGAGGTCTTAAACTCATAGTCCCCCATTTTCTAGCCCAGCATCTTAACCACTCCACCAAATTGGTTCTCTCATATAAAGGCTTTTGGGATTCTACACTTTGGCCCTGTTTTCTTTATACATGCAGCCAAAGGCAGACAGACTTTGATGTATTTGTAAAGTACGTTTTTAAGGACTGGGATTAAATCATCTGCAAAGTGTATTTGCTCCTCCTTTTCCTCAAACCATTGCAGTAGATCTTGCTGTGTCCAGCAAGTTGTGAGGCATCAGATGACTTCCTAGCAGCAGCTGGTTTTCTTTGAAGCCACTCACTCAACTGATATAGAGGGAAGAGGGAGTGGCCTTGAAAGGCAGAAGGAAGAACCATCACCAAGGCAACAAATAAAAGGCTGTTAGCCTGGGCTAACAATGTAATATGGGTAAGCACCTCAGACATCTGACATCTCAGACATCAAGATTAACATCTCTTGGGAGTCATCTTGCTGAACCTTCCAACATCTCCCAGAGTTCCCAGTCTGTAATAGCTGGAATTTCTGTGAGTGTAGAATTAATTGGGTTTTAGTTTAGGGATTATTTTCACGTTTCAAAAGAAAACATACTCTGCCTTAGAGACTATCCTTTTCAACTGGTTTGCTATGAGGCAGGATTTCTTCCTCCTGTTGACTAGCATGAGAAAAATCACTAATCACTATAACTTATTTTTATATAGACCGCAATAAAATTTGCATTTCAAATGTATGCACTTCTTTCAGAAAAATATTTACAGAATGATCGCATCTATTAAATGTCAGATAACAATGTATTAATACCTCCCCACACCAACCCTTGTGTGGACAACATGGATGAGCCAGTGGGAGGAAATGAAGCAGGCTTTCTATCTCTCTAGAATAGAGTTCCCCAACATTTCTGGCTTTGTGGGCTGGCAGGAGGGGAGGGGATAGTTCGCACAAGTGGCCGGCAAGAATGTGCACAGGTCCATTTGTGCGAGCAGCATGCACACGTGCCTGCCGCTCAAACAAATGGAGTTCATGCACATGCGCTCACCCACTATTCGTGCAAGTGAGATTGTGCATGTGCGTGCACACATGCTCATCAGCCGTTTCCACGGCCCAGTTGCAAACACCTCATGGCCCACTAATGGGCCATGCCCACAGATTGGGGACCCCTACTGTAGAAGACAATGTCAAAATTTAATAGGTTCTCATTTGCTATTTGGAGGGAGTAAGGAAATTTCCTCTTTCAGTGGTATGTAATATCCCCTTGTAATGAGGGCTATTTCACTGGACATTCATCATTTTTTTTATTTTAATATGTCCCCATTTGCTGTAAGCAAACAATTTGTCATATAAAAACATTATGACGGTAAGCTCAGTAAAGTGACAGAAAGTAGGACAAATATGATACACAGTTGGAGACCCAAACCATATGGAAGGCATTGTTTAGAGAAGCTTGCTCTAAGCCCTCATAAATAGGAATTTTTCCTTAAACATATTCTACAGAGCTACTCTGCCCATCATAGCAGAGAATAATGGGAAGCAATAGATTCTCTGTCTTCTTCAGATGATAGTGGTCTCCAGGTTAAAGGATGCTCCTAGTCTGGATCAGGAATTGCTAGTCCAGGGCAGGAATAGAGGGGCCAGTAGCCACACAGGCATCAATACCAGAGTCTGGTGGCATACAGCAGTGTTTCCCAAACTTGACAATTTTAAGGCATGTGGACTTCAACTCCCAGAATTCCACAGCCAGCAACGCTGGCTGTGAAATTCTGGGAGTTGAAGTCCACATGCCTTAAAATTGTCAAGTTTGGGAAACACTGGCATACAGGGTCTGATACTTTAGACTCTTCCTCTTTTTCTATTTCAGAGAAGATAACCCTTGATACAAGGCCCTAACATTCTCTGACAAGAAACTCAAACTATCCTATAGTCAGAAAATGAAACTGGAGAGGCATCTGAAAAAGAAACAGCATGGCTGGGCAGTGCTTCAGATTCAGATACATATCAGGAGTTAAGATTGAGAAGTGAAGTGGCTATCTTTGCTTGTGATATCAAATTGTAGATTGATTGATTTGTTAGATTTATATCCCATATTTCCTCCAGGAATTCAAGAAGGCTAGAAAAATCGAAAAGGGATTTGTTAGGAGTTCCCAAGAGATCTAACAGTAAATAGACTTCACAATGCCAGATGCAATTCAGGGTAAAGAAACACAAAGCAATATATATTGACACAAAGAACTCCAATTTCTCATATAAGTTTAGGATATTTTTGCTAACTGTGACTAACCAGGGAAAGGATCTTGGATTCACAGTAAGCAGCTGAAATGAAATATCACTCAGTGTTCAGCTATTATAAAAAGGGAAATTCTGTAGTTTAAATTATCAGGAAGGAAACTCAAAACTCAAGAACTGGAACTTTTTAACTTAGAGTGAAGGCAAGAGAAGACATAATGAAAATAAGTCATGCATAATGTGGACACAAAGAAGTATTTTATCCTCTTATATAATGAATGATGTACCCAGTGTCCATATTGATATCTGTTGATATGTTTTAATTTTATTTGTATGTATGTTTTTGACCTAATGGGATATATACTAATGTGTGTTTGTGTGTGTGTGTGTGTGTGTGTGTACACACATATATATACATACACACATAAACACACATATGCATGCATACACATACTAGTTGGAAACATTAGTGATTGGAGCAGCCTATATACCCTGGTATGTTAGTAAATAAATAAATAAAAATGTATCCCTTTCTCAGAAATATCAAAATGTGGGCTCATTTACTGAGATGAAATGCACGAAAAATCAGAAAAGATAGAAGAAAATGCTTTATTTTTTGATACAGTGCTGAGTTAAGGGGTGGAATTTGCCCCTAGCAATTGGCTGGTTATGGCAGCCAATTTAACTGGTTGCAACGCTTCAGAGGTTCAGGCTATCTATGGCTCATGATATTATTGTTGCTTATTACTTGCTATATCTTCCTATATCATAGGCAGTGTATAATAAGTATTGGTTGCTGAAAAGTAACAGAAGAAGCTCTCCAGGCTTGGGTGCTAAGTGTGTCCAATTGGCCATTATGGCCACTGAATGCTGGGTAGATGGCGTAACCCCTGATCTAACAGGGCTCTTTGGATCTTCCTGTGGGTCAGGAAAGATACAAGGATATTTGAGGAAATAAATGGCCTTCATATGATCCAAAAGTTATTTATTTTTTCCTAGATCATCTGATAATTCTATATCTCACTTACTGAAGAGTTTAAAAAAAGTCTATCCTTCAAAAAATCTTCAAAATATCTAGGTAGATTTTTGGAATGTTATACACCATCAGTCTGGTGCTGAAGAAAAACCAGCAGGATTAAAGTGAGTGCTAATTAATCTATTAGCATTTCACGTTGTTTTGATCTTAGCATACAAGAAGTTGTCCTTTTAGTCTTTATGTTTAGAGTATACTTTGATACACATATCTCTGGTTTGCATAAAAGTGTATGTCAAGATCCATCTGGAACCTTATAGGGACAAAGCAGAATAAAGTCCCAAGAATTCATTCTATTGTCATTATTGGTCAGGACTGTTAAAGTCTAAGTGTGGTCAGGGGCTCCTTTCTCTCTCTTGAGTTAGCAAGAAACATTTGAAAGAGCTGCCATCATTTCCCAGAATTAGCTTAAGTGACAGTCACTTTGTACACACATGTTTACAATCAAGAGCAGATGGTGCAGCTATTGGATCAGTTTCAATACCACTCCAGTACATGCAGCCAAACCAGGAATTGGAACAAGACACGATGACAGATAAATACCCGTATTCTGTCGTTGATCCTCCGAAATATATCTTTATTTTGCTCTCAGGAAACAGTAGTTGGGTCCTGTGCCAGCTGTCAGTATTTTTAGCTGGCTTCCTAGGTTTTTTTAAAGGAAAAGACTCAAGGACTTTATTATTTGGCAGGTGAGGAGCAGAAGAATCTACAAATAATCACCATTATTTCTCTTGCCAAATTATTTATAAAAAGCAGGAGAAAAGATTTGCATACCCCATGCCCCTGAGGTGAGTTTTGATCACATATTTACCCAAACGTGATATAATAAATGAGGATTACTGACAGCAAGGAAGTAAATATTCGTTTTTAACTTCAAGAAAAAGGCATCATAATTGAGCTGGTTTGACACATTTGCTAGGGCAGTAATGGTAGTAGATGGGAATGGTGAACGAACCCTAATATACTGCATACGCTATGAAAAATACAGACTAAATGGATCTGCATGTGTGATAGGGAACAAAAGGAAGCTTGGGATAGACAGGATAAAACACAGAAAGTGTATTTTTAGTTAGGCTCCAAAGGCAAAATTTTGTATGGTTTGTGTGCTTAAAGAAATCCTACCAAGTAGGCCAGATCAGGAAACTGACTCCACAGGATGACTTTATTGAGATAGACTTTAATAACAGAATTTTGGTATTTATATTTAACAGATTTATAGGACTGTCTGGCTCACACAAGGTTCCACTTGCACATATGATTGTGTTTTTCCTCCCCTCTCCCTTATTCTTCAGTGGATCAGGAAGGTGTTCTGTCCCAGCCTACGCCCATTCTTGTTGCATCACAACAAGAACAACCCCTTTTTTGTCAGTAGGCTGGAAAAACCAACCCTTTTTATTTCATAAACAGTCCTGATAAGTTTTCTCCAAAACAAAAACAACAGAATACTTTTCCAACAGATAATTGGTTAAAAAAGCAAACAGAGCAGGAGTTAAACAAGAAATTCACCGGTAAAACAAACAGACCATGATCCCTTGAAGTTCTTTACAGTTGCCTTCAGCAACCAGCACCGCTCACACCTTCACTTTTTATAAAGCAGCCCCAAGGTGTGGTTTCTCAATGCCTTCTCCTCCTCCCTTGGAGTTGTCGTATTGACTCCCTCTGATTTGTTCTAGATAACTGCCTTCATTTACCAGCATCTATAATGACGTCCAGTTTGAGTCCTCAAAGTCTAACTCATCTCCCCCCCCCCCACAGCTATGTCTCATCCTGAACATGATTGGAGGGGCCAGGCTCTTCATCAGATTGTGAGTCTTGTAACTCATCACAGCCTTCCTCCGACTCTGATGGCTCCTCCTCCCCCTCCTCTAATTTCCCGGACTCAGCTGCCGGGATCACAGGCTGGCACGGACTCACAACAGGAGGAGCCAGCCTGGGTTTCTTTTTAATTTCCAGGATTTAGGGAATACTTAAATACATTTAACAGTTTCTGAAATTCTGCTTCAAAGCCACCTCCCAGGCTCCCTATAATTTGGGGATGGTTGCATCAGTAGCTAAGGGATCCTTTTAGCTGGCAGCATCTTTCCTATATGGGTCTTTTGTTATGCAAGCCCAGCTTATTATAACTAAGAAGTTATTTTAAGCCACCTAGAGTTGCTGTGAGTGAATAGGTGGTTGTATAAATTTTCTAAATAAATAAGTAAATTTTAAAGATCAGCTCAATCTTTAAAATGTGTGGCTGCATTGTTACATTAAGGCAAACCTAATTCTGTTCAAAGAAAAATCAGATGCTGCAATTTGTGGAAACAAGGAACACTGAGAAAAGTTTACACAAATTCACTTCTGGCATATTAATCATATAACTTTGATTGGGAGCCACCCAGTGCAAGTTATAAGATGGGAAGATATATAAACATTTTAAACAAACAAACAAACAAACAAACTTTTGCCCCTCATGGAAAGGAAGAAAGGTGTAGTACTACACAGACTCCTGGAATCTTACCTTATGAATGTGGTTACTGTAAATTTCTGGGTTGGCCAATACTCTTTCATGTTTCATTTCATTTCATTAAGACAACTGCAGATCTTCAGTGGGGTGCATTGCCAAAGGGTTGACCAAAGTTGCCGCTTGAAGTGGCTTCACGAAGCAACACAGTCCTTTTGCTTTACTTTGCCTCTTCTAGCCAGCCTTTTGGAATAGTAAGAAGAGACTCATGAGCTCTGGCAGTGCTGGAGGAGATTGCAAACTAATCTCCAGGAAGCACTTTGTCAAAGCAAATTGCATCACTTCTTTTGCCTCAATGAGGTGCATCACTTTGTGCCAAATCAGAGCTGCCTTTCATAAATCTAACAGCGCTGCTCCATGACAATTGAGACTATCTACTGCTCAGAATAATAGATGCTTGCCTTTTAAAAAAAAAAATTAAAGAAAGTAGAGTCCCCACAGGGTACAGAGATTTAACACTTGGAATCTAAGTTGAGTGATGTTTTTCTCAGTGGAGCAATGCCATTTTGGTAAGAGCAGAAGAAAATTCAGAGGTACGTATCAATAATGAGCTCAAGCTGATGTCTCATTCAGGCTGGATTATCTATATGAAGCAGCCTTTGAAGAATTTTAAAAATTGCACCACCTCCAACAAAAGAATACAAGGCCTAGGTGTTCAGACAGGAGGCACTGTTTATTACGACTACAGTATGTGTATTCACTGCTGGAAATGGGCAGCTCTATAAATTGTTTAAATAAATAAATTTGAAGATTGAAGTTAAAGACACATTTACCAAATCATCTCTTTTAGCCATATCACTGAATCAGTTTGATATTTTCAGTTGAACTGCATACTTCTGAGGTGAATCAACAATCTGAATCAATTCTGCTACTTAGTTCATTACTAAAATTGAATATTATAGATGGTTCTTAACTGAACTGGCACAACCTGACAAAGTGCTTGGGGGATGTACATGCATATTTATTAACAGCTTGTTTCTGTCCATAATTTTGACCTTTGAAAATCTTTAATGGGGATCTTTAAAAATGTACTTGGGCCAAGCCAAGGATATATTTGAAACCACCTTGTTCTATACCAGTTTATACTACTGTATAATTTAAAAGCTCCTCTGCTAGGATGGAGACCAGAATTGATGCAGTTCTTTGCTGAAAAAAGTTAAGCTGACAATTCTTAGTTTCTCTTCTGCCATTTGATAAATACTTCATTTAGGAAAATAAAGCCTTACAAAACTAAAATAGAAAATACATTTATTCAACAACACTCTTTAATTTTAGTTACTAGTCCTCATGATTCCAAGGATAATGGGGTACTTATTTCTGGTAATTAATATGGCAGGAATAGATGAATGAGTACTTACTGCTCTAATGCTGGATGCAAGGATGAGAAGGACAGGATAAGAAGGTAGAGGGAGATGGGGTGGGGGGAGGAGGAGGAGGAAGAGGAGGAGGAGAAGAAGGAGGAGAAGGAGAAGGCGAAGGAGAAGGAAGTTTTTCAAAGCATCAAAAAGTCCTAACATGCTAATGTATGTTGATAGAAAGCTAATGTAGTCACTGATCCTTTCAGTCTGGCTTGGTATTGAACTTTCCAATAGAACTATTTTTATCCTCCTGGTTTTTGCAATAAAGATAAATGTTGAAAATAGCTTATTCTATAAACTGGCGGGTTAAGTGTTGCATAGTTAGTCTTGGCCTTCAAGAGTGTGGAATAAAGTTGTAAATAAATTCATGTTCTCATTTCAAAATGACTGTGATCCAAGCCATTCTAGCCAAAGGACGTGAGAATACAAGATATTACAGCTGCCAGTTATCCTTTCAGAGAAAGGTATTTTGTGTCAATCATTTGATGAAAGCAAAGTTGGGCTGGAAAACAGGAAAAGATCATCTTCATCTAATTCTTCCAATACATATTCTCAGGCAAAGAGTATGTAACATCTAGTTGTGATGCTACTTTTAGTATGAGAAAAAACCTGGATTCACTTCCATTGATGTATACCAGTGGTTCTCAACCTGTGGGTCGGGACCCCATTTGGGGTCGAATGACCATTTCACGGGGATCGCCAAACAATGCAGTCCACCATTTTTTCCCCTTTTCCTTAGCTGTGCTACTCCCTTTTATTCTATTGGCTTTTGAAAGCCAATAGAATAGACTCTCTTGAATAGAATCTAATTCTATTGGCTTTCAAAAGCCAATAGGAATTGTCCAGGCTGCCTCTGCTATGCTGAGCCCGCCAAAAGTCCCATTCTGCAAACGGTGCTGAAAGTTGTCTGCAGCGAAGGCAAGCTGTCTGGAAGCTTCCACCCCTCCCTGCTGAGCAACTACTAAAAATGTAAGTAAAAGAGGGCCAGGGATGGGAGGTGGGAGGCCGGCGGGCGCAGGGAGGGTTGCTGGTGCGCGTGGGGCCCGGCGGGTGCCTTACCTCCCTTGGGCTGGGCCAGCTGGTGGCCCAGCCGGTGGTCGCGCTGCGCCATCGCTGCCCCTTGCCAGCTATGCCACAGCCGGCACAGGGGGCAGCACCATGCATGCGCGGCGCTCCCGGGCAGGGAAAGTCCTTGACTTATGACCGGTTGGGTAGTCCTTGACTTACGACCGGTTGGGTAGTCCTCGACTTACGACCAGTTGGGGGTTGCGGCATTAAAAAGGTTGAGAACCACTGATGTATACTATGGTAGATAAGAGATAAGCTAACCCGGAAATATTAAAAGATATTTTTTAAGATGGAGCTGGCAGTTAGTAACTACTATACGTATCAACACTGTCCATAATGTTATCAGCTACTATAAACAGACTAAGATATGGAACACATTTTATCTAATAAGATAAGGAAGTCCAATGGAATTACAAATTATAGGTCAAGAAAGTTATTTGAAAAGGATGCTTTATTGGTTATACAAAGAAAATTGGCTGGTGTTAAAAATTAAAAAGGAAATACAAATGATAAATCTAATGGACAATCACTTAAATATGAGCCAGCGGTGTGCTGCAGCTGCCAAAAAGGCCAACACAGTGCTAGGCTGCATTAACAGAGGGATAGAATCGAGATCACATGAAGTATTAATACCACTTTACAATGCCTTGGTAAGGCCACACTTGGAATACTGCATCCAGTTTTGGTCACCACGATGTAAAAAAGATGTTGAGACTCTAAAAAGAGTACAGAGAAGAGCAACAAAGATGATTAGGTGACTGGAGGCTAAAGCATATAAGGAAAGGCTGCTGGAATTGGGTATGTCTAGTTTAATGAAGAGAAGGACGAGGGAGGGGCATGATAGCAGTATTCCATATCTCAGGGGCTGCCACAAAGAAGAGGGAGTCAAGCTATTTTCCAAGGCACCTGAAGGCAGGACAAGAAGCAATGGATGGAAACTAATCAAGGAGAGAAGCAAACTAGAACTAAGGAGAAACTTCCTGACAGTTAGAACAATTAACTAGTGGAACAACCTGCCTCCAGAAGCGGTGAATGCTCCAACACTGGAAGTTTTTAAGAAGAGACTGGACAGCCATTTGTCTGAAATGGTATAGGGTTTCCTGCCTGAGCAGGGGGTTGGACTAGATGACCTCCAAGTCTCTTCCAATATTATTATTATTATTATTATTATTATTATTATTATTATTATTATTATTGATCATCGCACAGTCAGCCAGATGTTCAGACTGGATTTGGCATTTTGTCTACCTATCGAGTCCTTATCCAGGACCTGGGATAGGCAGATGTGGATGTTTGATGGTATTACAGGTATCGTCGCAGGATGGAAGCAGTTCCTCGTAAGGCCGCCTTTTGCAATTGACTAATAGCGAATTTGTCAATGCCAATGGTGTTCAAGTGGTGCTCCAGTTGTTTTGGGATTGCACCCAAGGCGCCTATGACTATTGGTACTACCCTTGCTTGCTTTGGCCACAGTCTTTCTATTTGTAGGTCTTTGTATTTTTATTATTATTATTATTATTATTGATCATCGCACAGTCAGCCAGATGTTCAGACTGGATTTGGCATTTTGTCTACCTATCGAGTCCTTATCCAGGACCTGGGATAGGCAGATGTGGATGTTTGACGGTATTACAGATATCGTCGCAGGATGGAAGCAGTTCCTAGTAAGGCTGCCTTTTGCAATTGACTAATAGCGAATTTGTCAATACCAATGGTGTTCAAGTGGTGCTCCAGTTGTTTTGGGATTGCACCCAAGGAGCCTATCACTATTGGTACTACCCTTGCTTGCTTTGGTCACAGTCTTTCTGTTTCTATTTGTAGGTCTTTGTATTTTGTTATCTTCTCCAGTTCTTTCTCGTCTATTCTGCTATCTCCAGCCACTGCCACGTCCACTGTCCAGACTTTTTTGTCTTTCTTATCAACAATTGTTAGGTCTGGGGTGTTATGTTGCAGGTGCTTGTCTGTTTGAATTCTGAAGTCCCAGAGCAATTTAATTTTATCATTTTCTATGACTTTCTCTATTTTATGATCCCACCAGTTTTTGCTTACAGGCAAATGATTTTTTTTGCAGATCTTCCAATGCACCATTGTTGCTACTTTGTCATGCCGCTGCTTGTAATCAGTTTGTGCAATCTTCTTGCAACAGCTTACCAAGTGGTCCACTGTTTCTTCAGCTTCTTTGCATAGGCGGCACTTACTGTCTGTTGCTGTCTTCTCAATTTTGACTTTGTATGCATTTGTCCTTAAGGCTTGGTCTTGTGCAGCCAGAATTAGTCCCTCGGTCTCTTTCTTCAATTTTCCTGCTCTTAGCCATTGCCAGGTCTTGTTAATATCTGCTTTCCCAACTATTTTTTTAATGTATTGGTCATGTAGTGCTTTGTCTTCCCATGCCTCTATTCTGTTCTTCATTTGGTCTTTCTTGTAGGCCAGTTTGGTCTCTCCAGTAGTCAGTAAGCCTTCCTGATATACTAATTTCAGTGCATCTTCATCATATACTAATTTTATTATTATTATTATTATTATTATTATTATTATTATTATTATTATTATTATCACTACTACTACTACTACTACTACTACTACTACTACTACTACTACTACTACTATTAAAATGACCTAGAAATTTTTTCTTATTGGATCTACAAAAGAGGTTTGTTTAAAGCATTGAAGAAATCTATGTGATGGGATAAAGAAGAATTGAAGAGAAATCAAATCTGATGACAATATTTGATTGAATTAAATATTAAGACTATTAGAAGTAAAAGAAGAAGAAAATATAAATAGAAGGGATATTTTGCTGAGATCTGGATTGAAAAGTTGATGTGTTGTGGATTTGTTTAAAGATAAGGAATGGGATAGGGAATATTTGTTTAATCTTCTGAGAGTGAAGAGTTATTAAATTTGTTTATATGCGATTGTTTATGCATGATGGCTCGATAGTTAAAGATCCTGGGCTTTTCAGCTGGAAAGCTGACAGCCTAGTTCGAGACCCGAACACCATGTGACGGAGTGAGTTCGTGTTACTTGACCCAGCTGCTGCTCACCTAGCAATTTGAAAACATGCAAATGCAAGTAGATAAATAGGTATTGCTTTGGTGGGAAGCTAACAGCATTCTGTCCACCTTGCATGTAGTCATGCTGGCCACATGACCACGGAAATGTCTTCAGACAATGCGGCTCCCTTGGCTAAGAAATGGAGATGAGCATCACCCCCTAGAGTCAGCCATGACAGTACAGGGGACACCTTATACTTGCAATGAAGGTTGGAATTCTTATATATATTTCTTTTTCTTTATTATATTCTTCCTTTTTCTTCTTTTTCTTTTTCTTGTACTTTCTAGTTTTCTTTCCGTGCTATTTTATTTCTTTAAGCTTAGTTTGCATTAATTGAATTCAATTTATTGTGGTTGTAGACTAGCACACATAATAAAGAAAATAAAGTTTAAGATAGAATTAAAATACATTTGTAAAATAACCTAATAGCTAAAACTGTTAGTATCAACTGAGTAACAATATGCCAAATTTAGTTTCTATTAGTTTATTACTATAATTAAAATCCTTAATAAAAATATAGTGGTTAGGGAGAGAGAGAGAGAGAGAGAGAGAGAAAGAGAGAGAGAGAGAGAGAGAGAGAGAGAGAGAGAGAGAGAGAGAGAGAGAGAGAGAGAGAGAGAGAGAGTGAGTTTTCAATATGATAACAAAAAATGGAAGGTAAGTGAAATAAGGAAGGAGACCCTGGCGTTTTCTGTTTCCCTTAGCACTTCAACCCTTATACACAACTGCTCTGGTTCAATATGTTGTTCACTACTTATGCTGTAGTCTGAATTTGACATAATGGGTAAGGAGACAATGAGTTCTAGTCCCACCTTAGGCATGAAGCTACCTCAGTGCCCTAGGAAGCCAGTCTCTCTTAACAGCCCTAGGAAGAAAGCAATGGCAAACCACTTGGATAAAGCCTTGTTAAACAAACTGCAGGGAATAAACCAGGCAGTCACAAAGAATCAAAAACTGACTTGAAGGAACAAAAAAAAAGAGAGGCTGATTTTAGACTCTAGTCTACAGGCCTCTCTTCCTTATATCTGCCTGTTTATCTCTGTAATGTTGGCTTTATTATACAAGCCCAGAGTTCCCACTATTTTAGCTTGACCAGCTAATCAGAAAAGTCTCCATTTACTTATGATATATCATCCCTAATAGCATAGTATTACTGAAAATTGGAGCAACTGTTATTTGAGGGAGTGGGGACTCTTTTTACTTCGTTTTGATATAAGTAAGTGCAAATCAGAGTTGAGACACGCCAGCTGCAGCATCCTCCCACCCAGGGAGTCAATTGCTCTTGGGGAATTTGGCTTGATAATTGAATTCCCTTTCTCTCTCATCATTTAGCAGATCAGCTACTATATGTTCAGCTGCTGTTATTTGTGGCATCTCCCCAATTCATTTTTTTCCTCTTGTATTTTGAAATCACTGCTAATTTGATTTCCTTGCTTTGGTTGTCTTTCCTGTCTTTATTAAACGGCAGCGGGGGAAGTGAATGCTGACAGAGGGTTGTGTGTATTTGTGTGTGCACACGCTCACAGCAATCATCTCCTCTGTATGAAATTGGATTCCTTCTGCATTCATGCTTATTAAATTATGCCCAGTGGAAGAAAACACATTAGTCTGCAAAAAATAGATAATCCTTAGAGGTTATTTTAACCCCTATCTCTCAGGATACTTTCAAATGTCTTTACTGAAGGAAATATTAAGCTGACCCCACCACAAAACACATATTTAGAGTGTCTGGAGAGTTTGGTTACCAATAAAGCAGTAATGTTGCTTCATTCATTTCTTGAAAGTTGAAGGTGTATTTCTTCCTTCATAGCTGGAATAAACATTTATTTCTTATTATCCACCGAGATCCATTTCTTTTGCATTGTTTGCTCTCTCAGGAGGAATATGCAAAAGAAGAGAAGTGCAAAATTAATACACTGGGATTTTTGTTGTGACTGAGATATTTTTATTTTTAAAAATGACACCCCTACACACATGCCACAGGTGTACAGCCAGAATATTTTGGAAAAATTAAGGATTGGAACATTTTTCTTTTGGACTAGCATAAAATGTATACACTGTCAGATGTGGAATGGTTTATTGTGGCTACACAAATTCAGAATCCACAGGCTATTACACTGAAAGGAGATCACATGCTATTTATTTCCCAAACTGAGATTGTCTATTTATAGTGGGGGAAACAACAGTCCTTTATTTTAGTTCACCTTTACAAGATCCTTAGTTTTTAGAAGAACTAGACAACCAGTGCCCCCACTAGGTCATCATTTCAAAGATATTTCCTTATCTAAACAAAGAAACAGGATAACAAAATAAATGGAGGAAAAAAAGCAGAGGGAGCAGGAGCGATTTTTGATTTCCTGCCAGCTTCCCCACTGACGATGCTTGAGGAAAGCTGACAGGGAGCTTTTTTCTCCTCTTTAGCTGACCTATGGAACTGCCTACCGCTTTGCTGTAGGGAGGAGAACAAAAAGACATGGACCACAAGAAAAACTGCTCTTCTGCTTCCCATTCCAGCATGTCCCCAAGAGCCTCCTTCCAGCAGGGAAGAAGAAAGCTCATTCACTGGCTGCCAGCATCTCCCAGCCAGTCCTACCTCACCAGCAGTCATCCAAGTTGCTCCCTCAATCCTTCTTTTGCTACCCACCACTGATAAGAGATTTCAAATTTCAGTCTCCATTCCAAAGCAGCCAATCACTGCTTTCCCATCAGGTTTGCTGCCATCCAGTTGGGTGCTGGCTCAGAACAAAGGTGGGAAAGAAGGCTGGGATATGGCCCTCCCATGTTTCTTGCAATTTGCAACATACAGGTTTCTGGGAAGTGTAGTCAAAAGGCACAATGGTACTGAAGCGGTCACAAACTTATCAGATTTCAATCCTATGGGTGTAATGGGTTCTGTATTTGGTAAGTTAACCCATTTGAAGTATCTTGGTTGCTCTATGATGCATCGTTTTGTCCAGTTGAAGTTTACAAACAAACAGGCATGGAGTTCTAGTAGTAGATTTTGTAATAAAGCATTTGCACATTAGAGCAAAAAAGAGAGATTAAAAGGTGGGGTGTGCAGGACAAGAACTTTAACGATGTTACAACATTAATACCTGAGTACCACAAAATGTTCTGTACATTTGACTGGAAATCTTTCAAAATATCTTATTTTAGTACAATTAAATTATGCCTAACTTAAAATGTACCTGGATCATTAGCTATTACTGAGGTTAATTCAGTATTAGTTAACAACTCTAGGTAATTTTGATATAAACAAACAACTTCCTTGAAAGTGATGGCTATTGTTTGGCCCATTTCTCTTTTCCTGTAAGTCATCTATGAACGTTGAAAATAAACCAATCCTAAATCCCCTTACTTGAATGGAAGTCTGCATCCTCTTTAGTTGGACAGGGTATACAGGATTGTTGCATCCTAGCAGTCTGGAGAAAAGGACTTTTCTTTGAATGACATGATTAAGATGCATTGTCTCTTTTTTCCTTCCACCACAAGGTTGAATGTAAAGGATTGTTACAGACCCATTTGTGTTGCTGGCCCTATGTTAACCTTTTTTACACTTTCTTGTCAAAACAACTTATTTTGCAAAGGGCCTCGCTAGTGTGATCACTTCCAGTGAAATGCTATTGAAATGGCACAGTTTTGCTGATTAAAAGTCATTTTTCAGTAGTCATCAAAGTTAATAGTTCAAGAATAGTCCTTGTAATTGCCTTTCTCTCTTTCCATGTGATGCAGCTCTTTGTCTCCACTAGAGATCACCATTGAACTAAGACTTATAAGGCAGTCTTAGATGGGGGCACTTCAAGTAAGATTGTCCTCACCTTTGATGTTTCATTGTTGGAGGGAACATTCTGAATTAATTAAGGGTCTTCATTGGACCTTTCTAATCAGCTGGAAATGTTTTAATTTCTATAGCACTATTTCGCACATATACACACACACACCATTCATTCATTCATTCATTCATTCTGAACACAATGGCCGCATGGCAGGAACACCTTAATGAATGTAAAACAGAAGTCTGCATACTGTTCAGAGTTAGGGGAGAAACTGAACATATGGGAACACAAGCCGCAAACCAGTGATGGCACTGCAATTGACAGAGGAATGGAAATCATGTTTTCCAAGTTGCTCTTTATTTCCAAATCTAGCAATTATATGTACATCTCCACCCCACTGCCTTTAAAAATGCAGTTTATTTTCATTAGAGAGTTCAGCTCTGAGTGGAATCGAAGAAGTATAATTTTACATAATTCTCCTCATCTCACAGACCTAAAGCTCAAGGTAAAGGTTTCCCTTGTCCAGTCATGTCCGACTCTAGAGGGCAGTGCTCATCTCCATTTCTTAGCCAAGAGAGCCAGCGTTGTCCAAAGACACTTCTGTTGTCATGTGGCAGAATGACTATATGCCAAGTCACATGGAATGCTGTTACCTTCCCACTAAAGTGGTACCTATTTATCTACTTACATTTACATGCTTTCAAACTGCTAGGTGGGCAACAGCTGGGAGCTCACACTATTGTGTGGTGCTTGGGTCTCGAACCTGAGCTGTGGACTTTCCAGAGGGCAATCTTAACTACTGAACCACCATGTCCCTCTCCTCACGGACATATCCATGCACAAATAATGAATCAAATGGAGAATGTAATTAGCAATATCAAAGACACAATGTGAGAGTCCCTCGTTGTCATGAAACTCATAAACACCATGATAGTGCCTATTAAGATGACCATGCAGAGTGGAAATTAAAGTGCTGCAAACTAAAAACCGGGAGGTGTCTGCCACTGCCAAGCCATGTCATTCTGCTCCATTAATGATTCTGCTGAGCAGCAGCTATATCACGGGTGGGCATCTATGGCTCTTTACAATGTATGGATTTCAATTCCCAGAGTTCCTGAGCCAGCTGGAGTCCACAAGTCATAAAGAGGCCATAGTTGCCCACCCCTGAGCTAGCAGTGCTACAACACAATCCTTACATTATCTAAGCAAGGGCCATGAACTTTAGTGTAGGCCATAGCAAACCCAATCCATCACCATCATCACTGTCATCATCATCATCTCTTATAAGCTAACATCACTCCCTTTTCCATAGCCATACAATATACAGTATTATCATTAAACTGGCAAATGGCTATGAAAGTAGAACCAGAATTTATACTATTCCTCTTTATCGCATGCCATGTATCCCGTATCTTTTCATTTTTATTTTTAGTTATTTAAAGAAATTATAAAGCCTTCCCCAAAGAGATTCTAAGGTTTAGAGACAATAATAATAGTTTTAGAAAGACCAGGGCTAGAAACAATCCAATTCATAATGAATAACTTTAATCGGTAGAGCTTGTATATAAATCATAGATAATGTACATTTACTGCTCTACAGGGCAGTAAAAATGGGTACAGTATGTGGCAGTTCCAATGCTGTCTTTGATTGGATACTATTTCCACTGCTGTTCATTGTATCTGCTGATACTTTGGAGATACTTGCTATCATCCAGATGTTCATTGGTGGAGGTAAAGTTCTCCTACTTTTAACTCTACCTTCCCAATTCACTACAAGGATGGGAAGGGGAAAGTAGCTATGAATATCTATCAGAACATTCATGTAGGTGATGTGATATCAAAGTGAATGGATATAATTTGCCTATTGCTATTATGAACTCAAGGGATTGACTATAAAGTTATCTTCATTGTTGTTCTCTGTGTTATTAACTTTAATTTGGGTTCTGTGGTCTTCTCTTATATATACATTCATTCTTACTTTATAGTTTTAAATATCCATATATAGTGCACTGAAAAAACAACTGCAGGGCCATATGGCCTCATTGGCAATTCCTATTTCTAAAACAGAGGACTAGATATGGGTTTGGGTCATTATGGCAGCTAATTAGCTATCAATGAATATAGCACCAGTTGAATTATTTTCTGTTACATTATGTGAATTGCTACTGTTTGGTGATTAGAGCTACAGATCTATGCTGCCATTAGATCAGTGGTTCTCAACCTTTTTAATGCCGCGACCCCCAACCAGTCGTAAGTCGAGGACTACTCAACCGGTCGTAAGTCGAGGACTACTCAACTGGTGCAGCACCGTTTGCAGAATAGGACTTTTGGCGGGCTCAGCAGGGCAGAGACAGCCTGGACAATTCCTATTGGCTTTTGAAAGCCAATAGAATTAGACTCTATTCAAGAGAGTCTATTCTATTGGCTTTCAACAGCCAATAGAATAAAAGGGAGTAGCACAGCTAAGGAAAAGGAGAAAAAAATGGCAGACTGCGTTGTTTGGCGACCCCCGTGAAATGGTCGTTCGACCCCAAATGGGGTCCCAACCCACAGGTTGAGAACCACTGCATTAGATGGAAGCAAAGAGTTAGAGTTTTCTGTAACTCTCTACTTCCACCTAGTGGCATCTGAAGTTTTCTACTGAGTTCTGCTAGTCCTCTGAGTGGCAGAATATATGTTTTGTGTGCAGGTCCCAGATTCCATCTCCATTTAAACAAACAATGTACCCAGACCTCATCTGCCCCAAATGCCACATCTGCTCAAATCACAACTAAATATCAATCAGCTTTTCTGTTACCAACTTTTCTTATGCTCTTGTTTTTAATCAGAGAGGAACTGCAGTGCTGAAGTCAGAAGTTGTATTTATCATGGACAGACTAATAGGGCTGCACAGTGCTTCATACACAGTTCAAGAAAAATGCTTCACAACATTCAACTCCTTAAAGCAGCTGTATATTCAGGATATTGTGGTATCCCTTTGAAGCTGCCATACTGTCCACTATTAAGCCACCACCCAAAATTATTGCTTTAAAGGAACTGGTATCTCTGTGGGGTCCAAAGAATTGAATCCGACATATTGCAGAATCTCACTAACTACCTATTACTAGTTAGCTAAGATGTCATACCTCTCTCTTCAATTTGCAATTTAATTATACTGACTTTCTTAATAATTGTTGTAAAGCAGGAATGCTCAACCTTTTCTGAGTCAAGGACCACACTCAGTCTTCGGATAACATATTAAGGTCTGCATTCCAAAAATGGGCAGGATGAAAATGACATTTGATTGGAATGTATGCTTAATTACACTTAAACATAATTAATTGCATTTTGATAATATGATTAGTCCCAATATACTTAATATTTTTGCATTCTGTTACACTAACAAATATATTTTGATAGGAACCTCTGGAGGATATTGAAGAAGCAGCTCCCAAGGCTTTGGGGACCCTAAAGCATGCTGACTGGCAAATTCTGGGAATTGAAGTCCACACATTTTAAAATGGCCAAGGTTGAGAAACACTGCTCTAAGTCAAACTGGGAATTCTGGGAATTGTAGTCCCATCAGCTCTGTCAGACACCCCCCCCCCCCAGGTTAAAGAAAGATATATTATTTCTTTGCAAAGACTTGGTTGAAATAGAAGGCAACTTGTTCTTTTAATATTATTTTTTTAAAAAGAATCATCCCTACTTTGAGACAAAAACAGAGATAATAAAAACAACACAAATGAAAATAACATCACCAGCCTGAATGTTAGGATTTAGGAATTTACTTCAGACAGTTTAACCTTGGTTTTCAGTACGAGTGGATAGAAGATTCCAGAGACATGAAGCGATTCATTTGCTTGCTTTCTAGAGCTTCAGTAAACCTGCAAGGAGGCACTGGGATGTAGTCACCTAGCAACCTTACTTGATTTTCAAAACAGGTGATCCAGGGGTGCTTAAAATATAATATAACTGATTTGGGGAGGGGGAAGGAAATAGTCTCTGAACTAGCAGAACAATGGTTTAACAAATATCATATATTTGGAGTTTACTATAATAAAAAAGCAAGTTCGTCTGATACAATTGTTCTACCATAGCTGGAAAACATGGATCCAGTTTTTCTGGAATAAGACTAAGTTTAAATTCTGACCCAGATGAAACAGGCCATCTTGCCACCGGTCCAGACCCACTAGGACATGGGTATCAAACTTGCTGTATCATGTGACATGTCACGACGTATCACGACTTTTTTTGCTTTGCTGGAGCTGGGTGGGCGCAGCATCCATATGATGCAACCGGCCCATGGGTCGGCAGTTTGACACCCTTCCCTAGGACTAAGTGGAGTTGGTATTCTTTGAGGGACTGCCTGAAGTTGCTGCTTAGGAAGTATCTGCCCTCCCAGGTACTCTAGACAAGAAACTCAACTAGATGAAATAATCGACTTTATTGTAAAGCTTCATTAAGAAAATCTTGCAAGTCTGAAGATACAAATTTCCCATCACTACTTGTAACCCTCTGAATACTTAGGGATGGTCCTTCTTAAGTTTCTTCCACTGATAGTTAATCCCTTAGGTGTTCCTAATTCTCTTGTTGGATTGTTTCCTAGGCAGCATCTCCTCCTCTCATCCACCAAGGTCACCCACACATTTTATTACAGTAGAGGTGGGGAACTATGGCCCTTTATGACTTGTGGACTTCAACTCCCAGAATTGAAGTCGACAAGTCGTAAATGGGCTGTGGTTCCTCACCGCTGTATTAAAGGGAGATAGTTTGTCACCAGAGGTTGAGAAAGGGATACTTCTTCACAGATTTCTAATTCATCAAGCATAATGGCAGAATCAGGAGGAATAACTGAGAAAAAATAATGTAACTTGCACAATGAGGCAAGAAAGGAAAACAGTAGTGTGGATATCTGCCTGGGCTAATGTTGTTTTGAAACCTGATATCTAATTTCTACCCTCAGTATTTGATTGAGTAGAAGGGCAGGATGTAAACTAAATAATAAATAACAAATCCTGAAGGAGACTTTTGTTTTCAATCCCATTTTCAGAAGTATTACCATTCCAGACTTTAGACTTGCTTTAAAATCTGTTGAAGGGATATTTTGAAAGTACTGTAATGTTGCAATGGCAGTAGTGCTGATGTGCTCTAGCACGTGTTTTTCCATCACTCTAGCTGTTTGTACTTCCTGATCTGCAAAAACAGGACATGGGAAGCTACTATCTCTAGACTGGACAACCTTCCACATCCCTCAATTACTTTGCTCTAAGAAAAATATAAGATTCCCATAAATGCCATTCCTGAGTCTCTCTCTCTCTCTCTCTCTCTCTCTCTCTCTCTCTCTCTCTCTCTCTCTCTCTCTCTCTCTCTCTCTCTCTCACACACACACACACACACACACACACACACACACACATATCTTCTCAAACACCAACACCTTTTACATCAGATTAAAGTAGAAAGTTTGAAAAAAAAATGCAAAAGAAACTTGCTGTACATTTACTGCAAGTGAAGAAAATATCTCAGTGATCTGATCCAGCAGTGAGTTTCCATTTTGATAGCTTCACATGCCTAAATTTTATAGGAAATCTTTCAGGGCTGGTGTGGAAAGTTCTTTTAAATTCTACCACTGAGGCTAAAGAGTTAAACCAGAGAAAAGCCTCCCCTGAACTCATTCCCTATACTTCTTAGGTATCATGGCACAAAGACAAATCATGTGCAATGGGTGGAAAGATTATGGTTTCTGGCAGCTCTTAATTAACATAATTCTATTAGAATCCTGCCTGGTGCTCTTGTTTTTATTTCCCTTGTTGTTTTTACTTTTTGATCATTCCCTGTGCCACTTTGAAATGGAGATAAACCAAGATGGCCCTAGGGCCCCCTTTGAAACGCAAGAACAACTCCACTTGCAATAACCCAAACTCCTGACACACCAAGACTGTTAAATCAAACTGGTTTGAGGCTTTAAGACAACTTTGTTTCATGGTGTATTTATTTAAAAAAAAATTTTGAAAGTCTATTCTTGGTAACATCGGGAAACAAACATACTTAAAAGCATAAATATTTCTCCCTCCCCCCCCTTTCCCGCCGGGTCTAAATATTCTCTTTTATTTCCTATGTTTCATTATTTGACTTGAATATGAGAAGAAAATAAATTCCAGATTGTACAAGCAGAAGGGCAAGATAAATGGATGAATGATTC
Source organism: Crotalus tigris (assembly GCF_016545835.1). NCBI lineage: Eukaryota > Metazoa > Chordata > Lepidosauria > Squamata > Viperidae > Crotalus > Crotalus tigris. Next base: position 35,628 of record NW_024097445.1, read on the forward strand.
GTTTTCAGTAAATTAAGCATTCCCCAATCAGTATGTTTGTAGGAGTGAATGAGGCGAGCAGGTCTTTGGAAACAAAAGCATATTATTGTATGGGTGAACTTGGCAGCAGACAGAGGAATGTACACCAAGTGGCTTTGTAACAAAGCCTAAATGCAAAATAAAATTCACTTATACTGAACAAAGGAAACCCTGTAAACAGAAAGAGCTGAGCTAAGTTTTAATAGGCAGTCCAAACTTTCTTCATAATATGCAGGCTGATCCTAACTATGTTTACTTGGCTTTCAATCCTTTTGTTTGCAACAGTTTTATTTCCAAAGCTAGGTTTGCCAACATCGCCTTATTATTTCAAAACCACAGAAAAATCCCAGACTGTTGACAGTTTTTGCTCAAGTCATTCATAATGGCATAGTGAAGTGTTGGCATTCTTGTGAAATATACTGGCAGTATTTAGGCAGATATATGAAAACATCACAAAACTAATTTAGATCCTATTGATAGCTGTTCAACTTTACAACCAATTCATACAGTAATTGATTATGACTGGTCCAGATTCAAAAATAGTACTAAATAATCCCAGGTCAAAGGCTGTTGTAGGAAAGGAGTATTGTCCCAAATTCTCCTTATAAGTTTCCTAGAAATGGTAGAGATGATAGACAGACAGACATTTGGAAACTGGGAAAAGACAGCCATTGATTATTGGAAAAAATGGAGCACTGGATTGGATGGATCTTTTTCCATCAAGATTTGTCAACCCCAACATGCAGATTAAACCAAGAAATCAACTTCATAGGAAGGCTAAAAGTATTTTTATTGGCTATAGTAACAAATGGGTGGATGGGGTGCCCTGTGGGGGGTAGCACCTCTGGTGAGAGACCACTTTTTAAGGCTGCTCATTCACCTTTGGTCTTTGCCTAGCACTCAACTCTCTTCTGTGGCTCCAAGTAGCTGTGATATGCACAGCTGTCATACCCTGGTAAACAATGTCAACAGATGGACCAAACCAGGTGACATAGTTGAGGGGTCTTTGACCTATGGTGAAGAATGGAGTCTAGCCATAGCAGAATGGGTGGAGGAGACTGATCAACAAACAATCAAGAAGACAGGCCCAGCAGGCATTGTGGAGCACTAAGAGTATGATAAGATACCAAGATTATGGTCATCCCTACATCAGCAGAGGTCTCCAACCATAATGGTTGTCTGTGCCACTGGATTACAGTCTCTTCAGCTGAGAGAGTGGGACTGTTTCTATACAATGGTTGCCCCACTTAAAACTCCCTCATACACAGGTTTCTATTGTGCATTTCCTCTTCATCTACAACACATCTGCAATTCATCTCATTTCCAAACCTCATTCGCTGAACTCTGTAATGATGAGAGAATGATAAAACAACAGGTGGAGATGACCACATGGAGCACAAACCTGCACGTGGATGGCCTTTGGACCAGTAGCCATTCATTTCAGTGTCCAGGAAGCAGAGATATCCAGAGAATTAGGCAATTCTTCTTAGTATAGTATTGCCCACCCTCACATAAGAGTGGGAGTTAGAAAAGGTACCCTAAATATTGCCTGTCTCACAACATTTGGCTGTGTGGCTGGCAGATCATCTTCTTAAAGGTTGAGTAAAAAGAAAAACAAATCAAAGAAAACTCATCAATGGAGCCTGGAATGTCTATACCAGTGGTGGTGAACCTATGGCATGCGTTCCAGAAGTGGCACTCGGAGCCCTCTCTGTGGGCACACGTGCCGTTGTCCCAGCCTTGCCTCCCCCCTGGAGGAGAGTTGCCCCCGAGCGTGGCCCATGCAAAGCAGCGCAGCCAAGGACATGGCAGTTAGGCAGTGTAGACAAGATTCTGCTCTCACACCCCATCGCGCACAATTGATGCTGCAGGGTGCAGGCAGAGGCCACAATGGCACTGCTGGGCTGCCTGGGAGATCTGCGGTGGGCCCTGGAGGCGGTAGGTGGCCCTGCGGGCAGGCAGGGTGGAGGTGGGGCGGGGGTGGAGCGGGAGTGGGGCCAGTTTTGGGGCACTCGGTTTCTAAAAGGTTTGCCATCACTGGTTATACATTGCTGGATAGAGGCAAGATGTCAAGATCTGAAAGATGAGCAGCATTCATAGCAGCCAAACTTCACCAGTATATCATCAAGATCGTTGCACTCAGTGAGACCAGGCTTGAAGATGTGGGTTCATTACAGGAAACAACAAATGGATATGATTCTTTTGCAAAACGAAACCATAGACTGAAAACAGGACTCATGGATCAGATTTTGCAATCAACATTTTCTGCTGAAGAACATCTCTACTTTCCCCTTGAATAAATGAATGTACTATGAAATTCCACTTTCCTCTTAACAAGTCCTGGTACATCACCCTTGTCAGTGTCTGTGCTCCAATCCTTATAAAGTCCAGACAAAGATAAGGAAGGTTTCTACAAGAACCTAAACCAGATTATTCAAAAAAAAAAATCATCAGCAATAAGTTCATCATTCTAAGCAACTTCATCAGCAGGGTGGAAACAGAAAGTGACAATGGGACAGAGATTCCTTTGGAAGCATGAGATGGGAAACTAAACAGTAACAATCTGCAACTTCTGAGCAAATTTGCCAGGCACAACTTGTGCATCACTAAAATGATGTTCAGCCTTGCAAACAAATACAAAACTATCTGGATGCATCTAAGGAGCAGACACTGGCATCTATTTCACTATGTCATAGTTTGCCAACACAACCTTAGACATCACCCTCAAATAGGTCCTGTGGGGTACTGAGTCCTGGACAAATCACAGACTGGTCCAGTCGGTCCTCAACCTGCAAATAACCCCTTTAAACCGTAAGCAACCAAGGACTATCAGAACGTCATTCAATATCAGCAGGCTGCAAGACCCAGGCCAAGTCCTGGGACACATTTTCAAGATGTGTCAGATCCCCAAAGAAATGTATCACTTTTCTATCTATCCCATACTTGCTTTTATACCCATTTCTTGGGGCCTGCCGTTCTGTTGGGAGGGGGGATGGTTTGCTTTGCCACACTGCCCTTCTCCCAGGGGAAGAAATGCAGCCGAATACCATCATCCTTATCTGGAAGATGGTTTACGCTTGGAACCAGAAGGAAATGAAACTGAGAGAGACTTTGAGGAGCACGCCAAAGGAGTCAGTTACCAAAACAACATACCACCTGTGGATTGGCCGAGATTTAAATGGACAATGGGATCCTGGGGGGAGGAGTAATGAATATTGCTTTTGATATACTGCTTGTGCGGGGTGTTTTTCCCCAGACCTCGCTTTACTTCCTAGCTGTCACTAACTCCTGATAAAAGTTCCTTTTGAGACAATGCCTGTTTCAAGAGTTCTGCTTTCTTGAGAGACCTAGTTGAGGCAGGTCCTTACAAGATGTATTTAATTAAACTCTCTGGAAATGTACTGCTTGTAGAAACCTGTTCTGAAAAGTGGTTGCAGTTTAAAGATATCATCATACAAACTGCAACAACTTTAGCTAGGCTGAAAACCTCAGCACAACAACATTAGTTAAATTAAAACCACAAGACCATTTCATCAGCCCTCCAGGTCAAACACAAGGCGTATGCATGCTGGCAGAATGAGCCATCATTTGTCTCAAAGAAAGACAAGTTTAAAACCTGCAGTCCAAAGTAAAGGCAGAACTGCAAGAGAAAGGCTGATTAGGTGGAACATTATGCAGGTATGCATGCCACCAAGGAGGTCTTCAGCACCATGAAGACAGTTTATGGTCTTTTGAAATCAGGATGCTTCTCCTTGCTGTCATCTGATGGATCAAGCCTAATCAAAGACCAGAAAGGACTGAAAAGCCAGTGGGGATGAACACTCTTCCAACCAACTCTATAGACTGTTCACAATTGACTCTGATGTCATACAGCAGATTCTTCAGCTGTGTATCCTAGGATTTCCTTGGATGTCCTAAGCTTGCCACCCTGTCAGCCCTCCCAGGTAAATCAGACAGGAAATAGAACTAGATGAGCGAAACTTACTTTAGTATATATTGGTCTGGTAGTTAACACATCAGACTAGAAAGTGGGAGACTGTGAATTCAAGTCTGGCCTTAGCCATGGAAGCCAGCTGGTGACTTTGGACCAGTCACTCTCTTTAAGCTCAACCCACCTCACAGAATTGTTTTGATTGTGAGGAAAATAGGAGGAGGAAGATGTGTTCATGCCTTGAGTTATTTGTAGAAATAATAAAGGCAGAATACACATATGAAGTCTATATTAACACAAGCTTGCAGGTCTGAAGGTACAAACTTCCCACCACCATTTTTAATTGTCTGATCAATTAAGTCAGTCTTTTTTAAATTTCTTTCTCTAACTCTCGTGATTGCTTTTGTCTGAATGGCAGCATCTCTTTTCCACATTCCCCCAAGGTTATCCATACATTCAGTGGTGGGATTCAAATATGTGAACAATCAGTTCTCTGAGTGGATGCCGTTTCCAGAAGTCCATTCTGGGCTTGGGCAACAAAAAATTAGCTATCGGTTCTGCCGAACTGGTGCAAACCAGCTGAATCCCACCACATATTCTATTACATTCCCTGCACAGATGAGATTAAAAAAAAACATAATCTCACAGATGAAGTAGAACAAAGCAGGAGGGCAGGATGGCATTCCTGCAGAGATCTACAAAGCACTAGACCCAAACACCTTACAGGCTTTCCAAGTTTCTTGGAAAACATCTGGCTCACAGAGAAGATGCTTGATGACTTCTGCAATGCCCTCAACGTGACTCTCTATAAAAATAAGGGAAGCAAATCAGACACAGGGATATCTCACTGCTGTCCATTGCAAGCAAGATCTTTGTCTACATTCTCCTAAACGTTGTATTGTCTCAGAAAGGAACTTCCCAGAGGCATAGTGTAGCTTTTGGCTAGAATGAGAACAGCAGACATGATACTTGCTGTCAGACAAGTTCAGGAAAAGTACATTGAGCAGAACAAACCACTTTACTCTGTCTTTGTTGATCTGCCAAAGGCACTTGACACAGTAAACTGGAGGGGGTCTCTCTAGAGCATCCTGAGACATTATTGATTGGGGAGCTTCCTTACTATCTACAATTCTTCTGTTATTGCTAAACTCATGACCCATGTTACATAATTGATTGCTTCATATTTCAATGGGAGGAAATCAGGGTGTCCACAAGGACAAAGAACCACTGCTTATAGAATACAGATTACAGAATAACATAGTTGGAAGGGACCTTGGAGGTCTTCTAATCCAACCTCCTGCTCAAGCAGGAGACCCTATGCCATTCCAGACAAATGGCTGTACAATTTCTTCTTAGAAACCTCCAGTGATAGAGCGCCCACAACTTGTACTTTAATGTTCTCACTGTCGGCAAATTTCTCCTTAGATCTAGGTTGGATTTCTCCTTGGTAAGTTTCCATCCATTACTTCTTGTCTTGCCTTCTGGTGCTTTGGAGAACAGGTTGACTCCCTCTTCTTTGTGACAACTCTTCAAATATTGGAAGTTTTCATGTTACCCCTAGGCCTTCTTTTCATAAGACTAGACATACTCAGTTCCTGCAACATTCACCATATGTTTTAGCCTCCAGATCCCTATTCTTCCTTGTTGCTCATTTCTGCACTCTTTCTTGAATCTCAGCACCTTTTCTGTGACCAGAAATGGATGCACTATTCCAAGTGTGGTCTTACCAAAGCAATATATAGTGATAGTAATAGATCACAACACTGTACCAGTCATCTTGCAGATTTTGACCACCTCTATAGAAACCACTGGAAGTGAGTGACATCAACATCATAGGATTCAACCTAATGATTCAAAAAAAGTAGCACCCTACACAAATCTCCTACTCTAACATTACAGTACCTATGTCATTAAACATTTTATTTTTGGGAACAAGTGCTACTTTTTTTTATTGAAAGTTTTTTAAATTTTACAAAACAAATCCCCTCCCCAAACCTCCCCCCACCCTCCCATACCCTCCCCCACCTCCCCAAACCTCCCAAACCCTCCCCCAACCTTCCCAGAGCTGAGTACAGGCTTAATTAAAATTTTTCAGAAAAAGAAAAAAAAAACTTAAAACACATATAAATCCTAAACAAATCTAAATACATTAAATTAAATAGGTTATCTTCTCTAAAAAATAATAATTGCAATCATTAAACACATTATAATATACTCTAAACATTTTCTAGTATCATACTTATATTATTATCCATCATTCTGTATAACTCCCTCCAAAACACAAATTTAAACATTACTTTCTTTGAATATCTATACCTACAATATAAAATCTAATCTCTCCCTCTTTCTTTATCCTAGAACAGAAAAATAAACATATAAAGCTTCATTATACCATTAAAACTAAATACTCTTTGAATACTTAAACTAAATACTTAAACTTAAACTTCTTATCTAAGATTTTCATTCAATCTCCATAATCTTCTCTCCTATCAAAAAAAAAACTTAAAAGACATATAAATCCTAAACAAATCTAGATACATTTAATTAAACAAGTTATCTTCTCTTAAAAATAATAATAATAATAATAATAATAATAATAATAAAAAACCCCAATCATTAAACACATTATAATATACTCTGAACCTTTTCATATCATACTTATGTTGTTATCCATCATTCTTTATAAACTCCCTCCAAAACACAAATTTGAATATTACTTAAAACATTAGAATTCCCTTATACACATTTAAATCTTTACCAATAACAAATTCCATCCACAATAAACACATTCCTTATCAGTCTCTCTTGTCCATAAACCATTAAAATTCTCTTATACACATTTAAATCTTTACCAATAACAAATTCCATCCACAATAAACACATTCCTTATCAGTCTCTCTTATCCATAAACCTCAAAAGAAGTGCTTTGAAAACTGCCCTTAAAGCTAACTCCAAAAAGTTTGTAAATCTTGCTTTTCCCACAGACTCAGTACTCTTTTGAATACTTAAACTAAGTACTTAAACTTAAACTTCTTATCTAGAATTTTCATTCGATCTCCATCCTTATCAGTCTCTCTTATCCATAAATCTCGAAAGAAGTGCTTTGAAATCTGCCCTTAAAGGTAGCTCCAAAAAGTTTATAAATCCTGCTTCTCCCGCAGACTCAGGAGCCAATACTTGTGAGGCTTCCTTAAACTCCTTCTTCTGTTGCTCTTTTTCTTTACGATTATATGTTGCACGAGTTGTCCTCTGCTCCTTCATCTCGACTTGTTGAGGCCCCTCAAACTGAGATTTCCCATTTTTCATTAATATAGGCTCTTCAGACTGCAATTCTACCCTTAAAGGTTGCTCCAAAAAATTTATAAATCCTACTTCTCCCGCAGATTCAGAAACCAATAGTTGTGAGGCTTCCTTAACCTTCTTCTGTTGCTCCTTTTCTTTACAGTTATATGTTGCACAGGTTATCCTCTGCTCCTCCATCTCAACTTGTTGAGGCCCCTCAAACTGAGGTTTCCCAATTTTCATAAGTATAGGCTCTTCAGACTGCAATTCTACCTTCTTTTCTTCCAAAGCTTTAAACTTAATAGATGGCGATGAACATACCCCCAGGACCGAAGTATAAAAGTCTTTTGCTTGAGAAACAGTATTAAGTCTATAACATATCCCCAGGTAATTCACCACCATTCCAATCGGAACATCCCATCTGAACAAGATTCGTCTCTTTTTAAGTTCATCTGCTAAAAAAGCAAACTCCTTTCTTCTTCTTAAAATTTTAGATGGGATCTCCTTTAGAATTATAACATCTTGTGAAGCAATTTGAAATCTCTTCTTATAAAAAGCTTGTATAATTTCGTTGCGCAGGGATCTTTTCCCAAAGTAAATTACCACATCTCTTGGCAAATTCTTTTGCACTGCCACCACAGAGTTAACTCTAAATAATTTTTCAATTTCACTAAGTATTTCCTCTTTTTCTTTATTCAAAATCACAGCAAAATCCTTTGCAACCATCTCTCTCAGATCTCCTTGCACAGACTCTCCCAAACCTCTGATTCTTAAGGCATATTCCATTTATCTATATTGAAGCATAAGAATCTCATTTTCCATTTCTTTTTCCATGCTTTCAAATTTTCCCTCCATCAATTCCACTTTTTCTGGTACCTCTTCTACACGAGAGTTCAGCTTTTCAAGAACAGAGGCAACTCCTTTTAGAGCCAAAACTATCTCTTGCCTCAAAATCTTATTATTTTCCTCTAAAATCTCTTTCATTTCTGCCCTAATTTGAGATATAACATTTCCCATCATATCTTGCAAATCCTTCACAATTATTGGCTGTACCAAGGAAGAGGGTGAAACTATTGATTTAGGTTTTTGCACTGATGATAACACCGAAGAAGAAGCCACCTTAGGAGCTGTAGGAATTACTGGACGCTTTGGAGCCATCTTAAAAAAAATCTTTACTCCTTAAAAATTACAAAAATTAAGCAAAAGAAAAAGAGAGATTAAGTCCAAAAAAATTCAAAAAATCCTTCAAAAGGAGATCATTATAACAAAAAGATACTGAACGCTTTGGAGCCATCTTAGAAAAATCTTTACTCCTTCTTAAAAGCTACAAAAATTAAACAAAAGAAAAAGAGAGATTAACTCGAAAAAAAATCAAAAAGTCCTTCAAAAGGAGATCATTATAATAAAAAGAAAGGAGTTAAAAAAAGAAAAGGGAAGAAGAAAAAAGTAATTAAATAGAAAAAATCCATTCCATTTTTTTTAAAAATACAAAAAGCAAAACAAAGAAGTTAAAAAAAAATAATAATGCTTCTAAAATCCAAACCCAACATCAAAATCAAATCCACATTCCGTTCCAATCATTAAAAAAAAGGAAAAGGATAAAAAAAAACAGCAAAAAGCCTGCCGATCGCCATTCTACCTTCCCAAAGGAAAAAAAAAACCGAAAGGCTTGCCAATCGCCATTTTACTTTCCCTTTCAACAAAAGGAAAAAAAATAAAAAGAGGGAATATAAAAGTAAAAATAAATCTTTAAACTTAAAATCCAAATAAAATCAAAGAAAGCAAAAGCTAAATCCTCTACTCAGCTCTGTCCGCCTCTAAAAAAACTCACCAGATCACTTTAATCGCGGAGGTGGTTGCAGCGGCTTGTTTTGTCCCTAGGGACAAAAGCAGCTGGGAAGCGGAGACAGTCTGAACTCCGTGGGAGCACTCCTCTCACCCCCCAAAAAAGCCTTGGGGGTGCATGAGAGTGGCTCTACCACTATTCAGACAACCCTCTTCCCCCCCCCTTTGCCCGGGAGGGGGATTTTGAACCGCTGAACAGCTGATGGCCGCTGTTCATAGCGATTCAAACACTTACCCAGGAGGACGGCTACAAAGTAGCCGCCATCGCGCGCGCAGATCCACCGGAAGTGAAGTGCTACTTTTATCAGAGAAGCTTACTTATATGCGCCTTGTGAAAGAGAATTTTTGCTGAATTTTTCTGCTTCAAACTTTCCCATCAAATTAAATAATAGTTAAATTGTAGAATAAAACTTGAGTGCTGTAGAAAACAATGGAGAGCAATATGCTTATTGAGGACATAAGTGTCTTTGATTACATGCCATTATAAACATTGTTACCTGCTTTCATTAATATGAGAGATGCACGTTTAAGAATTCAGAATCAAATTCCATCAAGCACTTTCTCTAGCTATTCCCTACGAGCATTCATTTGATCCGTTACTTCCAGAGAGACATTTGAGATGCTGGCTTTTTCACTAAATGACTTTGAGAGAAAAAGCAAGTGAGCATATGGCGATATATAATTTCTTTCAAGCAATCTGTGAGATAAAGGCTGGGCAAATTTCAATCCAACTTTATCTGAATGTCATTGGATGGATGATAGAAGGCAAACTGTGGGCCAGTTTGAGAACTTAATCCCCCTGCCACCAAATACATTCTTTGCATTGTCCTCCTAGGACAGTGTTTCCCAAACTTGACAATTTTAAGGCATGTGGACTTCAACTCCCAGAATTCCACAGCCAGCGTTGCTGGCTGTGGAATTCTGGGAGTTGAAGTCCTCATGCCTTAAAATTGTCAAGTTTGGGAAACACTGTCCTAGGACACTGAAGGTAAAGCCCTTTATCCATTTTTATTTTCCGTCTATGTTTTAACATGTGACCTTGTCTTTCATTGAAGTGAATCAAATCACTGAAACTGTAACTTTCAGCATTCAAAGGATGTGACCTATCAATAAGCTGGGGAATTTCCTCGTTCCCTCTGGGTCATGAGCTCTTCTCTTTGAAGAGGCCAGAACTAAATTTTTGACCCAGCTTCGTGTTTCCTGTCACTTTTGTAAATTGAGTTCTTGCTCACAGATGAGGAGAAATAGGCCTCACCTTCATCCCTTGCAAGAAAGAGACCGAAGTCAATTTAATATAAGTGCCCTACTGGATCAGAACAAAAGGCTCTAACCTGGCAACATGGGTCAGAGGGATGAATCTGGAATGACTACGTGATGAAAGGAATAGACTAGTCGGAGTTCCTCTCTCAAGGGGTGTTATTCAGAAAAACAATGTCTCTTTTAAAAAGAGAGAGAAAGAGAAAGACGTTTTATAGCTAATAGTCCTTGAGAACTGGTTTAATCTCCTTTAATGCCATCTAGGCTAGTGGCCAGCATCATACTGTGAGACTGCAATTAATTATGTCTTGAATGAAAAATGCCCAATCTAAATGTATCTGCCAAACAATTTCATTGGGTGATCTCAAACATTATTATTATTATTATTATTATTATTATTATTATTATTATTATTATTATTATTTGAGAGGAAGAACTCTTGGATCATTCCATCCTGTTTGTAATGAACTAAAAGTGGACTGTCCTGAGGGTGACACATTTGTACAAAGCCTTCCATACAGTTGCACGTTCAGGAGGAAAGATTCCTTTCCCCCCTCCCCCCATAATCCAGAAAATAAAGTCATTGATTGTAAGATTTGTCCAGCTCTATAGATTAAGATAGGTGTCTAATTATATTTTGGAGGGAGGAGTATGTCTATCAGAACCGGGCTACAAAATCCGTACTACCCAGATTGCAGCAATCACAGGTCATTCTCGACTTAAGACTACAATTGAGCCCAACATTTCCATTGCTAAGTGAGGCAGTTGTGGAGTGAATTGCGCCTCATTTTATGATCTTTTTGCCCATTGTTAAGCAAATTACTGCACTCGTTAAATGAATCTGACTTCTCCCATTGAGGTTGCTTGTCAGATATTGTCTGGGAAGGTTACAAGTGGTGATCAAATGATCCCATTTGACAGTGCAACTGTCATAAATATGTGCCAGTTGCCAAGTACTCCAATTTTGATCACATGACCATGGGGATGCTGCAACGGTTATAAGTGTGAAAATCGGTCATAAGTCGCTTTTTTCAATGCTGTTGTAATGTCGAATGGTCACTAAACAAATGGCTGTAAGCTGAGGATTACCTGCAAATACAGAAAACTCCAGTCCTTTTCTGCCATCTGGATTTTTGCAGCTCAGGTCCTTGGGAGAAAGGAATGCAGTGGACAAAATCCCTAATCTAAACAGCATTTCTGTGAAACACCGGAAGATGCCTTATACCAGATCAGAGTCTTTGTCTATCTTGTCAAAGTCTCAAGGAAGATTTTTCAAGCCCAACTTGGAGATTTTAGTATAGATGTGGGATTTTCTATAGATAAATCACTTCCTTTACCTCTCAAGTACAGATATATTAGCAAGACCAATAGGACAACTGTACCTTCACTGTGACTCTGACAATAAGCTGGATGCTATTGCCTTGATCTGGGAACCTCAATCTTCTCCAAACATATGGTTCAGATAGTCCTTGACTGACAACCACAATTGAGTCCAAAATGTTTGTTGCCAAGCGAGCCATTTGTTCAGTGAATTTTGCCCCATTTTATGACCTTTCTTGCCATAGTTGTTAAGTGAACCACTGCAGTTGTTAAATTAGTAGCACAGTTGTTAAATGAATCTGGCTTCCCCATTGACCTTGTTTATCAGAAGGTTGCAAAACGGAACACTGCAACTGTCATAAATGCATGCCAATTGCCAAGCATCCAAATTTTGATCACGTGATCATGGGGATGCTGCAACAGTCATAAGTGTGAAAAACGGCCATAAGTCCCTTTTTTCACTGATCTTTGAACAATCACTAAATGAACTGTTGTAAGTAGAGGACTACCTGTAATCCTTTCTCTCAGATTACCCTGCAATTCATCAGCAATTCACAAGAGTATGATTGAGTGAAAAGCAGTGGAGTGCTAGGGGCAAGGCCAGACCATTATCCTTCCAGATGCTCCCTTCTTAAGGAAATGGGTGGGGTCATCTCGTATGTTGCCCAAAAGGATTAAGTTGATTGTGGGAATGTTGTTGTCTGTTTGGAACTATTTGTTGTCTCTCAGCTTTGAACGGACTGTACAGTAAATTGATTAATCATGAAATTTAGCTATCATACTATGTTTTGCTCAACATGACCTTTTAAAGAAAGCATGATAAATCATAAGCCATGGTTTACAAATCACAACAACCATCGAATCAAAATGGACCAAAGCAAATTATGTCTTAGCCAGTGAGTGACCTTAGTTACTCTGAGGTCTAAGTGGATCCATGCTCATGTCATGTCATGTCATGTCATATCATGTCATGATAGCAGATGAAGTGCAGCTTGTAGCTTTGTATATATAGTTCTTCATACAGAGGTTTTCCTTTACTATATAAACCTTCTTCAGATATTCAGCAATGTGTGTGGGGCTTCCAACTATAGAAGATTGGAGGCATCTTTTAATCTCACTCTTTTCTGTCCCCAACCTCCATGCATTCAGCCAATAGTTCAATCATCCAAGTCAGACATGTCAAACTCGCACGACGTATAGCAGCTTTTTCCCCATTGCCAACAATGGGTGGGTGCAGTTTCCTCCTGACATGTCTGGCCTACAGGCCGGCAGTTTGACACCCCTGATCCAAGTGATCCAGGAATACACTAAGAGCTGTACTCAGTGCAGTACTTAACTTCACTGTGTTGCTCTAGAAATGAATGCAGCTCATTCAGATATCTGGTTGAATCTATAAAATCAAGAAGAGCTGGTCTTCTTCTCCATCCAATTTCACGTGGGGGATATACTACACATTGTATATTTACGCAAGCTTTTTCATGGTCTATCCGTTTCACCTTTTACATGTGTTAGGAAAGCACTTGAGAATGAGATACTTAACTCTGCCTCATAGGATGACATTGTCATCTTTGGTAGGGTATAGTATTTATGTATTGGATTGTCTATTTTTTTTATTTTTAACCATTGTAGAATTCGATAAGCTACTTATTTGGCAGTATTGAAGCCTAAATAAAAAAAGTAAAGGGTTGAGCCACTGCATTTCCACTAAGCACACAAAATCCATAACTCAGAAGGTAGATGAACCAGGCCTTAATTTGCAAACAGTCTTCAATAATTAGATGACTTGGGTAACAGAGCTTTATAGTCCTCCTACCACATAAATTAATGGATTAGCATCTTGTAATTCATCTGCAAATAACAGAAGCAAAATCTGTTTATCCCAAATGGAAATGGGGGGAAGGGCATGAAAAAGTGTCACAGTTTAACAACTATAGAATTTACATAAAAATTAAAAACAAAAATCCAGAACCAAGAGGCGTCTTTGCTGAGTCCTTTAGGTGTGGGAATATAATCTGTCACTTGACTGTTAAGCCCCATCCTTATTTAGATTTATCTTTTCCCTCTGTGGATGATTATAATCAAAATCAGGAACCCATAGCCACAGCTACAGCTACTTGTTTGAAATCCATCTAGTCTCTTGTTACAGGAAAAGACTGGAAAATCTTTGAATCAAATGTGAACATGCATTTCTTTGATTATAACGTACTGTTGAACTGCAAGAAGCTGAAAGACAAGGGGCCTAACAGATCTCTCACTGTCCCACTAGGTATGGTCTTCTCATATCTAGGTTCTCATTCTTTCACTACAGGTAGTCCACCTTGAGCAACTAGTTGGGACTGGCAACTTAGTCATTAACTGAAGCAGTCGCTAAGTGAAACCACAACTGTGCTTAATGTCTGACTTCAGTCTTCCTTTGCTTTGCAGACCTGCAAAGGTCATAAATATGAGGATTGGTCACAAAATTACTTTTTCATGATTGTCATAACTGTGAAGAGTCGCTGTACGAGGCAGTCACCAAAGGAGGAGTATGTGTACACATTAAATTCCACCCTTTGAAGAAAAAATTTCACAAAGCTTTTAAAAGACTGCCATCCATGCAAAATCAGTGTTTGTGCTGCTGTAATTTATGGCACTGGAAATATGGGCATCTGCTCTTCAGATAAACTATATTTTAAAATCTATATCAGCCAAATAGCTCATTTTCATTAGAAATTCCTTTTTTCCTTTTTTTTTCTTTTGCATTCCCACTGAGCAGATATTCACACAAGTAGCAAAAATAGTGAATAGAATAAATAGAGAGAGGCTTCAAGACAAGCTAAGTTTTATGTATGGAAATGCACTTGAACCTGTAAAAATAAACCACACAAATGGAAAGGCTGGGTTTTACTATAATAGTACGATTTCTATAAGCGGCAGCAAACTGTATACTTGCTGGATACAAAGTCAAGTCTTTTATTATTTTCTCCCTTTTTTGCAAGTATCTCAAGTCATTAATTTAAACTTGCTTGACAGCTTTGCATTGCACCTATCTGGCAGCCTAGGACTTCAAAACCTTGCTAGCTGTCTTTAGAAAGTCTAGGAATGTGTTCGTCCCTTTGAAACCTGACCCCAGGATCCTCCATTTCCAACTGTAATCTGATTTCCTTTGACAGGTAATAATACTCTTTCAACTTACAAATAACACTGACTTGGAGCATTTGGGTCATTCTCCAAGCAGATCTTTAGCTCTCTTAAGGTTTTTCTCTTTTATTCTCTGCCTCCAAAGACTGACTGATGCCCAATATGGCATGGGATCTACATCCCTTTTGGCTTCTTTTTATACCAGTCATGTTGAAAGAAACGAAGAAATGGGTGACAAAAGGCAAAAGGCAGTGCAATGTGGTAGAGTTTGGTCTCAGAAATCTATGCAAATATTACTCAGAGGAATGGGGCTAATACACGGCTAGTAGCCTGGCAAAATTTATACAAGGACTCCAATCACTGGAATAGGTTAAGCAGCTACTATGATTCGTACCTCGAGTCTTTTTCAACAACATTGGGATCCTATCATAGGGAAGTGCCATTAGAAGGGTTAGTAGAAGTGCCATTAGAAGGGTTAGTAGACTCACCACTCAGTTCTATATCCTTTATCCAAAAGTGTCTCCTTAGATGGCAGTGTGGTTGTACTCTCCTGGAATTAGCCCCAATGCTGACCTCCGCAACAGAAGCAGGAATACAGTAATGCAACTTTCAGCAGAAAACAAAGAACTGCTAAACTCCTGGGTAGCCACCTTTTCAACTTCCCACAATGCAGGGCTGCAAAGCATTCCCTCTTGGGTATTCTGTGTCATGGTAATATAGCATAGTTTACAAACCGCTGTGGCCAATTTGACATATCTGTTATACTAGGTCTAGGAGATCTATGAGATCTGAGTAGCATAAAATCCAAATTATCCTGAGAGGGCAGACAAGAGCTAGCTTTTTTTTTTTTTTATCTTTTCATCGCCATCTAATGGAACTGGCAATCCAGCTCATTTAGTTCTAATTAAGTCATTATGGAGTTTGCTTGGTTTTGTCTTAATATGCTGCCAGAGATTCTCAGCCATAGTCTTCTCCCAGTGACTTTTCAATTTACTATTTGAATCATCTGTGCTGGGTGTGCTTCTCCAAAGAGGACTGTGATCCTATGTGTTTAAACTTATTTGAATGAACAGATATATAGAGATACAGACCAATGGAAATTGAAACGAGATATAACTAATGAGGAATGATGACAATACCTGACAACTATACACTTGTCCAGATCCTATGTTATTGGTTTGTACTATATTAAAACCGATTTGTCAGGGAACAGCAAGTAAAATATATGGCTACTTAAGGGAGAATCAACTGTAGTGTGAGGGTATCGTTTTTGTAAAGATTTTTTTTCCTGGAGAAATGAAGAAAGTGAATTCCCCTATTACAGTCTTTTGATGGTTTTTCTACATCACATTAAAAGGATATATTTCAACAAATTGATGTTTCTGCAGTAGAGTGGGAGAAAGAGCTGAGCTCAAATTTTGAGCTGAGAACCAAGCAAACAATTCCCCATTTTACCCTGCCTGGTATTTTCCCAAGAATTCTGGGAATTATAATCCCAACACATCTGGAGAACAATATAATTGCATACTGAACCTGGGATGCTCGATGCCTATAAAAACACTTTTTTAAAAAAAATATTGGGGGAAGCAGTGGAAGTTATTATGCTCTTTGTAACAGAAATACCATATGAAGTATCTGATAGGAGTCAGATATGGCACTGATAAATTATTCAAGTCAGCATCCTCTATTTTCCAGTAATAGATTTTGCCAATTCTTGAGAAATCTCAATATTTGTTTTTCCCTTAAAATGGTCTGTCTGTCTGTCTGTCTCTACCTACCTGTCTACCTACCTATCTCTATCCATCCATCCATCCATCCCACTAAATGATAATGTGGATTTTTGGTTTTTCACCCTAACTCTTGGTGAATCTAATCATTGTAATCTGTGGAACATAGTTTCTTCCTTCTTAACAGTAAAACCTGGAAACATTCAAATGTGGGAAGAGGAGTTAAAAAGGCAAGCTGACAAAAATGATCTTGCAATGCAAGCTCTCCTCCTTTGTACAGGTAGTCTTTGACTTATGTCCAGCTGCTTGGTGACCAAAGTTATGCCAGAGCTCCCCAGAGCTACTTATGACCCAGTTTCAAAGTTCCAATGGCCCTTCATTTATGTGATCCCATTTGGTTATTTACTTCCAGTTTCCAGCAAAAACCATCCATTTAGTACAATGGATTCATTTAATGACCATTACGTTCACTTAACTTAAAAATCCCCCCCCCAAAAAATGGGTGTGGTCATCTGATGACCTGCTTAATGATTGCTGTGACTTATGACCATAATTCTGGGCTCAATTACAATCATGAGGACTATTTATATATGTATCGATGTTAAAAGTCACTCGGAGTGCTGCAGGATGAAAATTAAATGATAAATAAAGAAATAGAGCTGGATTTGTATTATAACATTGCATGCGCCATCTTGCTTTTTTCTGACTGAGACATCCACATAGACAAGCAGAGAAAGGGAGGGAGGGATTCATCCCACCTGAAAAAGCACTCCTGGAAAATCCCTTTTTGAAAGCCAATAGAATAGACTCTCTTGAATAGAGTCTAATTCTATTGGCTTTCAAAAGCCAATAGGAATTGTCCAGGCTGTCTCTGCCCTGCTGAGCCCGCCAAAAGTCCCATTCTGTAAACGGTGCTGCACTAGTTGAGTAGTCCTCGACTTACGACCGGTTGAGTAGTTCTTGACTTACGACCGATTGGGGGTCGCGGCATTAAAAAGGTTGAGAACCACTGCTGTAGCAGAAATATTGTAGCAGAAGCAGACAGGTTCACGGGCTTAGCACAATGATCCAAGTCAGCAAGGGAGCACTCAAGAATTCCAAAATCAGATTATTTCATCATGGCCCAAAGAAATCAAGAAAAATTATGGGAAAACCTCATTCAGTTCCACACACCCTGCACAAAGCAAAGGATTTATAAAACCAGCCAGAAAAAGAAAGGATATTTTTGTGAAGCATATACAGTACTTGTCAGTATTTATGAAGATACTATGAGGCATAAGATACCAGCACAATTTCAAAGAAACTTCAAAACCTCCTGAATGCTAATAAGCTCCTGGTCCAATCCAGAATCCAGGGAGAGAGCAATGAAAACAAAATTATTTGTTTCAGTTTTCTATTTAGCTTTATTTATTATTTTCTACTCCCATATAATCCACCCTTTCCTGTGAGTGACCATTTCAGTAGAAATGATAGGCAGCCATTTTCTAGATGGTGAAATAGGTAAGAAATCTGCCTCTGGATATAGGAAAGCAAATCCTCTTGTCCGCTGCTTTAGGGGGAAAAAAAGCCTAGATCCCATCCCTGAGCAATCCTGGCAATTTACTCTCTTTTCACTGAGTAGAGATGGCAGTTCTGACAAAGGTGACATGTTCTCCCCAGCACTCGTCACCTTTCAAGAAGCTCAAGGTTCACTTAGTTCACTACTTTATGGATATACCAATATCCCACTATGCAGTTGCAGAAAATATTGCAAGGAACAAAGGAAGAAAAAAAATTTTTTTTGAGGACTTAGCCTAGAGAATTTTGCAGTTTGGTCTCAGGCATTGCTTCTATAATAATTGGAAAGTAACAATGATTTCTGAAGTTTCTATAGAACAGTGGAGTGGTGAGAGGTAAAAAAAAAAAAAAAAGGATGGTGTTGGCTGTCCTTGCCATTAATACATCAAACAGCAAATAAGGGGAAGAAATTCTTTTCTTTGACCCACATGATTTTCTAATGGCTCTTGTATCTTTCCGGAGACTGTGCCAAATGAGCACACTGCAAGTCAGTGGTTAAATGTGTCTTGCTTTCTTGAAAGACTCCTCAATGCTATTTCCTATCCAACTACATTGCTGATAATCAGCCCCTTCCACCCAAGCGCTTCAGACAGGAGGACCCACTTAAGTCATTTGGAACTCAGAAGAGCAAATACATGCAAGGGATCGGTGTATAAAGTGTATATTTGGTTTCCGCATGTTGTGAAGAGGAAGCTAACATCACACTGATTTGTTTTGATGGTTTTGTGATTTATATATTTGGTTTTAGATTTACTGTGGATATTTTTAATTTATATAGATCTTCAGGTTGTTGTTGCTGCTCTCAGTAAATCACAAAGAACTGGGTAACTTCAGTGGGTATAAATGTTGCTGCTGTTCTCAGTAAACCACTAAGAACTGGATAACTTTAGTGAGTATAAATATAATAAATAAATAAATATCCCCCAATCTGAGAATGTCAATATGTAGAGAAATCTATGATCTACTGACCAAATTCAGTCATGATGAAGTAATATATAGCTCTGAATTAGATCCTCTGTCAGTCTGTTGTCAGACTATTTGCGGGACCAAATTTGTGGGACTCTCTAGGGAGTGGTCAGATAAGAGACAGCACAGTCTGCAGCTGGACAGTGGGCAAGGCAAGAGGTTCAGAAGAGACCCTTTCTAATTTCTCAGGGTGTAAAGCAGTGTTTCTCAACCTTGACAATTTTAAGGCATGTGGACTTCAACTCCCAGAATTCCACAGCCAGCAATTGCTGGCTGTGGAATTCTGGGAGTTGAAGTCCACATGCCTTAAAATTGTCAAGGTTGAGAAACACTGGTGTAAAGGAATCAGGGGGAGAGGCAATTGTACTTTCAGACTTGCAAGATTATGTTAATGCAGCTTTAAAATGAATAGAATTTGCTCAAACCGGCAATTTTTACTTTCTAGACCACCTTGTAAAGCTGACATCATCCTACCAGATCAGATGGGGTAGACACATTCTAGATCCTTCCCTGAAATTTTGCCATGTAGGGGGACCTTGGAGTCTGCCTTCTGATATGAAACACCCTCCCCTTCTCAGTGATTCAGCATCGTCCACCATTTTAGCCTTTTAGAAGACCATTGAAACCTGACTTTTTGTCTACACACCAAGATAGAATGAGGATACCTAAAGATAGTTATGAGGCATTCAATGAAATGGTTGAGGGACCAGGTTTTTTGTTCTCATTTTATGATTACTGGGTTTTATTGTTATTGGAAGTTGCCAAGGATTGTGTTTAAGATGGATGGCCATACAAATCTTTTAAGTAAATAAAATAAACAAATACCTGTTAGAAAATAGGGCTGCATAACAATCTAGTTCAAAGATCTGATTCAAAGGCAATTCAATCAAATCTCCAATTTTAACTGGCATTCCAAATTAAATTAGAAATAAAATCAAATGATTAAAGCAATTTGAATTGGAGGCCTTCAAATAGATTTTGATGTGGCACATGCACAAAACAGAGTTTTTCTAAATTAATTCAGACATCCATGTCAAATTGATTGTTTAATGGACTTCCTAATTGAATCGTCAATTCAGATGGAATCAGAATTCTTACATCCATCACCAAGGAACATATTAAAGAAGTCAGACTTGTTTATACTTTTTGTTGAAACTTCTCCCATGCAGTAATGCTTTGTGTGAAGGTATTTTCAATGCGGTTAGAAGATATATAACCATTTGTATATTTTGGTGACCTACTTGGTCAGAATACTTCCAGAATTTCCAATAACCTTCTAAGCTTGTATTTTTTCTGACATGTCTTGTCCTCGACTTGCCTTTCCACAATCTCTCAAGCCAATCCTTATGGCCTAATCAATATCAAAAGAGTCTTGGATCTCCACTCTTCCAAGATACTGCACTCGGGATGACTGACCTGTCATTCACTAATTCCCTTAACTCCTTCCATTTTTCCTATTTTTCCCTCCTGCACTGTTTTTGCAGAAAAAAAAATCTGGGGCTAATATTGGAACTGGAACCTCGTGGAGGGTTTCTAATCAAAACAAGGTAATTTAGAGCCATGCATTTTACTTCACGTTCTTAAGAACCTGTACCAAATTACTCTAATCTGTTTTAGGATTCAGAGTATTCTGTCAAGCTCTCATACAGTTGGGGTTGTTTTTTTTTTACCCTAATGTACACTTATCTTTTTTCCATTGTTTTTCCCTCCTTTCATATGTTGCCTTCAAATTCATTTTGCAAAGAGTGACATGCCATTCTGTATCTCTGTGCCTTTCTTTCTAACACCATTGCATCAACACAGGCATGAAAATAGCTTTTCCAGATCATGCCTCTTAAGAGTAAAAGCAATGTATTCTTGATCTGATTGAATCACAGTATGCCACAAGTCTCTGTATACAAGGAGATAAAAAAACCCATTCTCTCTCTATCACCCTGAAGCATGGCAGCACAATTTAGAGCTATTCCAGTTATGAATCAATTATGCCTATACATCTTCCTTTGTGCAGTGGGACTTTTGTGATATTACCTTGGAGACTAATTAAGCTGAATGTGAGTACCAGAACACCTTGACACCCAGAAGGTTAATGGTCCAAACCAGCCTGCCTCCCAGAGATGAGAAGCCCACATGGAAGTCAACTTGGCAACATTAATTGTTGCACTGAACGGAGCAGAGCAAATGCTTCTGAAGTCATTCTTTGCCATTACATTAATGCAACTGCTATGTGTATGTTCTTTAAGTAATTGGCAGTCTTTTCCACACAGGTCTTGTCCTCCATTTGCTTTCACAGAAGATTAGACACTATTGTATACTATACACTATCTTCTCAGTGCATAAGATTTATATATAGAAATGAGAATAGAATATGTTAACAGGGAAAAAAATAGAAAGTCAGGAATAGAAGGAAGAATTGTAGGGAACTGGGAGGGAAGTGAAAATATGTGACGTTTGTATCATCAACCATTATGCATAGCATTTCTGTTGCAAAGTACAGCTTTAAGTATGACAGTTTCCATTATTTCAGATGTCTGGTCTTTACAAAGGAAAAAAAAGGAAATGAAGGTGTTTGAATTAACAGATGCTTTTGTTTGTAAAAGGCAAGATCTACAGCAAATATTGTATGGTATTCAAGATCATTCAAGGTCAGAACTACATTTAGACTTGGGAGCTTTCTGTATCGTATCATTCAAAAATTGCTTTGCAATGATGCATTGGTGTTATGATTCAGCATACAAAAGCTAACGTTTCCAAGTGACAGCATGTGGAAAGACATTCAAAATATTGAGGTGCCTCAATTTTCCCTGCTTCTTCTAGACTATGTAAAGTTTGTACTGGCAACATTACATGCTACGTTTTTCTGGATCCAAGACTGAAAATTACATTAAGGTGCACCATGCCCAGGATAGATTGGAGACATGATCCCAATTTCCTCACAAGTCTTCTCCCATTATGACATAATTGCATCATCCAACATTGCTTGATTAGACTTAGCAATCATTAATTCAATGTTCTTCAGCAAAGTGTGTGTCAGTTATAGAAATGGTGAGTTTTGTCCCATTTTATGACTTTTCTTCCCACAGTTGTTAAGAGAATCATTGCAATTCTTAAGTTAGTAACATGGTTGTCCCAAAGGTGCTTTTTCAAGAGGCAACTGGACTTTGTTTTTTCTTTGAAAGAAAAGAAAAGAAAGAAAAACAAGAAAATCAATTGACTCTTGAAAAAGCACCTTTGGGACAACCATGACCTGGATGAGGGAGAATCTCCATAGACAGTTAGTAACATGGTTGTTAAGTGAATCTGGCTTCTCCATTGACTTTGCTTGTTGGAAGCTCGCAAAAGGGGATCACATGACCCCCCCCCCCAAGAGATTGCAACCCTCATAAATATGAGTCAATTGCTAAGTGCCTGAATTTTGATCATGTGACCTCAAGGATAATGCAACAGTTGTAACCAGTGGTGGGATTCAAATATGTGAACAACTGGTTCTCTGTGTGGATGCCACTTCCAGAAGTCCATTCTGATCCTAGGCAACAAAAAATTAGCTCCCGGTTTTGCGGAACTGGTGCGAACCGGCTGAATCCCACTACTGGTTGTAACTGTGAAAAATGGTCATAATTCACTTTTTTCAGTGTCGTTATAACTTCAAATGGTCACTAAACAAACTGTTGTAAGACAAGGATTACCTGTATAAAACACAGATCCTCTTTACTTATGGTCCAAACACTCTCCCTAGCTTTACCTCTAGCAAATACATATTATTTCAAAAAGAAGCAGGACCTGTTTCATTAGAAAAAAATAGTGAGAGGAAAAAAAGCAATAATACAGAAAACAGCAAAATCTCCACTTCCACATAGATTGTTTCTCTAAAACTATTGCAAGAATAATCCCTTTAGAATTTCCAAGTTTAGCTGTCCAGGGTAAGGCCATGGGTTATTAGACCCAAACAAGTTTCTGGAAAGGAATATCCAAGGACATTCAAAATTGCAAAATAACATGAGGCAAATGGGAAGGAAATGTGCTTCTAACAAGAGAGTAACATGATGAGAGACTTAATTTATACTTACAAGTGTAGGGAATGACAGAAGGCATGTAAATGGGAACTGGAATGAGGACAGAAGTTGGATAGAATAATAGTAAACCAACAGCTCTTTTTGAAGGTTTAATAAACATCTGGAGAAGATTCAGAAGCTTTTTCACACCCATGTTATATTAATTATCATGCACCATTATTTTATTGACATTTCTAGAGAAAATTATAAAATTTGAAAACCCAATCTCCAATGCATAAAAGCATTGTGCTTAAGCAGTGAAGGGCATTGTGCTTAAAACCAGAAGCAACCAACACATCTAATAAAACCAAAAGCAGCTGGCAAAGATGAATTGTCAACAGAATCTGAGACACTTCCAGAATCACATGGTACAGTTGTCCATCTCCATCTAAGCACTGCTTTGCAGTGGAATAACATGCAAGTTCCCAAAATCTTCTATCTGTCTGTTTGTCTGTCTGTCTGTCTGTCTGTCTGTCTGTCTGTCTGTCTATCTATCTATCTATCTATCTATCTATCTATCTATCTATCTATCTATCTATCTCTATAATGGATACTGTATATTGATCTGAGATCCCCACCTATTTGCAGGTGCTGAAAGAGAAAGAAAGTTAAGAAGGAAATCCCATTTTTAATTCTTCCCTGATCAGCAATTTACCTCTTAGTTTGTCAGTTTCATTTTGCTGGTGAATAAAATGATGGGCTCTTAGCACAATCCCAACTCTCATTTAAAATGGAAATAAAGAATCACAAAAAGAGGGCAACAATCTGGCATCTGTTGAAAAAAGCAAGACAGAGATGAATCAATTGGATTTGGCAGCAGTGATAGCCAAGACCAGAAGGAATATATCTGCTATGATGTGAAATGTAGAATTAACTGGAAAGCTTTAGAAACAGTTCGCTTTTGGCAGCTCGCCTTTTGTAAACATAAGAGAGCAGCTCTGTGGCTGCTTCTGAACAATGCAAAGGCTTCATTTTGCCGCAGTTAATTCATTACAACACAAACTGAAATGATGGCCAGCCCTAATTCTAGTACTCCAATATGAATTAGTTAACAAAAGGACAAGCCTGTCCAGATTAAACAATTGGGGGGGGGGCATTTGTACTTGACAGGCTGACCATTTGAACAGCATTTTCAACTCAATTTTTGATGACTTCCTATGCAATCTTCAGCAGATGATGGATGCTTTTGAACTAAGTAGAAAACAAACTGAAGGAACATTTAAATTGCTAGGCTTGGTACTTTACAAATGTACATAACTTTCACTCCCAACTTGAAGCAGCCCACCACCTGCTGGAAAAGGCTTTCTATCTTTGGAATCTCAGGCAAAATTAGCATTTATTACGCCCCCAATAGGTCGATATGTACAACCCACAGTCTGTGTTAGTTTTGATGAATGACCACACTTGCCTCATCTATACAGAAATGTATTATTTCGTTTAGGAAAAGCAAAAGCAGAACACTCAAGTCAATCAGTGGCTAATGTCATTTGCCTTATTCTTCAAAGTCACTGAATGTCACATCAAAAGTGGGAGGGGGAGAGGAGGTGGGAGAGTATCTGATACATAAACCTAATGCAATTGCCATTTATTTCTGTATAGAATTCCATAACTGAATGCACACATCACACTAAGTCATAATGTGGTTTGTTCAGCATTAGTTTAGGCAATCTATAACCTAAATATGGTTTAGTCAATAAACCACAGTCATTATGTTAGTTATGTAAGATAATCAAATATTGATCTACCACATATAAAAAATGCAGCATATACATACTTATAGGATCTAAAAGCAGATCTGCACTTTTTGTTTAAGCTGTTTCATCTAGTGGTCATGCCAACTTGATTTTAAGAAAATATTGCCTGGATTGACATATTTTGACACCAGTTTGTAGGGTATTCAGTCTGGATAGCAGGCTACCACTGCTTCCTATTGGTCAGTTCTCTGTCCAGTTTTCATTTTCCTGTGGAAGGGTTTTACCAGATATGCACATGTTTTTACACAGACACAACATACATAGACATACGTACACAGAGATATGCATTAACACTTATACAGTTAAACTTATATGTTCACAGTTAAAGCATACATACACAAACACAAATGAGCAGTTTTAAAAATATTCTACGAGGGCAATTCAGAAATAAACCTCCATTTGGTTATCAATGACAGACACTCACAGATACAGAACTTTTATTATACACATTAGAAAACTACAACATTACATTACTTTTTGACATAATCACCATTCAAATTGAGGCACTTGTTATAACATCTTACAAGGTTTGAAATTCCTTAGTAGTAGTCACTCGGCACCAAATCTGGGCTATGGGGCAGTGATCAAAAACATCCCAACGGAACTGCTTCGAAAGTTCTTGGGTGTGTCTAGCGGTGTGTGGGTGAGCATTATTATGACCCAACACCACATCGGAAGTCAGCATGCCCTAACGCTTGTTATGGATGGCTCGTCTGAGTTTTCATAACGTTTCACAACAGACTTCTGAACTGATGGTCGAACTATGCTCCATGCACTTCACTAGCAGTGCTCCTTTGGTATCTTCACATTTGGCAGGATTTTCTATGGCACTACTTCCAATGTGGTATTGGTTCAGGATAATGCTTGCCCGCACACTGGTAGATGCATCCAAGAACTTTTGAAGCAGTTCCATTGGGATGTTTTTGATCACTGCCCCATAGCCCAAATTTGGCACTTAGTGACTACTACTAAGGTATTTCAAACCTTGTAAGATGTTATGACAAGTGCCTCAATTTGAATGGTGATTATGTCAAAAAGTAATATAATGTTGTAGCTTTCTAATGTGTGTAATAAAAGTTCTGTATCTGCAAGTGTCTCTCATTGATAACCAAACAGAGGTTTATTTCCAAATTGCTCTCGTATTTTAGTATCCTATTGATTCCAAATGTCCTTTACCATGAATTCTGTAGTGCTTTTATTTGTTTGGGAGCAGTAGTAAAATCCTTCAATTTAGATGGCTGGAAAAATGGTAAGTGCAATGCTGGATTTCAAAAAGGAAGAAGCACAGAGAAAGAAACGGGAGTAATTTTTAAGTTGCTGATAGTACTTGCTCTTTACAAGGCAGGATTTCTAACTTGTACTGGTTCAGCATTCATGGCAAGGGTAGCTCTAAAAAGTATTAGAGACTATGGCGAACATTCATTCAATTGAAAGGACATTCTTGCATTTGACAATGTAGCCAGAGAAAGAAACGGGAGTAATTTTTAAGTTGCTGATAGTACTTGCTCTTTACAAGGCAGGATTTCTAACTTGTACTGGTTCAGCATTCATGGCAAGGGTAGCTCTAAAAAGTATTAGAGACTATGGCGAACATTCATTCAATTGAAAGGACATTCTTGCATTTGACAATGTAGCCAGTGAACTGTTGAGTTTAGTCTTCAGTGGTGTGAAATATGCAACCTCACATGAACAGGAGCATCAAAATGACATATCATAGAAAATTGTATTCTGAAACTGAAGCAGTAAACTTGCCCTGAAGTCACTTTGACAAAAAGTAGGGGATTAACAAAGCTTGATGTTGTCCATTTCTGTCCTCCAGACATGGTTACTTGTTTTGGAGATGGGGCAACTAGGAAATGTGGATATGTTTTAAGATCATCCAATGATGGGAAGTGTTCCAACTTTGAAGTAAGCTCATCATTTGTTCCTTAGAACAAGGAACTATTCTTTTTACAGAAAAGGCAGGTAAAGAAAAGCCAGGTCAATGACATTAGCAGGCACATAAAGAGAAGGGTAATTTCATTCAAGGCAATCCACGAGAAAAACTTATACTTCATGGAAAAGGGAACGACAACCCAGCCTGTAAAATGGTGCTTATTTCAAGAAAGGACTCTGCCTTACAAAAGTCTTTGTACTGTTTCTCTCATCACAGCATCTTTTTCCAACAAGCCTCCAGTAAAAAGTGAAAAAGAAAAACTTATACTGGTTATGTAAAAGGCATGATATTGTTTTGAAACTATAAAATGTGTTGCAAAGGTTACAGAAGCTTCTTAATTTTGCACAGAATGCAGTTGAAAAAGTTATATTTGAATTAGGGACCAAAGTCAACTCTTATCCCAGTTTGTCATTACTGAGAATCCCCAAACCCCAAAAGGTTTGATTTCTTTTTATGTTATTTAAATTGCTCCATGAAATGAAGCAATGGAGAAGTATGCATATGCTATGGCCATTTGCAAGGGGGCAAATGATGAAAGATGCATTGTGGCACCATCATGCAAATTTGGAGGCTTTTGTTCTTGCATTGCAAGTATGTAAGGGACACAGCTTTCATCGAAATGTCATGCACATTTGTCACTTTAAAGAAATGCGTGACATGGTCAAATCTTTATCCGAGAATAAAGAAATGCATGACATGGTCAAATCTTTATCCGAGAATACCAATTGCTGCTACTTTATGATATGAAATTTATTTTAAAACTGTTTAAAAACACTTCTGTGTTCTTTTATATATTGCTGAACCTAGGTAATTGTATATTTCTTTGTTTCATTTTTTTTTCATTATATTTCTCATCCCCTTCCTCTGTCATTTGTGACAGCTTACAGTAGCAGAAAGCAACTCTTGGTAGACCAGAAACAAAAGCACAGGGTGCGTTATAACAGCTTGCATTGTAGCATCACCTTCATTCAGAAAATGTTTATGGACTGGAGTCCTGGAAAAGAATTTATCTGTCATAGGACAAGAGTTGAAAGGGTTCTGAAAGAGAGGGTTCTCACAAAAACTGTAAAATTCATTCATTCGTTCATTTGATTTATATAGACATCCATTTCAAATACATAACTATGGACAGTTTATCATAATTAACAGCAATACAAAAAAATAGGATACCATGTAAAACCGCATTAAAAGCTATATAACATATTTTGCAGCCAAGGTATAAAAGCCAATCAACAACATTCAATATAAATAATAAAGGAGAATATTTGTAGCTCAGGGTTGATATGAGGGATCCTTGGTGCTCTCTGAGGTTGCTTGTTTTCTTGCAGATGTTTCATTACCCAAATTAGATAACATCATCAGTGCTAGCACCTAGTTTGAGCAATAATAATAATAATAATGATAAAGTTGGAAGGGACCTTAGAGGTCATCTAGTCCAACCCCCTGCTCAGGCAGGAAACCCTATACCATTTTGGACAAATGGCTGTCCAGTCTCTTCTTAAAAACTTCCAGTGTTGGAGCATTCACCGCTTCTGGAGACAGGTTGTTCCACTGGTTAATTGTTCTAAATAAATCAAGAGAGGAAAATGTCTGCAAGAAAACAAGCAAGCTCAGAGAACACCAAGGACCCCTCACTCAACATAACTATCATACTTCCCATCACAACCGGATCCCCAACTTACAAAAGGCCATGGGGATTGCAACTTGATCTCCAGGAAGATGACATTCCAAAGGGTTGGTGCCACAACAGAAAAAAAAATGCTCTTTTCTTTGACCTGCCAGATGGCTTTTGCTAATAGATAGGATTCTAAGCCATATCTCTCCTGAGGGACAAAACGTTACAGGTAATGTAACCAAAGCAAGGCAATCCCTCATATACAAATGTATTATATGTCTGATTTCCCACTGTTAACTATTTCTGAGTGCATTAATCTGCATAAGCATGAGCTTGAGCCGAGGTGGCGCAGCAGTTAGAGTGCAGTACTGCAGGCCACTTTAGCTGACTGTGTTCAGCAGGTCAGCGGTTCAAATCTCACTGGCTCAAGATTGACTCAGCCTTCCATCCTTCCGAGGTAGGTAAAATGAGGACCCAGATTGTTGGGGGCAATGTAAATATATATATACATTGCTTACTGGTGTACACCGCTTAGAGAGTGCTTGCACTTAAAGCGGTATATAAGTCTCATAAATAAATAAATAAATAAATAAATAAATAAAATTCAGGTAGTTATTACTGTCTTGTTATATACATTGATGTTATTTTATTGTTTAAAAATAAAGTCTGTATTCTCTGCAAGGAAATTGCCATGAACATATTTGGTGTTAGGCTGTCAAGCATGATAAAGATAGAGTCTTCACCGACACTGAGAACTTAATTCTGAAAGTTGTCATCCCCCCCCACCTTCGGTATGTACACAGAAGAAAAGGCTTTGAAATAAATTATTTCATTTTTCTAGAGTTATAGTGGAAAGAATTTCTGGTGAATATTACCACTATACAAGCTGCCTTTAAACCCTTCCTTCACTGGACAGCATATAAATCTTATTTTCTCAGTACAGAATGTTTTCCAAACTAGACTGAAAAATTTCTGAAACTGTCTAACAATGAACACAGAATGTCAAATGATCATGCAAGTACCATTTCTTTTTTTCAAAAAAAACCCACATATGTTTCTGTTTTATGACACAGTTAAAAAATTGAAAAAGATGACACAATTGCTGTTGAAATGCATTACATCAGGAAATCTTGATGAGAAAAGCTGTTCCCAAAATAGGAAAAAATGCATTATATGGATATTTTACAAATGCAAAAAAACAAACGGTCTCTGCTCATCTGAAACCACAGCATTCTAGAAGAATTTTTCAAGCCTTTCTCAACTGTGCAATGGTTTAATTTAAAAAAAAAAAGATTTATTTTTCTTTTCCTCCTCTGTTGTTTGAGCTCTGCTAGTTATATCCTTTTTCAGAGGTGGAATTTTTATTGCAAGGCTTTATCTTGTGTGCTTGATCCAGTTGGACAAGGATGTATACTGTATGTCAAGTTATAATATTCCTAACTTGAGCAATCCTGGACCAATTAAAATAATGAAGGATTGGAAATTGACAAACTCTGCTCTTAAATGGAGAGGCTTGTTTATTTCTTTTCTAGCACACTGTCTGTATTACCACTTGCACTGAACATATTTGCCTTAATTGAATTTGCTGAATACATATTTTTCTCATATGCAAAACATGTGGAATGAGAATCAAAGTAAGGGAATTGACAAAGAATTAGCTTTTTGCAAATATGAAGTCTCTGATGTGCTGATTTCCACATGATCATAATTGACCTTTCTTTTCTTACATTTGCAAGATAGAAACAATATGACTCATGAAAAAGATTAATATAATTGAAAAAGCAATTTTAATTTAACCAGTCAAGCTGCTCAAATTGCTAGAGGTTTTATTACTATCCAATTCTGATTTTTTAAAAAGTATTGTTTAAAAAATTGTTTTGATATCTTCTTATGAGGTTGCCATCAAATGAAGTTATTTGTGAGAAGCACCGTTGAAATCAGTATTGTGATTAGTCCTTATGACTAATTTGAATTCTGTCCATTTCAGTGCAACATAGTAATGGCTAACTTAGAATGAATGCTACTTATGAATTCCCAGAACAAAATGTCTAGAAAACCACTGCATAAATAGATCGGAGATGTTATGGTGCCTTTCTACTAAAACATAATTTGTGCTCTGGCTAAGGCAATAGATTATCTAAACAAAATCCAGCATTCTTGTGGCAAATCCATCACTAGAGGTGATATCAGTTGTCTACTCACAAAATCAAGATGCATACAGATCCAAATAAACACCACTCCATCCCTGATTGATCTATTTCCTTGAGCAGAACAAGTGTAACAGCATAAGCAAAGCTTGTCTACATGTCAGTCCAAATTTTGGAGCATGGTAGAGTTTAGCCAATGTTTAAAAACATTGATCCAAGGTTTCTAAAAAAACTCAAATGATTTGATGACATTCATCCTGCTACAGTAGTCAAGTTAGGAAAAGGGGAGAGGAGAATCTAGCATGGCTGATATCACATAACCTTGAGGAAAAGGCCCTACTAGAAATATGGAGGATTTAATTTGGCTTTGTTGAGACATTATGGCTGTCTGGTTTTACAAAACTTGCTCTATGAACTTAAAATAGGACTATGTCATTTGTGGTTCAGTTGCTGTGAGAGCTCAACTACACGTTGTTTGTTTGGAAATTATCATGGAAACAGTGATTATGCTTTATTAACACTTTAAAATGGCACAAGAACCAAGTATATGGTTATTGTCCTATTCTTAATTCTATAAGAATACATTTAATTGGACAAAAATTGTTCTAACTCCAGCAATGCCAGTGACAGCAGATCATTCTTCTCCACCATGCAGAGCAAAGCACAGATGTCATGCCATGTTGTTCAGAATCCCCAAAGCCAAAACCTGGACTTAAAATAAGCAAAACAAGGCCAGACAGTCACAGTCCCTATGAATTCATTTGAGGCTGTGTCCAATTCCCAGAAAATATATTTACTTTCAAGGTTTCCTTCTAAGTTCCAGCAGATATCTCCACTTCATCCCCAGCTCCTGACTGCATTAATATGATAATGATGAGTCATTTAACACTAAATTCCAAGGGTGAAGGCAATTACTTGTATGCATATTGGTAAATGGGGGAGATGCTAATGAGACCTTTTGGAGCTTATGTGAACTGAAATTGACCTATCAAAAGGTGTAATGCCAGATCTCTTAAATTGTGCTTGACTGAAATCATCAGAGAGGTAATATCATCCCAGCAACACCCCAGAACAAAAGCAGCTGTACTGATGGACCAATGTTTCTATAATTGTCTTAGGATGCAGGAACTACTATGCTCCTTTCTTACTGTTCTAGTAATGGAAAACCCTATTCTAGACTTTGTCTATGGAAATTCTCAGTCATCCAGGTCATGGTTGCCCCAAGGGTGCCTTTTCAAAAGGCAGCTGGACTTTGTTTTTCCCTTAAAGACATTTCATTTCTCATCCAAGAAGTTTCTCTAGTTCAGTTCATTTCGTTTAAGTGAAATGTCTTCAAGGAAAAACAAAGTCCAGTTGCCTTTTGAAAAAGCACCTTCGGGTCTATTCTAGACTATTTCAACAGAGCTCAGTGTACAGCTCCTTTACATGCCAGCATTTGGGGGGGGTGAGGGGGTGAAATCAGAAAACATAAAAAAGGCTGCTGAACCACTACTCCTTGAATCAATTAGTATTAGAAGGGAAAGGAGGGAAAGAATGAAAGATGATCAACAAACCTATACAGGAGTGTTTCTCAACCTTAGAAAATTTAAGATGTAGACTTCAGTTCCCAGAAGTCACCAGCCAGCATGGCTGACTGGATAATTCTGGGAGTTGATGTTCACATGTCTTAAAGTGGGCAAGAATGAGAAATGTTGCTATAGATAGATATAGATTGTTAATATAATGGAAAATGAGGAGAGAAAGGTTTAGAAATATAAGCAGCTCTGCCTTGAACATAGTGAATATGACATGGCAATGAGATCTCCAAGTATTATTATTATTTAAATGCAAATGACTTAATTTTAAATTTTGATTTAATTTTGCCTGTTAGATACGTTGAACTTCGAAGCATGAAAGGATAGAATATCAACTGAAATTAATAAAGATGTACATAACCAACCTTGCCTGATTTCAGAAATTAAACAAGGTTATTACTTAAATGTAGACCACCTGGGAATTTCAGAGCTGTTAGTTCAACTAGGAAGTCAAGAAAACATAATCCAAGAAGGCAAACCACTTCTGTGTTGCTGCCAAGAGAACTGCACAGATGCATTCACCAGCATCTCATGGTTGTATTGATTGTTATGCTTTTCATCACACCAGAGAATTCCCCAGTTCTGTGCTCCGGAGACAGCTTCTGTGTAGGCCAGGTCACTACCATGACCTTATAATGACATGTAGCTGTATACATTCTTCCTAGAGACAATGGAAGGCATTTTTCCAAAGTGGAGGTTAAATGATTAACAATTGGAGAAGGAAAAAGAAACAACTACAGCAATGGGGGAGAAGAAAGAAGCTAAGGATGAAGCAGGAGAGCATGTGTTTGCATGCTCAAACAACCCCAATAGGTTGATACACAACTTCTCTAAACTTGGTTGCCCAGTAGCATGCGGCTTCCTGTTAACAAATCCTGAAGTCAATTATCTCTTCAAAACAAAAGCTTCTGGGTGAATAGTTGATAGAGCGACCATTTTTATTCATATACAGTATATCATTTTCTATCTCTTACTACAGGTATGCCAAGCCATACTTCCATTTAGATGTACATATGCAAATGTTTTGACTGCTTCATGGTGTTCCTCACTTTTCTCTGAGTTGCAGTGCCTGGAAGCTTCCTGAATTTCCATGAAATGGCATCTCCCCAATAAGAAGTGAGGAAAGGGAGAGGGGGAGAGAGAGAGAGAGAGAGACAGAGAGACAGAGAGAGAGAGAGAGAGAGAGAGAGAGAGAGAGAGAGAGAGAAGAGTCGCAGAGACAGAGGGAGGGAGAGAGACAGAAACAGAGACACAGAGATAGAGAGACAGACAGACAGACAGACAGACAGACAGACACAGACACAGACACAGACACAGACACACAGAGAGACAAAGAGAGCGCTCAGTGGAATTTTCCCATCCCAGAGGCAGAGATCTAGGTGTATATTAGACTAGGCAGCCTACTTTGCCCATTTAAAATTAAACCCTGATGCAGCCATGACTCCTTGTAGATAATGTTTGGACCTAATGCTTTGTTTAAGCCACAGCATACTTTGTATGTGTGTGGATGGATGGATGGATGGATGGATGGATGGATGGATGGATGGACGGACGGACGGACAGACAGACAGACAGATATTTTTTTAATTATAATTATAATTTTGTAAATCATGGGGCATGACAGCCATACAAATATTTCAAGCTACAGAATTAGGATTTCACAAAATAGTCCATAATAATAATAATCTGAGGAATGGAAATAATTATTTCACTGGGATGGACATTTATCCTATGAGAGTATAGTGCAGTGATGGCGAAACTTTTAGAGATCGAATGCTCAAACTGCAACCCAAAACCCACTTATTTATCACCGGGTGCCAGATGGGTGCGGCCCACTGGGTGAGCATGGCTGGGGTCATGGCAGACTGGGTGGGTGTGGCCAAGGTGAGCATGGTCACCTTGATGTTGCTTGTGGGGAGGGACGCCTGTGGACCAGGCAGGATTGGGGGAGGTCCAAGGTATCTCTGCCAGGTGGGACGGTGGGCAGGAGGCTCATTCTGTGGGGTGAGGCAAGGCAAGGTGGGGTGGGGGTGCCATTGCAGGGGAAGGCAAGGCCGGGGTGGCTGCTGCCTGACACCATCGGCCCCCGCACACAGAGGCCAGCGAGCACATGGGTGCCAACAGTGTCCATCAGCAGCCACAGCCTGCCAGCCCTTTGACCAGTGCACTCTGGGGCTCTGCAGCCCATTGCCAGCAGTTCAGCCCACCACCTCTGAGCTACACGGCCAGCTGACAGCTGAGGAGAAGATGCAGTGGGTCGTGCCTGGGAAAAGAGGAGCATGCGAGGCCAGGAGGGATGGGACGGGGGAGAAGGAAACCAGCCGTGCTGGGATAATAATCTGGGGAATGGGACACGTGGGACCTCGGTGAGTTAATGGGTGGCTGGTTGAAGAGGGATGGTTGCCATTTCCGGGGCATGGTGCATATGCCCATAGAGAGGGCTCTGAGTGCCGCCTCTGGACGCGTGCCATAGGTTCGCCACCACTGGTATAGTGTAACTCTTTGTCATTCTTTTAATTGGGTCCTGAGCTGCTGTGTTCTAAGGATTATTTCTTGTGAGTTGCTATCCTCTCTTTTTCTATGTATTAAACTCATGGCTGATGCCACCATTCAGATTCATTAGTTGATTTACATTATGAGGCTACAATCAGCCAAGCTTCATGATGACATTAGTGAATGAGGACCACTGAACATAATTTACATGGAGAAGCCATTCCTTCCCCAAAGTTTGCCAACCTATTGTTAAAACCTGCAATGCCTGCATACTTATCTGGCAGTCAGCCTTGCTAAATAGATGTATGTGAAATTGCACCACATATTTGGTACTGATAAAAAACATT
Organism: Crotalus tigris; assembly: GCF_016545835.1. Classification (NCBI taxonomy): domain Eukaryota; kingdom Metazoa; phylum Chordata; class Lepidosauria; order Squamata; family Viperidae; genus Crotalus; species Crotalus tigris. The sequence continues at coordinate 70,566 of NW_024097445.1, forward strand.
TATAATCAATAGAACAGTTTCTATGTCCATCTCCAATAAACAACTGTCAGTAAACAAATGTATAAATGTGTATGAATGTGTCTGTGCATTCATATTTATGTATCAAGTTCAAAAGAGACAGAAATCTGATCAGGTTGTTTAGAATGTCAGGGAATAAATGGGAATAGTCTCCTGTTACCATTTTGCTAGTGAAAACTGCTGCTTCTTTTCCAAGAAGTCTGCAGGTTTTAGTCTGCAGGTTTTTGCCTTTACTAAATATTTACTAAATAGCTGTGGAAAAGTAGAGAGGGACATGTTGGAAAGCTCTAATGCAGGGGTGTCAAACTGCTGGCCCACAGGCCGGATGCGTCATGGCAAAACCGTGCCCACCCCGTTGCCGGCAATGAAAAAAAGTCGTGACACGTCCCGACACGTCACATGACGTTGTGAGTTTGACACCCCTGCCTAATGTCCTTTATAATTTCTGTGGTTGCAAATACTGTCAACAATTGTTTAACAGGGAGAAGAAGGTGATCAGCAGGGGCTTTGCAGATACCAAGAGGTAAATGAAAAAGCTCCAGGGGGGGGGATAAATGCATTGTGTACTGTAGTTGTTTGCCCTTGAAAGAATGTAATTACTGGTTTCACTAGAGGACCATGTTGCAGCACCACCGTGCATAAGCAGAGCATATTTATCCCATTACTTCTTTACACTGCTGGACTACTGACACTTTGTTAATGGGAAACTTGTAGCCTGATAGGATTTACCTAGCGCATTTGGCAAGCTAGCGGGCTCACTCCTCACAGTACATTCACATTCAGAGCCTGTCACAAGCAAGGGAACAGCTATGTCAGGCCTGAAATCCCCAGCTGATCTGTTCTGCTTGAATCGGTTCACAGCACAATAGACCTAGATATTTGTGCTGCTATAAATTCAGGGATGCAAAATAGGTTAAGGCAATTAAAGTGATATCTTTTATTGAACTGCCTTCTTGTTAATATAGTGGTAGACTTGTGAATTAAACACTTCTTCATTAGATGTCATGGAAAATTATCCATATCTCAAGAACACATAAACAAGGATGATCTCTTACTGAGGCTTCAATTCTGTATTCACTTATCTAGCAATAAGGCTGCCTAAGCATAGAGAGACTTTTTCCAGCAAAAAGGGATACTATTGCAGAGATACAGCAGATCTCTGTAAAAGAGAAGGAGGGGGAGTCGCTACTTTTTTTAAAAAAAAAAAAAAACGTTACAAGAATATACAAGCCTATGAATTCCCCAGATATTTTTTTGTAATGTCTTGTTTATTCTTCATCAAGCAAAAGATTGTGGCAGGGGGGGAAATGTGTCAATGTAGTGCTTTGGCTGTGAGATTAAAGGCCCCACCCTCTTTTTATGTGTCAACATATGTGAAACAGGGCTACTGTCACATGATGGCAGCCCCCATCTTGAATGTATTCACTTGGCATCTTTATCCTTGATGTTTTGCCTGGCAAAATCATGATCATTCTTTTCTGGAGGAAGTTTTCCTCCTCTGAAGGAGCAGATAAATAGTTTGGGTATGCTGTGGGACCATCATTAAAGGGAGCTCAGTGGCCTGTCCACTGGAAGTTTTTAAGAAGAGACTGGACAGCCATTTGTCCGAAATGGTATAGGGTTTCCTGCCTGAGCAGGGGGTTGGACTAGATGACCTCCAAGGTCCCTTCCAACTTATTATTATTATTATTATTATTATTATTATTATTATTATTAACCAGTGGAATGGCTTGCCTTCAGAAGTTGTGGGTGCCACAAAATTGGAGTCTTTCAAGAAGAGACTGGACAGCCATTTGTCTGAAATGGTATAGGGCCGTGGTGGCGAACCTATGGCACGCATGCCACAGGTGGCATGCAGAGCCCTCTCTGTGGGCATGTGCGCCGTCACCCCAGTCCTAGGCCTTCAGATGGGTTTTATAAAACCTTTTTGCTTTAGGCCTCCGCTGCCATGTGCAAAAAAAAAAGGTTCAATCAATCAATCAATTTCAACTTCTCACGGGAAAAAAAGATCTCGCAAAGTTGGAATTGATTGATTGAACTTTTTAGTCCCACCCAGTCTGCCGTTACCACCACAGCCATGTTCACCCAGTTGGCCACGCCCACCCAATGGGTCACACCCACCCAGTACCCGATGATACATAAGTGGGTTCTGGGTTGCAGTTTGACGGTCTCTAAAAGGTTCGCCATCACCGGTATAGGGTCTCCTGCTTGAGCAGGGATTGGACTAGATGACCTCCAAGGTACCTTCCAACTGTTATTCTATGTTTTCTATGTTTTTATTAGCTCAGGCAAATATAAACCATACCAAATCAGAGATACCTTGAAACAGAGCTCCATAATCTGACTTGATTTTCTTGCATTGTGAATAAACTAATCTTTGAAACTAGTCTGTAAATTGTATATAATCCAAAGCCATGTGACTAACAGGACAAACTATGAGATTGTTCAGCTCTTCCAGTAAGGAAAAATAAACCTTGACCTATACATTACATGTGGCCCACAGAGTTCAGACTATTTAAATTCAGCAAGAAAGATGTATTTTCCCCAAGTTTAAAAAAAGATATTAAAAGTCAAAACAGGTAATTAAGCCTTCAAGGAGCATAATACAACTATTTATGGAGATGGAGGTGAAAAAATACATGTAATTGTTTCTATTAAAAAATAAAATTGGCCAATCATTTCAAATGCATATACCCGAGAAATAATTGAATCCACATAGTTCTTTCTGTGACTTCCAGTAAAACCCCAAGATCTGAGCTGCAAATTGTATGTGAGCAAAGAATAAATAAATAATAGAATAGCAGAATTAGAAGGGACCTTGGAAGTCTTCTACTCCAACCCCCTGCTCAAGCAGGAGACCCTATACCATTTCAGACAAATGGTTGTCCAATCTCTTAAAAACTTCCAGTGTTGGAGCACACACAACTTCTGAGGCAAGTTGTTCCACTGATTAATTGTTCTGTCAGGAACTTTCTCCTTAGTTCTAGGTTGGCTCTCTCTTTGATTAGTTTACATCCGTTGCTCCTTGTTCTGCCTCCAGGTGCTTTGGAGAATAGGTGGACTCCCTCTTCACTGTGGTAGCCCCTTTGATATTAGTACATTGCTGTCATGTCACCCCCGTCCTTCTTTTCATTAAAGTAGAAAGAAAGAAAGAAAGAAAGAAAGAAAGAAAGAAAGAAAGAAAGAAAGAAAGAAAGAAGGAAGGAAGGAAGGAAGGAAGGAAGGAAGGAAGGAAGGAAGGAAGGAAGGAAGGAAGGAAGGAAGGAAGGAAGGAAGAGCCTCTTTGCTGATAGTTAGTGTTTAGATTTTGTAGTCCAGATTTGCTAGTCATATCCCAAAGCAAAATGATGATGATGGTGGTGGCAGCGATGATAATTCCTAAACAGGTCCAAGTTGGCCATTTCTGCCAAGATGTTTTCCAATACAGTATGTTTACCGTATTTACAAATTCTAGGGGCCTTAAATATATTCTTGCAGTAACCCTGAATTAGAACTGCAAGTTAAAGAACCATTTTTAAGTCTGTCTGATTTACTGTTTTTAGCTGTTTTTGCATTTTTTAAAAAAGTTTTATGCACCACCCAGAATCCACTGGATTTGGGCAGCCAATAAATTTAATGAATCAAAGTGGTACTCAAAAAGAAACATTTGATGCTGATGTTATGGTCCTTTGCCATGAAGACTTTCTTATGTTTTCAGGGTATTATAGAAGGGGTGTGCACACGTGCATCCATGCACTTTTAGATTTATATTTTTTGGCTCTACTTTGCTTCTGTATAGTATTGTACTTTTACCCTTTGGTGCTGTTTTTACCTGGGCTGTATAACAATGCTGTTTTAATTACTGCTTATTGTCTACATTCACTTTTTCAATCATCTGTTTAGTGGCCAGAGAACTCCAAGTATCCAACAACAATGAAAGCATAATTAGTGAATAAATGTTTCTTCAAGCATAGGAGAAAAGGGAAATTATCATTTGGGCTCCAGGATAGAAATATGTCTTAGAAGAATGCTGCAGGCAATGACCATGAAAAATATACCTCTATGCAAGTCATTTTTCACTCCAGTCCTTTTTAAAGCTTGGCATCTGCCTATTCTGATTTTATGTATGAAATTGGTCAGATCCAATCAGGTCAAATTCCTGGACTTATGTCTTCAACAGTATTTCCACATCAGCTGTAATATATTTTTGGATGACCTCCAGAATACATTTCTTTACTTCCCAGAGCAGAACAAATGCAGAAGTGTAGATGGGAATATAATGTATTTGGTCACTCTGTTCTACAGAGTTCCATTTTGTTGAGATATCAGGTTAGAGAATGCACAGAAGGGATGCAAAGCACTTGTAGCTATCCCAATATTCTCCTTAATTAGCTATTTTGGCTAAAATTATTGGGATTTGTAGTAGCAACAACTGGAGCTTGACTAGTTCCTCCATACCTGGAGCTGTAAGATAGATAGATAGATAGATAGATAGATAGATAGATAGATAGATAGATAGATAGATAGATAGATACATAGATAGATAGATAGATAGATGGATAACCTTTATTGTCATTTTTTTTTACTGTGGGCATAATGGCACACATTCAAAATGAAATTTAGTTGCTTGCTCTCAAAGTATACACATACCTAACACACATTGAAACATACTATATACAACATATGTATAGACCTACACCCTTACATATAAGTAACATATAAATATTAATCATTGTCCATCTTGAATACATAACGGAAGGAGGAAGCTTTAGAGTTCACAATACTGTATGGAAGAAAACTGTGACTGAATCTGGATGTTCTGTTTTGGATACCACCAGGCCTCTTCCCAGAGGGCAACAAAGAAAATAGGTCGTGAAGAGGATGTGTAGTGTCCCAAGACTTCCCCTAGATACCACATGTCTTTGCTAGGGAAAAACATTTCTCCTGAAATATATTATTATTATCCTCCATATATTTATTCAGCCAGATATTTAGACTCAATTTGGCATTTTTATCCACCTTTTGAGTTCTTCCCTAGGACCTGGGATAGACAAAGGTTGTTGTTTGATAGTGTTAATATGTCATTGCAGGATATAAGTTGTTTTGCAATGGACTAATAGTGATTTTGTCAATGCTATGATGAAGTTCAAGTGGTGCTCCAGATGTTTTGAGATTGCACCCTAGGCACTAATCACTATTGGTAATAACTTTGCTTTCTTTTGCTTCAAGTCTTTGTAATTTGTGTTTTTCTTCCGTTTTTTTCTCTCTCTTATATTCTGTCCCAGTATTGCAACATCCACAATCCAGACTTTTTTTATTTTTTTGTCTTTTTATCAACAATGGTTATGTCTGGAGTATTATGCGGCAGGTGCTTGAATTCTAAAGTCCCAGAACTTCTTTCTTCATTTTCACTACATTATTTATTGTGTGGTCCTACCGGTTCTTGCTTGCAGGCATTTCTTGCAGATTTCAATACACCATTGTTTTTTTTTTTTTTGTCATGCCAATGTTTGTAATCAGTCTATGAAATCTTCTTGCAGCAGCTCAGTAAATGGTCTATTGTTTCTTTACCTAAAAATTATTTGGGAACAGTCATTAGCCTTCCCTTTGGCTGGACTTTTGAAAGGCCAGCTTCTTTATGTCTGGCACTGTACTGTACGTCTATTTGTGAAATGGTAACAGTCAGAATCAGGGACCACACAATTCCTTACAAAAGTGGACTATTGTGAACTAGTACAAATAGAGACTTCTTTACCGCAAAGATTTTTTTCTCTCTATTTCTAAAAACTACCTTACAATTTTATTTGCTATAGAATATCTTCTATATTCTTATCTATATTAACTACTCTATGTTGGGATGACTAAACTGATGTAGGATCTAAAATGGGATAAGGGAAGTAAGGAAATAGAAAGGGAGGAGGAGGAGTCACTGTATGTAAGTTGGGCAGTTATATAAATTTGGCAAGTAAATAAAAAAGGCCATGGACTTCTCAATTTTTTTAAAAAAAATCCCTCTACAAATGCTAAATGTCAGTAGTTTATAGCACAGAAGGCACTCTGCATCTCTCCAGTGTGCACCACCCAATTTAAGGTCATGTTGACTAGGATGACTGAGAAGGACTGAGACACTATTTAAATACAAAGGGATTGGACATCAGGAGACCACTAATATCCTAAGGCTGAGTTATCAAAATTTCCCTGAACCTGAATGGCAGTAGCAGCCGCCATAAAGACAAGCTGCTCTTCTCTTGATATACTTTTAGCCATGTGACCTGCATTCTTTCTCCAACCATGACCAATCAGATATTGTTTACCAGAAGCAGAAGAAAACTATAGTTCCAGAAGAAAAGCTTCCAGCTAAGGGGAGAGAGGAAACCAGATGGTGAAAATTGATGCTTCAGAAGAACGGTGCAAGGGAAAGCAAAGACAGGAATTTTATGGGCATTACAGAGAAATAAGGAGAGATAAATTATAAGTTTTGCATTGCCTTATCATACATCTTGTCCAAAATGGAATCTTTCTGATTCTGCATCAGAAGCTCATATATCTTACAACAGTTAGAGTGATGTACAAATTCTCTTTTGCATTCAGAAACATTATTTTATTATTGAGCTGATATGTTCCAATATATATGTGTCATTGCCTTTGGCTGGAATGCTGACATGTATTGATTAATATATATTAATATTAATATATAGAAGCAAAATCTCTTATATGTTTTGTTGACACTATCGTTCATACTGAAGACCAAAATGGAACTCCTCTGCTCTCTCAAGCATCATTCCAAGATAAATTATGAAAGTTGCCAATCACACTGATACCCCAAAATACAACACTTTCTTGATTTTCTCCAACATCTTTAACAGCATCTGTAATTCCAGAAATCAGCAAATGAAACTACCTGTGAAATCCATAGACTGAGCTTCTGTTAGAAGTACCGATAGAAGAGAATATCCGTTGCTCAGAATTGAACTGTTAGCACCAATGATGTTATCTAGTTAGGTAATGAAATGTCTGCAAGAAAACAACCAAGCTCAGAGGCCACCAAGAACCCTTCTGTTAGAAGTACTAGAGTAGATATCACTGAGCAATTCAGACAAGCCTAACCTATCCATGACTTGTTTATTTATTCAAAAGTTATAAAGCCACTCATCTTAAAGCAATTAAACCAACACGTCTAGAATAATAGCTGTAATGAACACAAACGAGAAAATTCAATGAAAACTTTAGTGACAGATTTCAAACATCAGCATATGCCATCATAATCACACAGCCTCTTAGCAAATGGGCAGCCATATAAATTTGATTGATTACTTAATTAAACACCTCCCCATCTCCCCAGGTTATTCAGTGGACTTCTATTTTAAGGCTATGTCATCTTTCTTTTTAAATCTTCTACTGTATTGCTATCCTATCTAAATAAAAAAACAGAAGTGTATTCAGTGTCTGATATTCACTCACATTTAATTACATCATGCGCTATTAGCCACACAACAAAGAAAAATTGTTATATATATATATATATATATATATATATATATATATATATATATATATAAAATAAACTATAATTCTTTTTAACCTGACAGACTCCCTTTAATTAAGTGATCAGATGAACTGGAGCATGAATAACAAGGTGCTAATTCATGCCTAATAAGTTAGGCAGAAGGCCAAAAAAGAGCTTCTTACCATAATTTTTAAAAATTCATTAAAAATACTTAACATAGGCTTTTTAAAAAACCTGTTAATTTAACAAGAGAACTAATAAGTTATGAGCAAGAAAAGTACATTCTATTCATCTTCCAACTGGTAGGCCCAAGAGTCTCAACATCTTTTTTACATCGTGGTGACCAAAACTGGATGGAATACTGCATCCAGTTTTGGTCACCACGATGTAAAAAAGATGTTGAGACTCTAGAAAGAGTACAGAGAAGAACAACAAAGGTGATTAGGGGACTGGAGGCTAAAACATATAAGGAACGGTTGCTGGAATTGGGTATGTCTAGTTTAACAAAGGGAAGGACAAGGGGGGACATGATAGCAGTATTCCAATATCTCAGGGGCTGCCACAAAGAAGAGGGAGTCAAGCTATTTTCCAAAGTGCCTGAAGGCAGGACAAGAAGCAATGGATGGAAACTCACCAAGGAGAGAAGCAACCTAGAACTACGGAGAAACTTCCTGACAGTGAGAACAATTAATCAGTGGAACAATATAATAATCCACAATAATGCAATGAAAGGGTTGTGGTATTAAAATGGGAGTTTGGGAAAGTAGTTCCAAGGTGACAGTCCACGATCAGCACCTTCTGTGGTTCCATAAGCTTTAATAGCTATGCCTTTCTTTTCAGGAAAAACTCTATCATCATCCTTCGAAGAAGTGTCTAAATAGCCATTTATTAACTGTTGTAAGTATCATTAGGCGGCATGGTGGGATGGAATAGAGATCCGGGAAAGATAGCAAGGGAGATCAGAAGACCATTTTTCCTGTTCACAATGTCATTACACATTCCATCGTGGCATATTACTGAGATGATTAGTGGCATCAAATGACTCTGAAAAATGATTATGTACCATTAAAAACATTAGTCTGTTTGAAACTAGCACAAGCAAATGGCCTTGCAGGGGGATGAGTCATTAGTTTTAAGGATGGCTGACGTGATGGGAAAGGCAAGCAAATATCTTTGCAAATTAACATGTGCAACAAGTCAGAGGGGATGTGGTCATGATGGTTTCTCAGGGAGATGAGGATTTTTCTTTTTTTTTTTTTCCAACAAGGTGATGGGGTTGTAGAGAATAGTTCAGTTGTGAGTGATTAAAAACCGGGCTGAGCGATGGCTATATGGTGGGAATCAATATTCTCTACAATAGTAAGGGCAGTTACAGGCTAACAAATTGTTAGCCACCCAAAGTCACGTATATGAGATGGATGGCCAGATAAATTAAATAAATATATAGACAGCTAGAAGGATATGGGTGTGGATCTCAAAACTGCTGTAGTTATGATATAGTTATGGACACGGATGATATAGTTATGGATATGAATATAGGTATAGACAGGAGCCAATATGTATTTATACGATGCAAATAAGATTCAGATGACTGGGAAAATTGATTGTGATTTATGAGCCGAGGTGGCGCAGCAGTTAGAGTGCAGTACTGCAGGCCACTTTAGCTGACTGTGTTCAGCAGGTCAGCGGTTCAAATCTCACCGGCTCAAGGTTGACTCAGCCTTCCATCCTTCCGGGGTAGGTAAAATGAGGACCCAGATTGTTGGGGGCAATGTAAATATATATATACATTGCTTACTGGTGTACACCGCTTAAAGAGTGCTTGCACTTAAAGCGGTATATAAGTCTCATAAATAAATAAATAAATAAATTTATTCCTGGAGGTTTAAATTCAACAGAAGCTCTTGTTAGAGGACGTGCTCTGAACATTTGTAGAATGCAGATAAAAAATTCTGAGACATTGAACAGTAGAAAGTCAGTAAATAGTATGAAATGCTCATAATATAGCTTCTGTGTATGTCAAATATGGGATAATGTTCACCCAGTTAACATTAAAAGCTAGCAAACATTTGTTAACTTTCTTAAGAAACACATTGGCCCAAGTTGTTGGCATCCTATCATGATCTGTAGTTTATGCAACTGGATTTACCAGGGTTTCTTGGCTGTTTTTCTTAAGCAAATGTCTCTGCAAGAGCTAAGTCCAAAGGATGCGACATGCAGAAGCTACTGAAGAAGAAGAATGAAACTGAAGCCCAGATCAAGGCTTACTGTGAAATTCCGTAGGATCAAAAAAGTGTTGGGATATGTGAGCCACTACAAAATGCCCAGGTCCAGAGAGTGAAACACATCATCTGTTTACAAATTATCACAATGCCTTAACACATCGGGAACATCTATATGTCCAAGAAAAGGAGAAACATGGCAGGGATGAAGGGTAGGCTTGAGCTGAACCTAGACCCAGGCTTTGCCTCTGCCCTTGGTCTAAGCAATTCTGCTATTCTGCCTGGATCCCCAGCAAGCTTTTTGGCTTTATTAGAGGGTGATAAGATAATGGAGTTTGACTCTGTCAATAGCCACAGCATCCAGACCCTGCAGAACATTGCACAGACCATTAAGCATGACATCCCTGCAGAGAAGAAAAAATCCCACCTGGGCTCACTCCAAAATGCTGGAATGGAAAAGGACTTCTGGGTTGGACTACCGGTCCTTTGCCAAAATGACTTCTCAATGACGTAGCTCATGGTTATCTGGAGACATCTCAGTTCGATGTTATTATCTATCCCCAAAAGATGGAAAGCTGAAAGTGAATTCGGAAATTTGAAGGTTTTACTGTATTTTATACAGATGCCAGTTTCCTTATACTTTTTAACCTGGGTGTAAAGGCAACAGGGAGGGCGTGAAGCTTTTTTTTTTTTTTTTTTTTTTGTGGAATGGTGGCAACTTACTTCTGCAGGCTTCCTTTTGGTTCTTCCCTATTTCTTTTCTTAGCAAGGTAATCAGTAAAGAATTATGCTTTGCCTAAGGAAAAGAACCCAGGATATAAAAGCCTCTCTTCTATCTAAACTACGTACTGAAGAAAGGGAAGACGGAGAAGTTCCTTTTGTTTCTTAAACACAGAGACTCATTTTGTGAGACCACCCACAGTTGCTCTTCCAACTGGGGGGGGGAGCATATAAATATAACTAATACATTAGCAATAGGCCACATTAGAAAGAAACACAATTAGGGAGGAGGTAAAAATGTTCAAGTTAGTGACTTCACCATGTAGTTTATGTAAACACACAATGAGCCAGTTTAGTCTAGAACAGTGATTCTCAACTTTTTAAATGCCGCGACCCCCAATCGGTCATAAATCGAGGACTACTCAACCTGTCATAAGTCGAGGACTACTCAACTGATGCAGCACTGTTTGCAGAATGGGACTTTTGGCGGGCTCAGCAGGGCAGAGACAGCCTGGACAATTCCTATTGGCTTTTGAAAACCAATAGAATTAGACTCTAGTCAAGAGAGTCTATTCTATTGGCTTTCAAAAGCCAATAGAATAAAAGGGAGTAGCACAGCTAAGGAAAAGGGGAAAAAAATGGCGGACTGCGTTGTTTGGCGATCCCCGTGAAATGGTCATTCGACCCCAAATGGGATCCCAACCCACAGGTTGAGAACCACTGGTCTAGAAACTGGAAGATGGTGAATTCTAGTCCCACTCTAGGCAAGAAAGCCAGCTCAATGACTTTGGGTCAATCATACTCTATCAACCCAACCCACCTTACAGAGCTGTTGTGAGGAAAACAGCCCAGGGAAAGAATATTAAGTATGTTCAATGGTGGGATTCAACCGGTTCGCACCAGTTCGGCAGAACTGGTAGCTAAATCAGGAAGTCCGTTCTAGGCCTCAGAGGCCCAGAAGCTTGCATCCAATAAGAGAACCGATTGTTCAGGTATTTCAATCCCACCACTGGGTATGTTTGCTGCCTTGAGTTTATAAAAGTAACTGGATCACCCATGACCCATTGGGTCATCATTTCAGAAATATTGCCTTACCAGATTTGTCAATGCCTTCAACAAAGGCAAAAGTTTTAAAGTACTGGGGAAAAAACCCTTAAAATCAGGGAAATATTCTGAGAAGTAACTGACTTGAAGTCAATTCATGCTGAACTATATACCACACTCAAACATTAGGAGTTAAGCACAGGAAATGCCATGTGACCGTTTGCATTATATCATGTTTTATGATAATTTTTATATCATAAAAGATTTTATAAATTTTGCCAAATTTCAATTCCAATGGAAGTCATGGGCCCCAGATTTTGGGAACATTCTGTAAGTTAGCTCATTTGTGATACTTCGATTTAAAAATAGGTTTAAACCTTTTTGCCTTGCATTGCACAGTTTTGCCCAGTTAAAGATTACACACAGACAGACAGGAGAGTTTCAGCAGTAGATAGATAAAAGAGGGAAATAAGTAAGTATTGCAGTGCAGATAAAAAGATAATTTGACACTTATAATATTTTGAGTGGAACTGGGCTGTTGTTTGCCTATTTGCTTACTTACTAAATTTTTCTATCCATAATCAGCATTTAAGTCCACCTTTGACCATGGAAGTTTACTGGATGACAATGAAGTTGTCATTATCTTTTAGCCCAACCTAATTAGATCTGTTGCTGTGAGGATAGATTGAGGGAGGGAATAGCAGTTATGACACTTTCAACTCCTGGAGAAAGGCAGGGTACAAATCTAATGACTAAATACATGTCCTGAGCTATAAACGATGGTTTGCAAACTTATAATAGCCATTATGTCGAATATACAATATCATGGTGAGATCCAATACAGATACTCCTCAACTTACAACCATTTGTTTTGCAACAGTTCAAAGTTACAACAGCACTGAGAATGTGACTTAGCAACTGGTGGCTGCACTTACGATCAATTCAGCATTCCCACAAGCATGTGACTGAAATTCAGGCATTTGGCAATGTATCTATTTATGACAGTTGCAGCATTCTGGGTTCATGCAATCTCCATTTGAGCTCTTCCGGGCTGGCTCCCAACAAGTTCAATGGGGGAAGCTGGATTTGCTTAACAACCACATATTCACTTAACGACACCTCTGTCAAAAAGATTGTAAAATCATGCACAACTCACTTAACAACTGTCTGACTTAGCAGTGGACATGCTGATCCCAATTGTAGTCCCAAATTGAGGATTACCTGCCTGATAACCAAACCATAATTTCGCAACTCTTTAAAACAGTCCTAAAAAGGAGATCATTATCTTTTTCAGCCTCCGGTGTAGAGTGAGCTGAAGTCATGACTACTTTCAGAATCCTCTAAGGCAGCCTCTGGTTAAGATGAGTATATTGGAGCTACATTCATATTGGTCTCTGTTCCTGTCCGCTGGAAATTAATGGAAGCTGCAGAAGGCAGTTCACACCAATTTCATTACTCAAAAGTGAAAACTGAAAAACAGTTTAAACTGAGTGGGCTTTGTAGAATTTCATTCAAGATTGGCTTGGCATCTCATCTCCATGTTCAACAAATGGCATTCCTAATCCATTGCCAATATCCACATAGAACCATGCCACACACTCTTTGTTAACTCAGGCTTTATTTTATGAGTAGCAGATTTGTTCATTTAATATTCTCCCCCTGTTTAATTTGGAATTCTCCCAGTTCCTTGATATTGATAGGATTTGGGATAGCCTTTTTTCTCTCTCAGGGTCTTGGATGTTGTAAATAACTCAGGGCCCAAGTTGTATTATCACTGAAAATCTTTCTAGACATGGGGAAAACATTACCAATGTGGGCCTCAAAACAATTTATTCTATTCAGTACATACAGAATCCAGCACTGTACATGCCAAAAGCTAAATTATGTATATGGCAGTGAATGCAAATACAAGCTGAAATAGTTTGGCACCTGTACTATATAAGCAGAATTTTTTTTCTTCCAGTCATCACCCACTAAAATCTATCCTTATTTTAATAGAAAGCATACTGATAAAGCTCAAAAACAGTAACTGTGAGAGGGACCTTGGAGTCCTAATGGACAATCACTTGACTATGATCCAGCAATGTGCAGCAGCAGCCAAAAAAGCTAATACAAACCTGGGTTGTATAAACAGAGACATAGAATCAAGATCACACAAAGTATTAGTACCGCTTTATTAAACCTTAGTAAGACCACACACCTGTAATACTGCAACTAATTTTGGTCACCATATCACAAAAAAGATGTTGAGACCTTGGAAAAAGTTCAGAGAAGAGCAACTAAAATGATCAAAGGCCTGGAGACTAAAATATTTGAAGAACTGCTGCAGGACTTAGGTTTGGCTAGTCTAAAGAAAAGAAGAAACAGGGGCGACATGATATCAGTCTTCCAGTATTTGAGGGCCTGCCACAAAGAAGAGCGGGTCAAACTATTCTCCAAAGCACCAGAGGGCAGGACAAGAAACAATGGTTGGAAACTGACCAAAGAGAGAAGCAACCTGGAATTAAGGAGAAACTTCCTGACAATCAGAACAATTAACCAGTGGAACAGCTTGCCTCCAGAAATCGTGGGAGCTCCATCACTGGAGATTTTTAAGAAGAGGCTAGACAGTCATTTGTCTGAGATGGCATAGGTTCTCCTGCTCGAGCAGGGGGCTGGACTAGAAGATCTCCAAACTCCCTTCCAGCTCTATTCTATTCTAAAGTCAATTTAACGAGATGAGACATTTTGAGAGCCTTCACCACCATCCCATATAACCCCAAAAGAACTGAAACCCCAGCCTTTAGCATTTTTTCTCTTTTTTAAACTAAAGAAACTGTACCTTCACAGGTTGACTGCAAACTTACCAGGAACTTGCAGGATTTAGGATTCTTGGTAGCAGAGCCATTCACGTCCCATCTATTGTTAACCACCACCACTATACCTTCTCTAGGGACATTATGAAATAGGGATTTCTTGAAAGCAGAAAGCTCCAAATAGCAAAAACTAGAATGGGGAGAGAACAGCAGTCTGATTTTCCTCTTCAAGGTCTAAAGTCCATCTCTGACTTCAGACAAGAAATTAACAATCCCATGAGCTCTGTGGTATTGTAGCAAGAACTGCAGGCCTGCAGCTTATACCCCAATTAACAGAATGTACAAAATTGACAAATTTCTACATTCTTTTTAAGTTAGGGATGAGTATTTAGCAAGCAAAGTCATATACTACAGTGCTTGAGGATTAATATAAGAGAACAGCAATAACTGTAGTTCTTTGTGAGGAATACAATTATTGTTCTACCATTATGATAGTGTAAACAAAGCCAAGAAATAACAATCTGATTCTGCTTGGATAATAACAAGACAATTCAGATACTGCTCCCATGAAGATTAGAGGCTTTTTTCAGTTCTGTCTGCGCTTTTATTAATTCTATGACCTTGTGTCACATAACACAGTTAATTGAGTCAAGAGCTAGATCAAGAGTTTTGTAGGGACCCGTCAATTCTCAGACAATTGAATTTAGTCTCAAATGGACCCCAACTGGATCCATCAGTCTCCTAGAGTGGGGTAATCTAACAGCCCCGCCACCTTGTGGAGGGGAGTTGCACCAAAGAACTGGAGGCTCTCCAGGGAGTGTTCAGACCGTGACAGAAGAGAAAGCAATATCTCCTTCAAATCCACAGGAACCTGCCATTATTCCAACAGAAAAACCAAGTCAAACATATAATCATTGTTATCTTTGGGCCACTGGATAACTTGGGACAGGTCTCTAGTTGTCATGGTGGCTATGAACTCCCAATCTCCTCAAACCCTCAGAAGGCAAATTGAAATTGAAAGCCTGGTTTTCTCCACTGCCAGTCCAGCCATGAAGTTAAGAAGCTCAGGCAGAGAGATTGCTGTGCAGCAGGAAGGCTGATACAACAGCAACAATCTCATCTAATCCTTCTTGGTGCCCACCTGAACAAATAGGTTTTGCATCCAGCAATCTGAGGGCAGTGCCTCTGAATGCCTCCCAAATATCTTGGATGACCACTGTCACCCCACTGCCCTTATCCTATGGTGTTGGCTGGTGCCAGATCCAGAACCCAACTGTGCATATTTTTGGGAAGCGGGAAACATCCCACCTCTCCTTAGCAAAAGACCCTCCTAGCTCAGATCATGGAAGCAAGAGATGAAGGGGAAATTCTGCAAACTACCCACATGAAATAGCCTTAACTTTGAAGCAAGGTGGTTCATCAGCAGAGCTGATGAGTCCAATGACTTATCCAGCCCAACATCCTATTCTCATACTAGCCAGACAGATGGCTTTTAGAAGTCTACAAGAAGGACATGTGCATTAGCATCCTTTGTCTTGCCTTCCCCTGCCAATATTGAGTAGCCAGCTGCCAAAGTTACTAAAGAGTGAAATATAGTTATTATGACTAGCTCTGTATTCATGGAATTTTCAGTATGCAAATACAGTTCTTGAATAACACTCTGTGAATCAGGCAATGAATTTTTAAGGAAAAGAGCTGAATATAGTCATATTGTCATATTCATCATGAAGCACTGCATTTCTAAGTGTATTTTCAGGTGTCTGAACACTCCGCAGTGTCTCCCCAGAGTTCCCTGGTATCTTTTTAAAATAATGTAGGAAATGGCCTGGGGACATCATTAAAAACTAAGTTAATTGAGGTTAACAAGTCAAACTTTTGGTGCTGCTAATTAATTCATAGACTTGTACAGCTTGAAGAAATCTGGAGGTAATCCAACATAACCCCTGTGTGCTGAGGCAAGTCTTCTGCAACAAAAATATTTGGAGTGTAATATTAATCTGTGTAATAACCTATTCTTATGCCAAAATCTGGTGATCCATAAACTTAAGCTAGAGAAACTAAAGAATACAAGGACCTCTGGAAATATTTTTGAAGGTTTAATTGAATACAATGATTTTTGAATTGTTATACAAGATTAAATATATTTGAAATAGGGGGTTTTAATCTTGTAAGGTATTTAGTGTGTCAAGATCTTGAATTAGAGGAAATAATACAAGTGATATGGAAAGTTACAATGGTGTGGTGCACATGAATTGTGCATGACAAATGGATATTTAATGCAACTGCCCAATACAAAACAGTGCAATTTTTTTTCAGCCAGGGCACACTTTTTTCCCCCTCTATGTTTCATGCATTCAAAATCTGCAAAAGGCTTGGCAATGATGTAGTGATGTCATGGAAGAGAGATCAGAAAATTTGTGTTCCTTTTGCACTGGAGGAGGTAAGTATTTTTCAGACAAAATGAGGGGCTTAAGCATAGTAGAGCCTTTACATGCCCATTTAAGTCTTTCTTTCATTGAAAAACAAAGGGGGTGCATGTGTCCTAAAGCTGAACAGCTGCTCATAACTATGGAAAACCACTAGGAATGTGAAGAGTTGGCTTCTTGTCTACAGTTAGTAGGTTTATTTTCAGAGCATATGGAACATGTCATCACAAATCAGAGTAGAACATTGGATGGTAATAGTATGCTACAATTCAAGTCCTTTTTTTCTGCCAGTGAACAAAAAGGATCCAAAGTTTGCAGTGGTCTTAAAGTATTCAGATGATTGAGTATCAACCCATAGGCACCCAAATATGTTCATGTTTGCCTCCTGGTAGGCTTTAAACTGAAAGGTTTAACATAGCAAAGAATGTTAATGAATGTTGACATTTAGCTAACACTCAGTGAAAATATACAAAAATGGTTAAAGATAGCAGCAGCAAGCTTATGTCCAAAAATAGTATTTGGGTGTAGAAGCAGTTATTATTTATTTTTGCAACAAGCAAGGATATTATAAAAGGATCCTTGAACAAACTCCTTTCTGCAGAGGAAGTGGCAACATGGACTTCTTCAGAAACTTAAAAGGACTATAATGCAGAAGATGTTCTCTCTAAACAAAACAACAGAGTTGGAAGGGACGATGGAGGTCTTCTAGTCCAACCCCCTGCTCAAGCAGGAAGCCCCTATCCCATTTTGGACAAATGGCTGCCCAGTATCTTCTTAAAAACCTCCAGTGTTGGAGCACCCACAATTCTGGAGGCAGTTTGTTCCACTGATCAATTGTTCCAATTGTCAGGAAGTTTCTCTTTAGTTCTAGGTTGGTTCTCTCTCTGATTATTTTCCATTCATTGCTGATGGAACTAAAGCTAAACCAACTAAAACTACATTTAGTTAAGGATTCTCTGAAAAATTTAACCACTGCCCTTACCTCCCTTGAAAGTTACAAAGTTAACAAAGCAGAACCAGCATCTCTTTCAAAGCCAGTATTTAAAGACTAATGGATAGATTGATTTCTACTTTCCAAAAAGTAATCTGCTCCCATTTTTCCATTCTTAGTAGCTTTTCTTTGCAGCCTAGCATTTTGCTGGATTCATTTATTTAGTTATAGATAATCTAGTTATAGTCATAGGTAAATGTATTCATTAATTAAATTTATAGGCTGCCGAACTCATAGATAAAAGATAAAAATAATCCAAAACAAGGCAAACAAAACAAGGCAGCAACTCATAGATTAACATATCAGATGCATTAATAAAATTGCCACAGTAGCAATTGTTTCCTAATTTCACACCTGGGGGGGCAGATCTTCAAATCCACTGAAATGTTGAGGCATCTCAAACCTCCAGAGGGCAGGCTTCATGGCAGAAAAAAACAGGTTACCTAAATTTATTTATTTTATTTTATTTTATTTTTAAAATTTATAAGCCGCCCCACTCCCGAAGGACTCTGGGCGGCTAACAATAAAAAACACATAAAACATAACAAAACAACAATACAAAAACAATCATCCAGGGGTAAGGTTTTATAAACCCCAGGCCTGCCGGAAAAGCCAGGTCTTAAGTAGCTTACGGAAGACCAACAGGGTGGGAGCGGTCCTAATCTCCGGGGGAGAGCTGATTCCAGAGCGTGGGCGCCATCACAGAGAAGGCCCTTCTCCACGGCCCCGCCAAATGGCACTGCTTGGCTGACGGGGCCTGAAGGAGGCCCAGCCTGTGGGATCTACAGTTCTTCAATCTGTTGGACAGCTGAATTATGAGAGAAAGGCAGTCCCTCAAATAGCTGTCCCTATTCTACTAAGGATTTTATAAGTCACATTCAGAATCTTGTATTATCCCTGGAAGCTTGAAGGGCCCTTGGTGCTCTCTGAGCTTGGTTGTTTTCTTGCAGACGTTTCATTGCCCAAATTAGCAATAGCACTTAGACTCATATACAGATAAAGAGGACATGAATTTGATGTAAAGAAGATTGACAATTGTATATTTTAAATCACCAGGGATTATGAACTAAAATATCAGCTTTCATCCTGCTCCATCTCATCTCCATCTTATTGAGCTACCAATGAAGAACTGAAAAGAATTTGCATATTAAGTGCTACTGAAATGTTGATGAAATAATGATGGAGGAACGAGTGAAATTACATGTTTCATGACAAAAATAGCAATAGCACTTAGACTTATATGTTGCCCCATAGTGCTTTACAGCCCTCTCTAAGCAGTTTACAAATGTCTGCATATTGCCCCCAACAATCTGGGTCCTCATTTTACTGACCTCAGAAGGAGGGAAAGCTTGAACCGGCCAGGATCGAACTCCTGATACTGGGGAGAGTCAGTCTGCAATATTGCATTCTAACCACTGCGCCACCGTGGCTATGGGTAGGTAGGTAACTAGTGAACTAGATAACTTCAACAGTGCTAGCAAGGAATGAGATTTGCTCTCACTTTATATTCTAGTGGCTTATATTCTACTGAGGATGTTATCTAGTTTGGGTAACTAGATCAGGGCTTTTCAACCTTTTTACCGATTGTACCACTTTTAGGATATGGCAATATTTGAGTACCACCTAGCAAGGTGTCAAAAACTTGATGACCAAAAAAAAAAACCTGTTCAAAGTTGCAATTGCACTGAAATGACTTATGACCATTTTTCACACTTATGACCATTGCAGCATGCCCAGGGTCATGTGATTTATATTTGGATGCTTGGCAACTGATTCATATTTGTAATGGTCACAGTGTTCCAGGGTCATGTGATACCCTTCTGCAACATTTTGACAAGCAAAGTCAATGGCAGAGCTGCTGGTGGCCAAGTGCTAAGGCGGGACTTCCTTTCCTCCCTCCCTTCCCTGCCTCCCTTTTTCTCATTCCCATCTCCTTCTGAAGGAAGAATTTGAACCCCCCCCCATATTTTCCCTCTTCCATATATTGATCAAACAAGGAAAGGCCTCCAGAGACAGAAAAGACAAGCTGCTGAGTGAACTAGCTTAAAAAGGCACATTCCCCTTTAAGAATTACCTACTTGCTAGAAAGGAAAGCGCACTTAAAAAAACAATGTAAGTACTGGCTGCTGGCTAAAGCAGCCTCCCCAAATGGCTCAATTCATAAATAAAGGAATGCTACAGGCAAAATCCCTTGCAGCAAAACTTACAGCTAACAACAGCAGAGCAATAGAAGCTAACACGAGATATCAGCCAAATAGAAATTGTCAAACACTCCTTAAGAACACAAAGCCCACATTGCATAAATCCAAGAAAGAAAGAAAGAAAGAAAGAAAGAAAGAAAGAAAGAAAGAAAGAAAGAAAGAAAGAAAGAAAGAGAGAGAGAGAGAGAGAGAGAGAAAGAGAAAGAGAGAAAGAGAAAGAGAGAGAGAGAAAGACAGAGAAAGAGAAAAAAAGAGAAAGAGAGAGAAAGAAAGAACGAGAAAGAAAGAAAGAAAAAGAGAGAGAAAAAAGAACGAGCGAGAGAAAGTAAGAATGAAAGAAAGAGAAATAGAAAAAGAGAGAGAAAGAAAGAATGAGAGAGAGAAAGACAATGAAAGAAAGAGAGAGATAAAGAAAGAGAGAAGAAAGAAAGAAAGAAAGAAGGAAAGAAAGAAAGAAAGAAGAGAAAGAAAGAAAGAAAGAGAAAGAAAGAAAGAAAGAGAGAAAGAAAGAGTAAGAGAGAGAGAGAGAAAGAAGGAAGGAAAGAGAAAGAGGGGGAAGAAAGAAAAAGAGAAAGAAAGAGAGAAAGAAAAAAAGAGAAACTGAAAAAGAAAGAAAGAAAGAGAGAGAGAGGAAGAGAAAGAGAGAAAGAAAGAAGGAGTAAGAGAGAAAGAAAGAGAGAAAAAGATAAAGAAAGAGAAAGAGAGAAAGAACAAAAGAAAAAAGAAAGAAAAAGAGAGAGAGAAAAAGAAAGAACGATAGAGAATGAAAGAAAGAAAGAGAGAGAGAGAAAAGAAAGAAAGAAAGAAAAAGAAAGAGTGAGAGAGAAAATGAATGAAACAAAAAGAAAGAGAGAGAGAGAAAGAAAAAGAAACAAAGAGAAAGAAGGAAAGAAAGAAAGAGAAAATGAAAGAAAAGAAAAAGAGAGAGAGAAATAAAGAGCTAGAGAGAAAGAAAGAAAGAGGAAGAGATAGAGAAAGAGAGAGAAAAGAAAGAAAGAAAGAAAGAGAGAAAGAGAAAAGAGAGAAAGAGAGAGTGATACAGAAAGAAAGAAAGAAAGAGAGAGAGAGAGAGAGAGAGAGGAAAGAAAGAGAGGGAGAGGAAAGAGAGAGAGAGAAAGAGAGAGAGGGAGAGGAAAGAGAAAGAGAGAAAGGAAAGAGAGAGAGAGAGAGGAAAGAGAGAGAGAGACAGAGAGAGAGAGAGACCCTTTTGACATCTAAAATGAAGATAACACTGTATATATCCTCTTTTACCTTTATTTTATATATACAGTGCTTTTTTTGTAAAAAAAGAAAAAGGTGCGAGAATTCACAGGTCATACAACCTGCCTTGCCTACCCTACAAGGTTCCATCCAAAAAAGGTGCCGGAACTCTGTTCTCAGCGTTCTATGACAAAAAAAAGTCCTGTACATACACACACACACAAACACACACACAAACACTATAAAGGTAAAAAGGGATATATGCAGTGTTATCTTCATTTTAGATATCAAAAGAGTTTTGCGGGTCCCAGCGTTTTGTTTTCGGTGGGAAACGGGTCCAAGTGGCTATTTGAGTGTTTTGGTTTGCCTAACCCTGCTCTAGAGAGAGTACAGAGAAGAGCAACAAAGATGATTAGGGGACTGGAGGCTAAAACATACAAGGAATAGTTGCTGGATTGGGTATGTCTAGTTTAACGAAGAGAAGGATGAGGGCAGACATGATAGCAGTGTTCCACTATCTCAGGGTTGCCACAAAGAAGAGGGAGACAAGCTATTCTCCAAAGCACCTAAAGGCAGAACAAGAAGCAATGGATCGAAATTAACCAAGGAGAGAAGCAACCTAGAACTAAGGAGAAACTTCCTGACAGTTAGAACAATTAACCAGTGGAACAACCTGCCTCCAGAAGCAGTGAATGCTCCAACACTGGAAGTTTTTAAGAAGAGATCGGACAGCCATTTGTCTGAAATGGTATAGGGTTTCCTGCCTGAGCAGGGGGTTGGATTAGATGACCTTCATGGTTCCTTCCAACTATTATTATTATGGATCATCGCAGTCAGCCAGATGTTCACACTGGATTTGGCATTTTGTCTACCTATCGAGTCCTTACCAAGGACTCGGGATAGGCAGATGTGGATGTTTGATGGTATTACAGCAGTGGTTCTCAACCTTTTTATACGCCGACCCTGGTCATAAGCAGGCGCTGCGCATGCGCGGCGGTGCCCCCTGCGCAGCACGCATGCGCAGCGGCGCCCCCTGTGCAGCACACATGTGCAGTGGCACCCCCTGCGCAGCATGCATGTGCGGCGGCGCCCCCTGCGTGGCACGCATGCACGGCGGCGCCCCCTGTGCAGCGCGCATGCGTGGCGCCGCCCCCTGTGCCGCCCCCTGCACAGCACGCGTGCACAGCGCCGCCCCCTGCGCAGCGTGCGTGCATGGCGCTGCCTCCTGCGCCGCCCACTGCACAGCGCGCATGTGTAGCGGTGCCCCCTGCAGCGGCTGACAAAAAAAATGGCGGATCGCGTTGTTTGGCGACCCCCGTGAAAAGGTCGTTCAACCCTAAATGAGGTCGCAACCCACAGGTTGAAAACCGCTGTATTACAGGTATCGTCGCAGGATGGAAGCAGTTCCTAGTAAGGCCGCCTTTTGCAATTGACTAATGGCGAATTTGTCAATGCTAATGGTGTTCAAGTGGTGCTCCAGTTGTTTTGGGATTGCATCCAAGGCACCTGTTACTATTGGTACTACCCTTGCTGGCCTTTGCCACAGTCTTTCTATTTCTATTTGTAGGTCTTTGTATTTTGTTATTTTCTCCAGTTCTTTCTCGTCTATTCTGCTGTCTCCAGGCACTGCCACGTCCACTCTCCAGACTTTTTTGTCTTTCTTATCGACAATTGTTAAGTCCGGGGTGTTATGTTGCAGGTGCTTGTCTGTTTGAATTCTGAAGTCCCGCAGCAGTTTAACTTCATCATTTTCTATGACTTTCTCTATTTTATGATCCCACCAGTTCTTGCTTACAGGCAAATGATATTTCTTACAGATATTCCAATGCACCATTGTTGCTACTTTGTCATGCCACTGCTTGTAGTCAGTCTGTGCAATCTTCTTGCAGCAGCTTACCAGGTGGTCCACTGTTTCTTCAGCTTCTTTGCATAGGCGGCACTTACTGTCTGTTGCTGTCTTCTCAATTTTGACTTTGTATGCATTTGTCCTTAAGGCTTGGTCTTGTGCAGCCAGAATTAGTCCCTATATCTCTTTCTTCAATTTTCCTGCTCTTAACCATTGCCAGGTCTTGTTATTATCTGCTTTCCCAGCTATTTTTTTAATGTATTGGCCATGCAGTGCTTTGTCTTCCCATGCCTCTATTCTGTTCTTCATTTGGTCTTAGGCCAGTTTGGTCTCTCCAGTAGTCAGTAAGCCTTCCTGATATACTAATTTCAGTGCATCTTCATCATTGTCCTTCAGATATTCTTCCAAAGCCATTTTTTCTTCTTCAATCATCTGATGTACTTGCAGCATTCTACACCCACCTATTTGCCTTGGTAGATAAAGTCTGTCAATGTCACTGCGTGGATAAAGGGCATGATTCATTGTCATTATTTTTCTGGTCTTCCTATCTATTGCTTTTAGTTTTGCGTGAATCCAGTCCACTATTCCAGCTGTGTATCTAATGACTGGAATTGCCCAGGTGTTGAATGCCTTTATGGTATTTCCTCCATTGAGTTTGGACTTTAAGATCTTCTTCACTCTCTTGATGTATTCACCTCTAATCTTTTTCTTGACTTCAGTGTGCTTGATGTTGTCAGCTTGAAGGATACCCAAGTATTTGTAGTAATCGTCCTCATCCAGACTTTTCATTGCAGTTTCTCCATTTATGGATTGGTAGAAACGTTTCTGATTGGATTGAAACTGGAGGTTCTGCCTATAATTTGCAATTCGAGCTTCATATCTACTGATTTTCCTGGCTATAGCTGTCATTTGCTGCTTTATTATTTCCAGTGCTTCCTTGATCTTCCTTGTTTCTAAGTGGTATTTCTTGATTAGGTATTCTTTGGTCTTCTCGTTCTTCAGCTTGTTTTCTTTCATCTGTTCTAGCTTGCTTGCATGTGATCTTAACTTGCTGATCTTATTTTCTAGTCTAACCTTCCATTTTTGTGGTGCATTGTTTGTTTGTGTTTCTTCTTTGTTAATTTTGCATCCCAGGTATTCAGTTATAACTGCAGCTGCACTGTACATTAGTTTCTTGCAGTGAATTGGTGCTTATACTTGATTTTGCAGTATTTGCATCTTTTAATGCTTGTGCTAGCTGTTTTTATTACTATTATTATTATTATTATTATTATTATTATTATTATTATTATTAAATTACCCATCCACCCATAATTACCTGCTCTGCCACATTCTGGACCAGCTAGAATGTATGAAATGTATTGCAATAGTCTACACAAAGGGATTGAAGCATGCGTGAAAAGAGATTCCTGGTTCTGGAAAACATGGAAATGCACACCACACCAAGCCCTCATAAGCCATAGCTTCCACTGTCTCTTAAAGAAGGAGGTATGAGTCCAAATTGTGCCTTAGTTCTGTCCAATTCAGTCAGAACTAAATATGGAAACTCATTCATACTCAGGAAACACACTCAGTTTTGTCACCCTGTTCCTTATTAAGCCTGTTCCATCCCATCCAGATACTAACAGCCTTCAAATGTTGAAAGAAGACCTCGATAGCATCACTAGACCAGCCCAGGATCAAAATGTAAATTTGGGTTTCATCAACATCTTATCAAACAGCTTTATGTAGCATTAACAGAAGGGATGAGTGCATTTAACTCTGGAACCCCACATATTAGGGCCTCAAGCTTGACTTCTTTCCACATCAACACCAACTGGAACTGACAGTCAGGAAAAAAGAGAACCATGCTCAGTAATCAATTCTTCCAGGTGGCAATGCCCAGGAAAAAGCTCAAGTTCTTTCTAGAACTCATCAGGGACACACTGTTTCTTGGGACAATCCAATCCAAAAGGCTTTCCTCAAATTTGTGTATTACCACAATCTGTAAACCCAGCCATTATGAGTAAACTACTTACTTATTCATTAAGCCATTCTTAAAATAAACAAGATATGAATTCAGCTTTTTTTCTTAATCAACTTTTCATTGTTGGTGCAAAATTGCTAAAGCAAAATTCTAGTTGAGAGAGAGAGAGAGACAGAGACAGAGAGACAGAGAGAGACAGAGAGAGATGGCAGCAGTAAGGAAAACTGAAGCGGTCAGGAGAGAGTTAAAAAAAAGAAACACAGGCATTAGATGACTGAGGGAGCAAAAAAGGAGTTTGAAATTTCCTCCTACCTTCTCCTATCCAGCAAATCAACCAATTTACCGAGCAGACTATCTACTCTTCTGTTGCTTTGTTTTTAACTCTATCTGCAGTTGGTTGGAAATTGCAGAAACACTTTCACAGGGAAACTGTTCCAGAAGAATAATGCTAAAGGGAGGAAAACAAAAGAAACTGTTGGTGGAAAACCGAATATTGGAAACCAAAGAGAGTTTAAACATGATGCAGTATTACAGAACTGGAGGAAGAGAGAAAGAAAGAATCCTTTTAGATTCCATTCAGATCTAAGGAACAGAACCACCCAGAATGTGCCCCTGGTTTTGTTATGTGAAACAGTTTTCCTACCTGGGCCTTCCTGCTTCTCAAAAAGTTTCTCCTCGGTACACTGATGGCAAGTAGCTTCACTGAAGTTTGCTTATCATCACCAACAAGATACAAGAGCAGTGTAAAATAGCAGTAAGGAACATGTACACTGACGTTAGGGACCTTGAATGAGCAACCTAGTTCTCTTTTCCTATAAGCCTTTATTGGAACTGGGTATCAAATGTAAAAAATGCTGTTTGACAGGCAAGAGGAGGAGAGGAAAACAATTTTCCTATGTTATAATATTACAGTGTACCTCTTTGCAAAGGGGGTGAAAGAGGTGCCACTTCTGTCCAAGAGAGTGAGGAAGTCTATCAAGAAGGATGCACCAAAAGGCATGTATGTCCTCTCACAGTTTTGGAGTAATGATCTAGGACAGTGGTTCTCAACCTGTGGGTCGCAACCCCATTTGGGGTCGAACGACCATTTCACGGGGGTCGCCAAACACCGCAGTCTGCCATTTTTCCCCCCTTTTCCTTAGCTGTGCTACTCACTCTTATTCTATTGGCTTTTGAAAGCCAATAGAATAGACTCTATTCAAGAGACTCTATTCTATTGGTGTTCAAAAGCCAATAGAATCTATTGGCTTTCAAAAGCCAATAGAATAGACTCTCTTGAATAGAGTCTAATTCTATTGGCTTTCAAAAGCCAATAGGAATTGTCCAGGCTATCTCTGCCCTGCTGAGCCCACCAAAAGCCCCAGTCTGCAAATGGTGCTGCAAGGTTTCTGGACGTTTCCACCTCTCCCTGCTGGGCAACTACTAAATGTAAGCAAAAGAGGGCCAGGGGTGGGAGCTGGGAGGCCGGTGGGCGCAGGGAGGGTTGCTGGTGCGCATGGGGCCTGGCGGGTGCCTTACCTCCCTTGGGCTGGGCCAGCTGGTGGCCCAGCCGGTGGTCGGCCTGCGCCATCGCTGCCGCTTGCCAGCTACGCCTCAGCCGGTGCAGGGGGCGGCACCATGCATGTGCGGCGCTCCTGGGCCGAGGCGGTTGTTGGGCAACGGCCTGCGTGCAGCCGCAGGAGAGGAGGCAGAGCGTGCATGCCTCCTCCTGCCCCGCCCGCAGGGAAATACAGGTAGTCCTCAACTTACGACCACATGGTTGGGGTCGCGGCATTAGGAAGGTTGAGAACCACTGATCTAGGATCTACAGAACAGATCAGTTCTGTCTCAGTGAAGTCTCAGACATAGAAGCTGGATTTACGTATAGTGCTAAGCAGTGATGGGATTCAAATATGTGAACAACCAGTTCTCTGTGTGGATGCCATTCTGGGCCTGGGCAACGAGAAATTAGCTACCAGTTCTGCCGAACTGGTGCAAACTGGCTGAATCCCACCACTGGTGCTAAGCCCTTATTGCACCATGTTTAAGAAACCAGAGTCTCCTGCTAAACACATAATGCTAAGCTATAAATCATAGATACATATCACTTGCAGATTGAGTTCACACATCACGCTGTGCCAAAATTAGGGAACTCATCAACTGTAATAGCATACAATGAAAAAGGCCCAGTCTGAAATAGCCCTGAGAAGTTGGTCCACTTTCCATTCAGCGACCTTCCATGCTCTTATTCTGCTGGATAGAACTATCTTACAGCTTTGGCAGCTATGGATGAAAAAAAATAGGCACAGATGCTCACTCCATAGCCTTAAGCTACCAGATATTGAGGGGGGGAGGTTGATCCTGCCCAATACAACAATTATTTTTAGAAGCCATTGGCTTT
Source organism: Crotalus tigris (assembly GCF_016545835.1). Taxonomy (NCBI): domain Eukaryota; kingdom Metazoa; phylum Chordata; class Lepidosauria; order Squamata; family Viperidae; genus Crotalus; species Crotalus tigris. Next base: position 97,861 of record NW_024097445.1, read on the forward strand.
GATGTCACTTGTTTGATTTTGACACACTCTCTTTTTGTGTAGTTCAAGTGTTCCTCTCTTCTTGCCAGCTAGGCTCGTAGCCCAACAACCAATCAGCAGAATTAGCTGAGCTGCCCAGAGGCTGGATTTCTCTGCTGTTTGCTAAGCCAAAGCCTAATTTGACTCTGACTATCGACTAAAATGAGCCAAGAAAGCAGTTAGGGGATATTTGCTAGCTTACTATTGCTTTTAATCTTTGGAAAGTCATGACTTGTTCCATTTTCCTGATGTTCCTCCTATCAATTCATAAGAGAGAAGGAAAAGAGAACTACGTTTGGTCCTGCTAGCAACCATCTCAGTAAAATACAATATTTCTCGCCACCATCATAAGGGAATGGGAGTAAGCAAGCAGCTTCCATTAATACCAGTCTGGGCTAGCATGACATATCCCAAGGGGTCCTTTTAGATCAGGGGTCTTCAAACTTGGTCCTTTTATGACTTGTGGACTTCAGCTCCCAGAATTCCTCAGCCAGGCATGCTGGCTGAGGAATTCTGGGAGTTGAAGTCCACAAGTCATAAAAGGGCCAAGTTTGAAGACCCCTGTTTTATTACTTTTTCTTTGTAACAATGGGATAAGAAAGCCTTGAATGATTACCAGCAGCATAATTTAAGGATGCAACTATTCAGATATTCTTTCATTCTAATATGTCAAGTACAAATCCATAAGATATTTATTCCCAGATAAAACTCCTTTAGAAATATTACCCAGCACATCCCACATTTTCTTAAAATTTTTGGCCAAGCGTGTCATACTAGTCTACTTTTGAAGCATATACCAGGGATGCTTCAATGGCACATTACAATATACTTGCCCTCACCCAGATCACTCAAGGCTTCAGTGCAGCTTTGCTTCAAAACTATGAAGCTGAGGAAAACAGGCATAGAAATATCTATGGATCCTTCTTCTCCTATCTTGGAATGCTGTAAGCCATCATTGCTTATGTCATTTATGATACAGTTACTGTAGGTTTGGCCATGCTGGTAGAAAACTGTAAAATGCTCCCATTGGAGGACACCATGTTTCCTTGAAGGTCAGCACAATCAGTCCTATTCCTACAAAGAATCAATGAAGAAACAACTTAGTAGGTCTGCTCTTTGCCAAGACTGTTGGGAAAATGTAAGCATTGTATAATACATCATGAAGGATGGGGAGCATAACTTTTTAAAATTGTGCATTCGGCCTTAAGTATTAGACTAGGAGATGTGTTTAAAAAGGAGAAGATAGTGACAGAGTTAGCAGAGATAGCCAAATTGACTGCTTTGATTAAAGAAAAAAATACAATTACTTTTGTTTCTACTTGGAAACTGCTTTTGGACTTTGTGCTTGAGGTAGAAAAAAAATGAAACGTCGATTTTGGGTTTTACCAGTTATATTATTATGTAAAAATAAAAAGTTGAGGTTTGATATTATTGTCTTATTCTACTGCACCAAAGAGAGTCGGAAGTCAATTCCTTTTTTTTTTTTACTTTTTCCCCTTTGCTCACACTTTTCCTTTCCCTTTTTCCTCCCCTATTTTCCTACTATTTTCTTTTGTACTTTTGTGTTATATATTATAAACTAATAAAAAAAGGAGCTGTTGGGAGAAGACAAAGAAATAGAAAGGGAAGAGCAATACCTAAATTAAATTAAAATACTATTATTATGATTATACCCAGAACATTCACTTTATTCTTATGTCCATGAAGAGAGACATTTAAACGCTATAGGAAGCACAGCAAAGGCTACTGTTGACCCGGGGCCACAGATTCTGCACCGCTGATCCAAAACTGCTCTTGCTTACTATATCTGCTTGTTCTTTTTTCCCATGATTGAAGCAAAATTGTTGCTCATCCCTTCATGATAAGCTATACTGAATTTCTAAGGAACATATCTCTATTCATACAGTTTCAGGACAAAAGCCTTCAGGAAATGGCCAGTCTAAGAATGCAGACATTGCTGGGGAGAGAAGTGGGCCGTTTTTTGTGAACATTTCCTTTGAGCAGTTCCTTAGCAACCAGGAAGCAGAAAGCCTTAATGGTACTCTCTGCGTAGGAGGAACTGAGCTGCGATAAGACTGGGGGAAGACAGCTAACTCGTCTTCCTTGAATGATAGGAGAATCTCTGCTTCTGTGCAGTTTCTCTACCCAAGTTCAAGTGTTACTACCCTACCTGAAGTGATGTTGGGTTATGATAATTCCTTTAAAGAAGTGTCAAGATCAGAGGACAGTTGCTCGCTCTTGTTCTATTTCTGAAGCCAGTATTGCCAAGTAGGTCAATTGGTCCTCAAATTAGCTGTAAAAGAAGGGTCTGCAGACACACATCAAAATAACACAAACTCTTGGGCAGTCACATTTGCCATTGTCCCCAGGAGAAACATCATGTACAGTTTAGAATTAGGTCCGATATCTAAAACAGTCAATTTCTACACCTTTAAATGAGGAAAGGGCCCTGAGAACACCAATTCTTGTTTGTATTGATAATTTATAATTTTCCTTAGCTGCTAAAATTCCCTTCCTGGTCCCATGGTTCTCTCCTGGCAGTTTGAGGGTTCTGTGCAGTATATTAGCTGTTCCTAGCACTATACTCTTCTGGATAGAGAGCTCTGGTGTTATTTCTGGGTTCTGTTGAAGCTATTTCTCCACCCTAGGAGTCACAGCCCCAAGTACTGTTGCCACCATTATATATTTTTGTATGATGTTTATGCTGATTTTAATGGATGTTATGATTGTTTGCTATCCAGAGTCACTTGTCTGAGATGGGAAGCTATAGAAATTGGATGGATGGATGGATGGATGGATGGATTAATAAATTATCCTGGATTACATTAATCCAGTCAAGTGATGGTGGTGAGGCAACCTGATCCAAATTGAAGCCTCATAGCTATTTTCAAGAGAAGAATTTATATTGAGAAATCAGATCAGTGTCTAGTTAAACCTACAGTTAAACCCCAAGGTTTTTTTTTTTATTTCCTTCTTTTCTCACATTTAAATAAAACAATTGTTTGAAACTGCAGTTCAGATTTCCGCTTGGGAAACAATTAAGATCCAGTCTTTCTCCAATGAGTCAAGCTAAGCAACTAAAAGGAATGTGCCCTCCCAGTGGGATGGCAGGCAACAGAAATAGATTTGACACAATCCATCATGCACCATCTCATATTTGCCCGAAACGGGGATTGTAAGAAAACCTGCATACACAAAAATATATGTGGGGGGTGATTGCATGAATGAAAAAAGGTCTTATTTTTAAATGTATTAAATTTCCTCCTTGGTGGTTCCTTGATTAGAGTATTGTTTTCTGCCTGATTGTCTGTCTGGTGTTAATCCCTGCTTGGTGTTAGCTGCTGGAAGAGATGTATTCTAGTTTTTTGTTTCCCTCCTAGATTTTTTATTGTCTTTTTAAGATGTATGTAAATGTGGTTTACCTTATGTTTATTGATGATTGATTTGACTGAATGCCAAATTCCACTAAGGAGAAAACCACATCTCCACCAAAACTGGAACATTTCCCTATTGCGTATAAATGGGGAGCACTAATGATGTCACCTAGCTGAGTAATGAAACTCAGCCCTATCCTGCAGGAACCCAAGTGGCCGCTGGCCCATTTCTGTAGCCTCTCGCAGCAGGAGGCTGCATAGCCCATCGCACCGTGCTGCCGCCACAAGGTGAGGCAGGTGGGGGAGGGGGTGGAGCTTCCCTAAGCACCCCATAGGCGCCCAAACACTTTTCGCTCAGACGGAGAAATGATGGAGACTAGAAGCTTCGTCTGCTTGCAAATAGGACAGTTGGAAACAGAAAAAATCCCTCAGTTTCCAAGTGCCCCATCTGTAAGCAGATGAAGGTTCCAGTCTCCCTCTGGGCATAAAGTGCGCAGCATGTCCAGATTGCCTAATCCCTATCCACCTCTGCCTCTGGGCTGGATTTACCTGCACTGCTTCAAGGGCCAGCAGGCTGTGGCTATTGCTGGACACCGTCAGCTCCCACACACTCATTGCCACTTGGGCTGGCCCCGCACATCCCTCCGGGATTATTTTTGCGGTAAGGCTTATATTAGGCCCACCCCAAAAATCAGGCTAGGGCTTATTTTCAGGGTGGGTCTTATTTTCAGGGAAACACAGGTTTGTCTTTACATATAGTGCTACAATAAGCTGTTCCTTAGTTTTTCAAAAACTGTTTCACTCAGCCAACTGTTCTGCTTGCTGCTTATTTACATTCCCCCTCCCACTGTGTTATAAATGAAAATGTTGTTCAGTCTTTAGCACCATAAATCAAGATTCTGCAGACAACGTCTGCTTTCATGCCATTGCCCATTGCATGTTAACACAGGCCAGTCTATGCTCTTCCTATTTCTTTCTCCTTCTTCTTTTAAGATCCTATAAATCTAGTTAATAGTTATATCTGGTGCAGAAAAATCAAAATGTCACATCAGTGGAGACAGTTCAATTGAAGGCATATTGATTGTCTCAGAGAATATTCTCACTTTATTCACCTATTTTGTTTCTTTCCCTAGGCACATATGAATTCATCAAATATTGTCATAGCATATAATAACACTTGTTCCCGGGTGTTGATGTAACAGCTTGAGCTTTATTCTGATTTCTGCAGTTGAACAGGAACCTCAAAAAGGAACCAACCTTTCAAAATGAACGTGTCTGAGGCTCTAGTTCATAAAACTAGATCATGAAGGATGCTTGCTCAGACACCTCACATCAAAGAGCTGGGAAGAAATTAAGAGAAAGAAAAATCCACTCAATGATCACTGAGATAAATCTTCTTAAAAGAAAACCCAGACCATCAGGGTAGCCTATATAGTTGTCAGATACAAAATGGAATTGAGAATAAGTCCAAAGATTAACTCGAAGTATTCCTTGCCTAAACATTGTAAGTATAAATCATATAAAGCTTTTGAGTTGTATGAGATCTACCTGCAGATACATATTAATGTGCAATCATCCAGGTGTTGCTGAATTACAACTCTTAGCAGTTCCAGCCAACTTGAGTAATATTGAGGGATACTGGCAGGAGTATTCCAACATCAACTGAAAAAACCATTTAAATGGTAATTTACTAAACGAACCTCTGGCAATGTACCATTTTAGAGCTATTTCTCCTTCTCTATAAATTCATAGTAATGCAAAAAAAAAAAAAGTACCTTACCTTTCTTAAGATCTTTTGCTTTATATTATTTATACCGAAAGTAGAAAGCCAGGGTCCTTTTGTGTATTGCTGATCTACAACATGGCCAGTAGTGAGAAATGATGGAACAGAAAAATAATTATTCAGCAACATTGAAACATCTACATGCTTTCCCTTCTTGGTTTATTTAGATGGCTTCAACAGCTCCAGGATTTAGATAAGTATTTTTTCCTAGGCCCTCCTGGACATGATGGAAATTAAACCATGAATTTTTTTAGGTGCAAAGCTGGTGCTCTCACAGTGAGCAATAATTGTTTGTGCTTAAAAGCTTTTGTTGGTGTATCTCTATATCTATGTATTATGTGTTCTATAGTCTCTGGAATTACAGGCAGGCTTGAACATAAAGCTACTCTATAGAAAACATCTAATGGGAATTAAAATATATTGTGGATTTATTTAAACTTAGAACTTTTTTTATTCAAGGCCATTGTTGAACAGGAACCAACCCTTGTTCTGGGCCAATTAATTTTAAATTGGGCCCACAGTATCTATTCTCTCCTCTATACAGTATTTAATTCACTTAGGCTGCTAATGGTTGGATTCATCTCTGCAAAAGTTTCACCAAGGTGATTTTTAGATATCACCCCATAGGTTCTCAACCTGTGGGTCGCGACCCCATTTGGGGTCGAATGACCATTTCACAGGGGTCGCCAAACAACGCAGTCCACCATTTTTTCCCCCTTTTCCTTAGCTGTGCTACTCCCTTTTATTCTATTGGCTTTTGAAAGCCAGTAGAATAGACTCTCTTGAATAGAGTCGAATTCTATTGGATTTCAAAAGCCAATAGGAATTGTCCAGGCTGTCTCTGCCCTGCTGAGCCCGCCAAAAGTCCCATTCTGCAAACGGTGCTGCAAGTTGTCTGCAGCGAAGGTGAGCTGTCTGGAAGTTTCCACCCCTCCCTGCTGAGCAACTACTAAAAATGTAATTAAAAGAGGGCTGGGGGGGAGGCCAGTGGGCGCAGGGAGGGTTGCTGGCGTGCGTGGGGCCTGACAGGTGCCTTACCTCCCTTGGGCTGGGCCAGCTGTTGGCCCAGCCAGTGGTCGGCCTGCTCTGTCTCTGCCGCTTGCCAGCTACGCCTCGACCGGAACAGGGGGCGGCACCACACATGCGCAGTGCTTCCAGGCAGGGAAAGTCCTCGACTTACGACTGGTTGGGTAGTCCTCAACTTATGACTGGTTGGATAGTCCTCGACTTACGACCGGTTGAGGGTTGCGGATTAAAAAGGTTGAGAACCACTGATATAGGGGCTCATGATATCAATTATTTTGGAATCTAAGGATATCATTACCATGTTAATCTCCATTTTAAAGGAATAGATTGAGAGTCAGGAAGTCTGTTGGTTAAAGGGTTGAACCGGTACCAGGAAGACCCAATTCAAATCCCCCCACAGTCACAGAATCTCAGTGGGTATCTCTGGGACAGTCAGGCACAGCCATACTTCACAGAGCTTTTGTTGTGAGGCAAAAAGTGGGAGGAACAAACAATATGTTTGCCGCTTTACGCTCCTGAATGAAAAAACAGTTATACATCTGTAGCGTAACCCCCTCAGAGACTGCCAAAGCCCAGGCCCTCCTAGCCCCCCCCCCCCATTCAGTTACGCTCAGCAGCCATGCTCTCAAGGCGTTGATGGAATGTCCTTTTTAGTAGGAACTCATGCAGAGTGAAGGAGTGCAGGTTCTCATCAACAAAGGGGTTTACAGGAACAAAGAAGACCAACCCCTAGCCATGGCAGTCAGTGTGTGACAGTGTTTATTAACCCCCTAGCAGTGGTGACATTAATAGTCAATGGCTTGTAGCAGTCACTTGGAAGAATGGGGGGGAGGCCCTCTGGCTCAAGGCAGCAATGGAAAGCACGAGCAAAGATAGTCAGGGTTCTGCAGCAACAGCTCGCCCCACGAGGGCAGTTCCCCACAATGTCTACAGCTTGCACAGGTGATAATGATCAAAGTTCGGGTGGCCGCTGATCTCCAAAGCAGTAGCAACCAACCTCTCCTTCTCTTCTGTCAGCACTCGTAGTCCCAGGTCTCTCTATGCCAAATCCCCCCCTTTCTTTCTAGTTAAAATCTGAATTTAAAACCCCACCAAGCTTTCCCTCTTCTCACTCTCACTCTTCCCTTCGCTTGGGATATCCCCCTGCGAAAGAAAGTGTTATGTCCTGAGCCTGTGCAAGCAGGCTCGGGGCATTGCGGACGGTCCCGGGCAGGTGCAAGCTGCCCGGGACCAGACAGGCTGTCGCCAGTACATGTGCGCATGCGCGGGTGCTGGCGCGCCAAAAGTAGCAGATTGACCCAGGAAAGGTCTATAAAAGGAGGCCGAGAGTTTGGGGCGTTGCCGCCATATTCCAATGTAAGCTGAACTGAAGAATAAAGGTTTCCTGAGAACTACAACTGCTTCTCGTGTCTTACCATTTCACGACGGACTTAACACTGGTGACGAAGGTGGGATTGCCTTACATCAGAAAAGAGAAGGAGTAAGCTTACCCGAGTGAGTCCAGAGCGGCAGGAACAGCGTTGACTCGGCAGCTACCCGCCAACCCAGCGTGCATTCAAGGTAGGCTGGCTGATAGACCCTTCCTGATATGAAATGGCGAAGATTGGAAGGCTTTCGGAATTCGACGTCTCACATCCAGAGAGGTGGGAGTCCTACGCAGCCAGGGTGGAAAACTACCTCAAAGTGAACCAGGTGAGGGAAGAGAGCTTGAAGGCTGCCACCCTGCTGTGCGTTTGCGGTCAAGACGCATTCGAAATCGCTGAGAACCTCACAGCACCTGTTCCTTTAGAGTCTGTCAGCTACGCAGATCTAAAGAAGTTACTGAAGGAGCACTTCCAACCTAAGATGTCCGTCATCGCGTGGCACCACACCTTCGAGCAGAGGGATCAACGACCTGGAGAATCGGCCAAGGAGTACATCGCCGCACTGAGGAAAGCCGCCAAACATTGCTGAGGGACCGGTTTGTGTGCGGGCTAAGGCATCGAGAGTTGCAACAGAGACTTTTCGCCAAAGAGGACTTGTCTTTCCAAGATGCCTTGAGAGAGGTCACCGCAGAAGAAGCAGCGGGCGGCGCCATCAAGAACATGCGGCCGATCAGAAACAGTCCAGATGCTGTGTCCGTGCACCAGGAAGAAGTCCAAAGAAACTCCGAGGAGGATCCGGACGAGGAAGTGGACCGTCTCCATCCCACAAAGGAAGGAAAACCAAGAGGAAGCTCTTCAGCTCTCCCCAAGTGCATCAGTTGTGGAGGTCACCACAAGAGAGCCGACTGCAAGTTCCGCTCCACTATCTGCCAGGCGTGCGGAAAACAAGGACACATTGCAGCTGTGTGCCTGGGCCGCCAGAAGGTACAACCTCAGGAAGAATTGCGCCTGAAAGGTACCAGGGTCCCCAGCCAGAATAGGGTGGGGTTTTGCGCTTCGCGAAGAAGCATCTACAGGACAGGCACACACAAGCCCATTAAGAAAAAGCTGTCACTTAAAGTGAAGCTACAAGGGGTTCCATTAACTATGGAACTGGACACGGGGTCTGCACTTTTGATCATTTCTATGCACACTTTTAGGAAGATCTGTTCCGGTAGTGGAACTCAGGCCAAGCTGAGGCCTTCTGATATTGTGTTAACAGACTTTCAAAACTCCAGAGTGTGTGTTAAGGGGGAGGCCACCCTTAACGTACAGTATAAGGATTTTGAAGGTCCACTAGACATATTAGTAGTAGGGGGTGAATGAATCAGTCTCATAGGACTCGATTGGTTTGAGGCCTTGGGAATACATGTCACAGGGCTCAACAGCCTACAAACACTCGACCTACAGGAAGTCTGCAAAGAATTTGCAGATGTTTTCAGCCCCCAGCTGGGCACGTTCAAAGGACCTCCTGTGTCCTTAAAGCTAGACCCCACTGTCACTCCCATTAGAATTAAAGCAAGAAGGGTCCCTTTTGCTTTAAAGAGTAAAATTGACACTGAATTGGATAAACTGATCCAACAAGGAATTCTAGAACCAGTTGACTCCAGTCCATGGGAGACCCCCATTGTCACGCCTCTTAAGGCAAATGGGGACATTCGCATCTGTGCTGATTACAAATGCACTCTAAATAAGGCATTGCAGCAACATGCCTATCCTGTTCCTGTGGTCAGTCATATCCTGGCCTCCCTCAAGGGGGGGCGCGTTTTTGCAAAGCTTGACCTAGCTCAAGCATATCAACAGCTTCCTGTTGATGATGACGCTGCTATAGCTCAGACTATTGTGACCCACAGAGGGGCTTTTAAGGTAAAGAGACTTCAATTTGGAGTAAATGTCGCTCCTGGGATTTTCCAAAGTGTAATGGAAAACACACTACGGGGTATACCAGGGGTTTGCCCCTATTTTGATGATGTCTTAATTGCAGGAGACTCCACACACATTCTAGCTGAAAGGCTAAGGGCTGTCCTATTAAGGTTCAGGAAAACAGGACTCAAACTCAAGAAGAACAAATGTAAAATTGGGGTGCCTTCTACTGAGTTTCTGGGGTTCAAATTGATGCTGCTGGGATTCATCCTGCTGAATCCAAACTAAAAGCCATTATGCAAGCCCCTAGGCCAAAGTCTAAGGCCGAACTACAGGCTTTTCTGGGCCTTCTGAATTTCTACAATTCCTTTCTTCCACACAAGGCTAGTGTAGCTGAGCCTCTTCACAGGCTATTAGATAAACAGGCAGTGTGGCAGTGGTCACAAACACATGAGGCTAGTTTCAATGAGGTCAAGGCCTTGCTCACTTCTAACAGTGTACTTGCTCACTTCAATGAGTCCCTTCCTGTGTGCATCGCTTGTGATGCTTCCCCTTATGGGGTGGGTGCTGTACTGAGCCACCTCAGGGCTGATGGAACTCAGGTTCCTGTTGCATATTACTCCAGGACATTGTCTTCAGCTGAGCGCAATTATGCTCAAATAGACAGGGAGGCCTTAGCTGTTGTTGCTGGAATTAAAAAATTCCATGATTTTTTATATGGTAGGCATTTCATGATCTTCACTGACCATAAGCCTTTGTTGGGACTGTTTACCACACGTAAACAAACACCCCAAATCATCTCCCCCAGGATGCTCAGGTGGTCTATCTTTTTGTCTGCATATGATTTTTCCCTACTTCACAAGCCTGGGAAGGAAATGGGCCATGCTGATGGCCTCAGTAGATTACCCCTGCCGGTAATAGAGGCTGACCCCGCGCCAGCCATCAATATTCTCTCCATTCAAGCCTTGCCCGAGTCCCCCCTGAATGCCAGGGATGTAGCCGCTGAATCAGGCACAGATCACACACTTTCACGTGTCCTTTCTTGGGTTTTGTCTGGATGGCCTGAGCACTGTCCTAGTCCTGAGTTTCAGAGTTTCTGGTCTAAAAGGAACGAGTTGTCCACCTCTCAGGGTTGTCTGCTTTGGGGAAGCAGAGTTGTCATTCCCACCTCAATGAGAACTAGGGTCTTAGATTCCCTCTACGAGGGTCATCCTGGCATTGTACGAATGAAGGCTCTTGCACGCAGCCACTTGTGGTGGCCAGGTGTAGACAAAGACATAGAAGCTAAGGTGCATGCTTGCCACCTTTGTCAACGCTCACGCCCTGAAATGCCCCAAGCTCCTGTGCATAGATGGGAGGAAACACAGTCTCCATGGTCTAGGGTGCACATTGACTACGCTGGGCCCTTTCAGGGTCAATTCTTCTTGGTCCTCGTTGACAGCCATTCAAAATGGCTTGAGGTTGTACCTGTCTCTTCCACCACCACTGCAAAGACTATTCAGGTACTGAGGGGGATTTTTGCTGCACACGGGCTTCCAGACGTCATTGTGTCTGACAACGGCCCTCAATTCACTTCCTCCGAATTCCAAGCTTTCTTGCAGGCTAACATGATTCATCATGCCACTTCTGCACCTTTCCACCCGTCCACCAACGGTATGGTTGAACGCATGGTTCGCATCACCAAGGACGCCTTGAAGAGGCTCACCTACGGGGACTGGCATCACAGGTTGGCTGACTTCCTCCTTTCCTATCGCACCACACCTTCCACTTCTACAGGGAGAAGCCCAGCTGAACTTCGTTGGGGGCGCAAACTGACTACCAAGCTTGACCGGTTGCATCCGGACAGACTGCCTCCTTCTGTCTCACACCCCAGGGCACCTAGGCAACTACTTGTGGGTGCCCCGGTTTGGACTCGTAATTACGGGCCTGGTCATACATGGGTCCCCGCATCTATATCCAGGGTCACAGGTCCTCTATCCTACGAGGTATCCCTGGACAACGGTCGTGTCCTGCGTCGGCACATTGACCAACTTCGCCCTAGATGGGACCTTCCCGCTGAGACTCCTGGGTCTTTTCCAGGGGGGAGGGGGAGCCCTTTGGGCAAAGGGAGGGGCATGGAATGATGCCCATTATCAATGGGGAAGCCACAATCAGCCCATCCCGAGATTCCGCAATTGCTCCCAACAGGAAGTCATGGAGCCCAACTAGAACCCAGGCATCAATGCCTACTCCAGCCAGGGAGTCACCCTGGGGGCATGATCACTTCTCACCCGCATCACTCAGTACTCCAGTTAGAGAGAATACCCGGGAGCATCCCAACAATCCATTCCCTGCAAGAGAGCTGGCACACACTCCTCCTAGTTGGCCTGACTTCAACCCTATCCCTAGAAGGGGGCAAACACATAGGGAGGTGGTCGAGGAACCAAATCCCAACTACAACACCTCTGACTACACTCAGGGGACAACTGAGTTTTGGGACAGTACTGAAACCCACACAAGCTCGGACACAGAACGGGATTCAGGGGATAGACAGCCTCCTGACAGATCTTGGACGGACCTAGGAGGTTCTACAGAAACGCCCAACAGTGACGGTCACTTAGAAGGGCCAGAGAGCCTACAGCTAGGCGGGATAACCAGGTCACACAGTGGAAGAAGCCCTGGCCTGACGAGCCCAGTGGGCAAGCAAGCAGGCCAGGCATTGGAGCACAGCCCTTGAGAGTCACCAAGGCATAATGAGAGGGACAGGCATGCATCATCCCTCAGTCAAGGGGTACTTGGCAAGCACCCAGAGCTTAGGAGGTCACAGAGAGCGAGGAAATCTCCTAAGTACTTAGAAGATTACATAACACTATTGGCAAAACAGAGCCAGTAACAATAGAGGCACAGAGACCGATGGTATTGGGAGCATGGCACTACACTACAGAAATGAGTTATGTGTTATTATGATATAAGGAATAGTTTTAGCCCGGGGGGAAGGGGTGTTATGTCCTGAGCCTGTGCAAGCAGGCTCGGGGCATTGCGGACGGTCCCGGGCAGGTGCAAGCTGCCCGGGACCAGACAGGCTGTCGCCAGTACATGTGTGCATGCGCGGGTGCTGGCGTGCCAAAAGTAGCAGATTGACCCGGGAAAGGCCTATAAAAGGAGGCCGAGAGTTTTGGGCATTGCCGCCATATTCCAATGTAAGCTGAACTGAAGAATAAAGGTTTCCTGAGAACTACAACTGCTTCTCGTGTCTTACCATTTCACGATGGACTCAACAGAAAGCAATAAAACTTTCTCACTCTCTCTCTCTCTCCTTCCCTCTATTTCAGAGGAAAAGAATCACATAAAACCCCAAACTCCTCTTTAGCTTCACCTGGTCTCTCCCTGACAACAACAACCACCCCACCCCCCTTTCTCCTTCCTCTTTTCTTTGCTTCTGCCCAATCCATGCCCACCGCTCCCAAACCAGCAGCAGCTGTCCAAGCTTCCCACTTCTCTCTCTCCGGCCAGGCTCCCACAAAGCTTTTCAGCCAGACCCACTATACACCTAACAAATAAATATTAATATACCTGATTGGCTTCCCCTTGACAACGCATTAAGAGAAATCAATCAAAGAGGCAAGAAATGACAGATTTCTTCTTAAAGCAAGAGAATTAAATCTTTGCTTTAATTTTACCTGTTTGCAATATCTGTTTATTTGGTAATGTTTTCATATCTCCAGTTGTGGGAGTTATACTTGAAGCTGCCAGAAATCAATCTTTTTGCTAAATAGATGTTAAAATTACCTTTGGTTTTAAAGTATGAGCTAACAAACAGAGCAGCATTATAAACACAGCATTTGTTTGGTTTTTCCAAATGTGTTCTTTTTAGTGTCATTTATTTACTTTATTTCTCATTTGTCTTCCAAGCCAATAACCAATAACCAGACTGATCCTGTGTATCAGCACCCTCAACAAACCACACCAAAGCTAAAACAATTGCCATGCAGGCAGTAATATCATCAAAAACTGCCTTTGTATATTTGAGTTCCACAATCTGAAGTGTGCAAGTCTGAGTATTGAGTGTGATGGGCTCATTATGCATTTTCACTCTTTTTCCCTCTACATGGAAAACCATGGCCCAGTGCTGTTTAAATCAACTCTACCATATCTATGAGCATTATATGTGTTGTGTCCTGAGCCTACAAAAGCAGGCTCAGGATGTTGCTATGGTCCCGGGCTGTTGCAAGTTGCCCGGGACCAGACTAAGTGGTGCCAGCCTACACACATGCGCAAGATGCGAAAGCGTGCCATTTTGTATTGTAACCTTTTTGCCCCGGGGATTCTATTTAATGTGAGAGAGGCCTGCGAGCTTCTGAGTTGTATTGGAGTGAGCAGAAGAAGAGTTGTTGGCTACAGAATGCGTGCTCTTCTTTCGCCATTAACTCAAGGACTTAACAATATGCATAGGTAATTCTATTCCCCCTTTCCTGGCTGTTTGTGTTTGTGTGTGCAAAAGAGATTTGAATGATGAAAGCTGTCATTGTTCCTTGGTTTCTGCCATCAACCAAGTCTTTATCTTTCAGAAAGATATGTATTCCGGATGTGCTGGATAATGAATTTTGTTCTGCATTTCATGTAGAAATTTCTGAGGTTTAAAAAATATGAATATAGTTTTTAATACCATCCTGTTTAAACAGGTGTTACCCAATCATGATTAGTAAAGAATCTGGCTGGGCTTTGTTAACCTGCTTGATTTAAGATAAACTGCACTTAGAATTTCTAAGCTGTCAATTGTTCAGTGTTAATTATCACTGCATACTATTTGGTTTGTTAATTTATATTCTAGCCTTAGCATTAACATTCATAGACAGTTAAATGCAGCCAATGCTAAATACTTTCATTATTATCATTATCGTTCTCTCTAATAGCAAATTCAGGGGGTGAGTGCTGGCAGAAATAAAGTCAACATTGCCCTATTGAGAAATAAAATCACAACATCAGCATGCTATGGCTAGCCTCAAGGTTTGTAGACATACAAAAAAAAAGGTTTTGTAATTAGCCTAAGGAGCAAAGAATCCAAAACAAACACTCTAATGAGGATATTCAGTAATGACGGAATATTGTGTGACAGTTGGAAAACAAAAGCAGAAATCTGGAGCGGAGGTGGAAACAGAATGGGATATTCTGGAGAAGATCCAAGAATTGGAACACTGCTATTAGAAGGTGATATAATGCAAGAGATTTATGTAGGTTCTTCCATCCTTCCAAGAGCAAGGAGTTACTCTGTGTGTTTCTGAATATTGGAATTAGATGTATTGCATGAATTATATCAATCAAGGCTAAGACTGCAAACAATGAAACATTCAAGTATTTGAATTAAAAAAAGAAACCCCTAACATTGTTTTTAGTTTGGACCTAACTGAATTTAATTTTAAAGTGGCAATAGTGTGTCTCTTATTTCACAATTACACTAGAAGAAGAGAAGGGAGGCAATGTGTGCAAACTTGAGATTTCTGTTGAGTCCTTCTGACCAGCACTCTGGGCAATATGTGACTATGTATTAGAAATTTTTTATTTTGGTTTTTGTTTGTTTTTTTATAAGAATGGATCCAAATTCTCAAATACTTTTTTTTTATAAATTCAACGAAAAGAACTTAGCATGTGAACAAGCAACTTGCAGTCCCTCCCAATATCCCTCTTTCTATAGACAGAATTCCCCAAGATTATGTCACTTTTCCACCTTCTAATGGGCTTAAAGTATCTAAGTACATACATACCAAACAAAGCAGGCTGACATTTCTGGTCCCATTCTCTCTTGTGATCTTGTTGTATCACTGCCCTACTTTTAGAGCTGAGAATTTCAAAATTTATAACTACTGAGCACAGGAAGGTTGCATGCCACCGATTTAAATAATGAATTCAAGGGAGAGAGTCAAACTTGTATATTCACCCAGCTCTTGTCATTTCTTATGACTGTTATCTTAAAATAAGACTTCACCAAAAAAAAAAAAATTGGGTTCACTTGTGAAATATGGAGTCAGTTTTCTCCATCCCCACATGAGGTTGATCATTTCCAGGAATGGAACTGAATCAGTTTGCATGTCCAGGCAGGGATTAAGGCATTTCCCTTAGCAGCTGGTAGCAATATAGTGCATCCTGGACATGCATATGTACTTCCTTTTAATCCTATAGTCTATGTAGATGAGCATCCAGCAGCAGAGGATTGGGGTTTGGGATCATACAGCATGCTCACGGAAACTGCTTTTAAGTGAGAAAGAAGTATTACTTTTGTTTTTGCTGCCAATCTCATGCCTTTCTCCTCCATGCCTTTATTCTTCCTTGAAAGATTAATAAAAAAAAGAACAATTCTGTTTCTGAACTGCCAGTTGAAATGTCATGACGTCACAGTCCTTCAGACTCTTAACCTTGCTTTTACCTTAGCCCAAACGGTTCTTCCTAAGTGACAGTGGCCTTCGTGAGCATCACTTTGGTTATCAACCAGAGCGACTGCATGTGACCTCCAAAAGGGAAGCCATTGACTTTTACAAGGAAGGAAAAATGAATTTTCACTAGTCTCTTTAATAGCTGGTCCAGCCTGTCATGTGCATTGAAATCCAATGCGGCAGCAAATCTGTTCAGTGACAGACCCGGGGAGCTAAATTTATGGATCTTTAAAATTATTTTTATTATTATTATTATTATTGCACAGCTGCTGATTTACAATTTATAACCTGGATTATGTAATGAGTTTAGCCCAGCTGAGGTCAGTATGCAATTTAGATTGAGAAAAATATTTGCAGGGCTTTCAATTCCCCTGACATCTGCATCAGTAAAATGGATTCCTTCCCTGGAGCACTGATGCCAACCATATAAAAATAAAGCAGGTGGGGGATTCCAAAAAGAGAATAAAATACCACATTAGAAAGAAGTCTTGAGATCCCCCCCCCAAAAAAATGGGGGGGACAGGGAGTCCATATACACCAAAGCTAGGGCTGTGTTTAATGATAATTTTAAAGCCACACTGTACAATTTAACGAGCTCCAGGCACTTACAAGGCACATGGATTCTTTCAAAAAGAGGTTTACTGTTCCCCATACATGCAACTTTATAGGTGCATATATAGCATTACCATTTGTGCAGATGTCCACTAAAAAGCATACCCTGGAGATCTATATAAAATACACTGGCTGGGAGAAAAACTGGCAATGGAAAATTAGCTTGGTTAACTGATGTGTATTTAAAATTGCCCTCTGCTAACATAAAAACAAATTCTTTAAAGCAAAACAAATATATTGCCAAATAGCTAAACTGTGCCGCACATCACTGTTTAAAAGCTCACCCCTGCCTATTGCATTAATGATACTGAATGCAGTTTCTGGGAGAATTAGCGCACACATAATACAAGCTTTTTAAAGTGACAAATGCTTCTCTTTTTTTCCAGTTGACGTTTTGGAATATACAAATGTATTTTAAAGATGTCAGCTATAGATTTCGTAACTATTAGGTTACACTCTTTTTTTTTTCTTCTTGTTGCTCTCAGAGAACAACCTAATAGCAAAATGACCTTCATGTGGACTGTTGAATTTTAGGAACTGAAATGCAAATCATTGTGAGGTTGGAAAGGTGAATGCCAACCTTCTGAATGTTAAAGATGAAGCTCCAAAAATCAATTCTCTGCACCTTTTATCCTATTGATCACCAAGAAGATTAGGGATAGAGATAGCAAACAAGCAAGTTCCTGTTGGTTCATTTTGCTTGTCCCTGACTGGAAGAGTAAATCTGTCCCTTCAGCCTCCTTTCTTCTCTGTTCTCCTTTCTCCCAGCATGAGAAGAGACAACTCAGAAATGCAGGTTTTACACAGTAAACTGAGTTATGGTATGTTCCGTTCACTCCAGGGTATGACTGACACACTGAACCTTAAAATAACTTCATGGGCAGGGCCAAGTCTTCTTTAGAATAGCCAGCAAAGGAGGTGTATGTGTGTGATTGAATGGTAGCAATTTGATGTAAGAGAGGGAAGTTATTTCCATTTTCAGTTCTCTAGTTTGATAGCAAAAAAGAAGATTCATATTGCAGTTTGGTAATTCTAGGTCATGAAGAAGAATCCATAGTATAATCTATGTCAATCTCTCTCTCTCTCTCTCTCTCTCTCATAAACTCTAGAGCAGTGGTTCTTAACCTGGGCGATATTGCCCCCCAGGGGGCAATTTCATTTTTCAGGGGGGCGATGGAATGAAAAGGAGCAATATGGGGGTGAAGGAACAAAAAGGGGGCGATGGAGTGAGAAGTTTTGGGGACACTTTTGAGACTTTTTCGTACAGTGAATGGCTGTATATCTGTCGTACAAAAACATCAGATCGCTCACTATTAGTGGATTGAATTGTGTTTTCAAATGTTCCTCCAGCTAGCTTCAGTACAGAACGCCGTACATATGTAAATACGCATTGCTTATCTTCATTCGTGTTGTGCAGCAGCCTTTACCCATACAGTGGCGTGCCATTAGCCAGAATATGGGAGATATGGGGAAAAGACTGGAAATAAATTATTTGCATCGATATGTCCTGATGAACAATTTTAAAGAAAACAAAAAATTTTGCATAAATTGAAAAATTAGTTCCCATGTTGTGATTGAGAGGTTATGTTGGGGGAGGGGGGCGATGACAACTTCCTCATTGGCTCAAGGGGACGATTCGTTCAAAAAGGTTAAGAACCATTGTTCTAAAGAACTGGAGGCAACTTGTTTCACTGATTAATTGTTCTAACTCTCAGGAAATTTCTCCTTATTCTAGGTTGTTTTTCTCTCCTTGATTAGTTTCCATCCATTGCTTCTTGTCCTGCCTTCAGGCGCTTTGGAGAATAGCTTGATTTCCTCTGCTTTGTGGCAGCCCCTGAGATATTGGAGCACTCCTATCATGTCACCCCTAGTCCTTCTTTTCCAAGCATACTTCTCACACAGCCTCTTTAGCAAGATTTATTGAGATAAAAGGATGGGATCCCAAAAATTCTGGCAACTGAACTATTTTCTGTCTATAATTCAATACATCCCAAATGCATTCATGTGAAAGCTTCTTAAGTTCTTCACCTTTGCCTTTGTGTAAACTAACGAAATGGTAGGTCTCTGCTGATAACTATAAGTATGAAATTATAGATTGTTTACAAAACTATATTTTAAAACTAAACATTTCTGACAGGTATGAGATCGACTGGATTAACTAAGAATGGCTAGCACTATTTCATGAATTAGTGGATTCCAGGGGACAGCTTTATGACAAATTTTCTTTAATCTGTTCGCAAATTCAGTTTCATTGGATGGTTCTGTATATGAGAGGAAGCAAAAAAAAAAAAAAAAAAACCACCCAACCAACTACCCATGACTTGTGTAATTTTATAAATCTCTACCATAGCTCCTTTTTGTATCAAAATGTTTCCAAATCCTCAAGTCTTTCCTATAGAACATCACACCAAGCTATTTGTTCAGCAATCCAGGTTCAGGATGAGGCATCTCAATTCAGCAACAGAACTGAACATTGTGTGCAGAGAGCCAAAATGGCTTCCAGGAGAGAATCAGTAACAGGTAGATTGTTGTGGCCAATGGATTTTCCTTGCTAGCTGGAAACATTAGTCAACTGCATTTTCTCCTGTTTATCTACAGTCATCTGTGGCTGTTGGATAATTTCTCTTTGCTAATGCAAAGATAGATCACCACTCCCAAGAAAAGACATCTCTATTGTTTATTCAGCAGACAGAAGGGAGTGATACCACAGGAATTGGAGAAGTGTGCTGTAACCTCTTTAATCAAGGAGCAGCATCTGGAGAGAGTTTCTGAAGAGATTTGATTCAGACGTAATCACAGGGAGGAAATAATGAACATTTCATTTGTTTTATTAAAAGAGCATCACCAAATATCCATGGGCAAGTCAGAGGTCTGACCTTTTACATGGAAGTCACAGCAGAATAAATCATGTAGTTACAGACCCATGGTGGATTTGTTTCTCTCATAAGAAATACTGAATGTTAATAAGATATGACAGAACGTTTCCACACATTATAAAACAAAATCACTGTGCTTGCTGCTTGCACAAGGACTTCCTCCACTTCCCTTTCTCTCCTGGGATCACTATAGCTCGGCTTTTTCAGAACAATATAATGAAAGTGTCAAGATCCCCAGCAAAGCAGCTGTGCTTGTACACATGCAGGGAGACCACCTGGGAAGATCCCAAAGCAGCCACACTGAGCCTTCTGGATGACGCAGCTGCCTTGGCACTTGAAGAAGTGATAATGCACTTTGCAACATGCTCCTTCTCATGCTTTGCATAGGCGTCATGACAGTGAAATTGCTCAAATATATTTAAGTGTATGTTAAATGGGTGTACATTGTAACATAAAGAGTGCCCCACTTTACAGAAGTAGCTTCCCCAGTTAAATTTGCTTGTGATGCTGTAAAATCCTGTTTATATTTGTTGCTTTCATATTAGTCTTGACTGCAAGCTAGGGCTGAGAGAAAGTGACTGGCCCAAGATCACTTGGTTTTGTGCCTAAGACTTCTTAAGCAGGCAGCCGGGTGTGGCTCAGTTCAAACCAAGAAGCAGAGTCCAGATACTTTCTCTAGGTTACATGTTTATTCAGCGTTGGAAAAGGATGGACTCTCTCAGAAGGCTGTAAGTACCCGAAATGCAATTTTAATCAAGCATATATAAGTTTCTCAGTTACATAACAGGAACACTGCTTACAAGAGACAAGGTACAGAAGTTACAAAAATATTTCTGGTTATGATCATATGTTCAGCTTTAACCACTGAGTCAGGTTTATTATATCAAGTTAGCTTTACTATTTATACAACTTTTCACTTCATGCATAAAATGTTTAACACATAAATAACATACTATGTAATGTTTTGACTGATCGTGTAGAGTTGATTATCTTCTATTACTAGTGCAGAATCGGAATGAAAACCGACTTTGAGAGATCACTGCCCATCTGACAGACACCCAATAGATGCAACATGGATCCTAGTTAGTAGATGGTTGGGGGATTATCAAGACCTCCTTGAATTACAGGCTGAGAAATTGGAGGAAACATTCCAGAACAAGACAATGGCAACTTATTTCTGCATCATACCAAGAAGAAGAATATCCTGTAAAGTACATGTCACACTTGTTTTGAAATAACTTTAAATAGTATCTTGGAGATTGAACCACTCATCAGGAATTTCTGGGTTCAGTTATTATTTCTGTATGAGCTTGCATGCCCATAGGCAAATTATCAGTTTATGTTGTCATGTGCACTATTAAAGTAATAATACTGAGTAGTTATTTACTTATTAATTTATTTTTTTATTAAATTTCTCTGCTGTCCATCTCCCTGATACAGTAACTCTGAGTGGCTTATAATAAAATAAAAAGTAACAAAGTGCCAAAAAATTAAAATTAAAATCCAATTAATTAATGCCAATTAAAATCAGAAAAAATGGATAGAAAAAGCTAACAACTGGGATGATGAGTGGCCTGGTGGTAGAGATGTTCTCTACCCAATAAGCCACCCCCAACGTAGCAAGCCAATGCTGCCAGGGCTTTTTTTCTCATAGAACGCCCAGAACGGAGTTCCGGCACCTTTTTTGGATGGAACCTTGTAGGGTAGGCAAGGCAGGTTGTATGATGTGTGTGAGTTCCAGCACCTTTTTTTTTTTTTAGAAAAAAGCACTGGCTGCAACCATCATTAATTCATGCACCCAAATTTTGATCACGTGGCCATGGGGATGCTGCTACTGTCGTAAGTGCGAGGAGCAGTCATAAGCCACTGTTTTTGGTGCAGTTGTAACTTTGAATGGTCACTAAACAAATTATTATAAGTTGAGGTCTATCTGTACACCAATATAATGTGTTTGGATCATCTAGACCAGACATGTCAAACTCGCAACGTCATGTGACATCGTGCAACGTATCGGGACTGTTTTGCCATTGCCAGCAATGGGGTGGGTGCGGCTTCTGTGTTATGCGTCTGGCCCATGGACCAGCAGTTTCACACCCCTGATCTAGACCCAGCCCTTCTAGAAAGCAGTCTCAGATAACAAATGCTGGAGATAGCAATGGTCCCAAGTAGTTCTTCCAAGTCCTCTGGGCATTTCTCTTTCTTGAAGAGTCTTTCTAACTTACAATGCTGTCTTATGGATGGGGGGGGATGCTATTTTACAGCCTATACTGAAGTCATATTCCTACTAAAGTCCAGTTTGCTTCTACATATGGAATGAAAAAGAGATAAAATCATCTCCTTTGCCTCAGGCCACTCCTGAAGGACTTAAAAAATTATATGATGCTCAGTATTTTTATTGAGCATTATTCCTGTCTCAACCTTTTATTAATACACAAACAAATGTATCTATATCTCTATGTAGGTTGCTAAAGGAAAAACATATTTCCATACAACTACCGGTATGTACAATCTGGATGTCAGCAACTTGTTTCATCAACCTTCAAACTTCATTTGGGGCAAAAGGTAACATCTACATCACTGCCCAGAATCAGAATTGTCCTACCCCAATATCGAATGACTTAAACTGATATAAAAATAGAATGATTCTTCAGCAGTAGTGGGATTCAAATATGTGAACAACCGGTTCTCTATGTGGATGCCGCTTCCGGAAGTCCATTCTGGACCTGGGCAACAAAAAATTAGCTACCGGTTCTGCAGAAGTGGTGCGAACTGGCTGAATCCCACCACTGTTCTTCAAGCTGAATTCAATGTGGTGATTTTTATCTATCCTATCCAGTTTTTAAGAGTTGTAGGCAAAACCCATCTGCACCATCCATATGGAAGCCTAAGAAAACACTTTATCTTTTCCCAGCAATGGAATTCTCTCTCCCTAAGGTTATAATTTACCCTCACTCTCTCAATATTTAGAAAAAACTATAATGTGGCTTTTTAAAATGATATAGCAGTTTTATTGTCTTCTTTAATGTTTTATTATGGTTTTATGGTTCGTTTTATACAGTTATTGTTTTCTTTTGATTTGTTGCACCCTTCCTTGGTGGCTTCAGCACAAAGGTGGTATAAAATGTGAATAATACATAAACACTCCTACAATCTTTGTAAAGCAGCTCTGAAATTCCAGTAATATATGATACACACACACACAAACACACACCATTTGAACTGTGTATGCAGAGGATATCTTCTACAGAATCCATTGTTGGGTATCCATTAAACAACAGTAGTAGCTCAAACAAAGATCACCATAATAATGCCTCACCAAAAAAAAAAAAAAAAGCTTCAGCGCAGACTGATAGCTGAATTCCACATCCCTAATACTACCGGTAGAGATCCAGTTTGGGGTAGTGGTTAAGACACTGGACTAGAAAGAAGAGGCTTGTAGCCCTACTGTGGGCATGAAGCCAGCTGTGTGAGCTTGGGCCAGTCACTCTCATCCTTAGAAGGAGGCAAGAACAAACCACTTCCAAAAGCTTGCTAAGAAAACACCAGAGACTAATATAGACATTCACCTGGAATCAACACCAGCTTGAAGGCACACACACACAAAAAAAACCCCACCACCTCTGTAGATAAACCTAAAGGATGGAAAGCCACATGTTTACAGGGACTTCCTAGTGCACATGTCAGCAACCTGCGGCTCCAGAGCTGTATGCGGCTCTTTGAGCCTTCCCCTGTGGCTCCCAGCCTCCTCTGCCATTTGCAGAGAGAGACAGAGAGAGGCACTTGCGCTTCCCTGCTTTTCTCTCTCTCTCTCTCTCTCTGTATGTAAAAGAGAGTGGACTCATGGTGTTCTCTGACAAGCTGAAAAGCTTTGGAGGCGGGGCTCCTCCCTTTGCTGCATCTCTGCAGGAAGCAGGAAGAACAGGAGAGAGCTAGCTAGCCCAGCTATGCTGACTCAGGAATTCTGCGAGTTGAAGTTCATGAGTCATAAAAGAGCCGAGGTTGCCTACCCCTAAGCTTGTTGGAAAACAGCTTGAAGCCAGCTTGCCAGGTGAGCAGAAGATCAGAGAGAGGGAGAGAGAGGGGGGAGAGAAAGAGGAGGGGTGGAAGAGGACTGGCAGACCAAGGGCAGAAAGAGAAAGAGAGAGGGAGGGAGAGAGACAGAGAAAGAAAGACCCTTTTGACATCTAAAATGAATAATAAAGGTAAAAAAGGTTATATGCAGTGTTATCTTCATTTTAGATATCAAAAGGGTTTTGCGGCTCCCAGTGTTTTGTTTTTGGTGGGAAACGGGTCCAAGTGGCTCTTTGAGTGTTTTGTCCTAGTCAATTCAGTGGGAAGTGTTTTAGGTGATGAGAAATTGGCCTTGACCTTATGGGTGACAGCCACAAAAGGAGACAGTAGGAAAGCCAAATATCAAAAATAAAATAATAACAATAAAATAAATAAAATTAAAAGTGTTTTAGATCATTAGAGAATGGTTTTACAACATAAACTGCCAGCTTCTTTTCCTTTAGCTTAGTGCCTTTTTTTTTCAGAACACAAATTCCTCCTCCCAGAGACACAATATAAGATATTTTGACACTGAGTTTTCCTAACACCACCCATACAGCCCTTTACTGTTGTTTTCTCCAACACTTCCAGGTCCCTTAGATATATCTACCTTGATTCCTAGTCTTTTAAATAAAGAAAACTAATTACAGTATTCCTGCGATAACTGGCTCTTTCTCTCTGTCCCTCCCTTGTCTGTCTTGAAATGGTTTTTGGAGGCTGCAAGCAGCAAAGGTACAGCTGTGCTAACTTAACCAAAAGATTTATCTTAAGATTCATATAGAATTCATTGTGTGGGGAGTCTGTTGGCATTTAATATTCATGTATATCTGGAAGCTCTATTAATCATAAGGTCCGATCATTTGTACAGCCCTTAATGTGCTTACATAAAATTGTGTCTCCATGCTCCTTCAGGCTCCCTCATTCTATTCTCTGGGAAAACTGCAACTTAGCCTTCATACACACTTTAGAACAATTGTGTTTTCATTCCATGGAGAGGCAAAATAACACAGGCTGGAGCAGGTGGCCTATTTGAAGCACTTGCAAGAAGCCAAGAATATTGTGCAATGCTGACTGAGAAAAGGGAATGAATGTGAGGTTGGGTTATGAAAGGCAAGCTATGCCCATGGAAGGATTGACTTGAGCTCCCTGTGGATTTGGGTATGCTATGGGGATACAGTTAGACCTTTCTTAATGATTTGATAATTTCCACTCAAGTTACAACAGCGCTCAAAAACTAGCTTTACAACTGATTCTCATATTAAACGACTGTCACAGCATCCAGATAATCAGATGATCGAGATTTGGGTGCTTCACAACTGGTGAACATTTCAGATTCACAACATTCCATAGTGACAGGATCACCACTGGTGTGTTTCACAGCTGGCTTTCAACAAGCAGAGTCAACATAGAAATCAGCAGTAAAATTGTAAGTTGTGGTCACATAATGTCTCACTATGGGTGATTCATTTAACCACCACAACAGAAGTAAGTCCTTTGCAGTGATGTGATGCTTCACTTAACAACAGCATCACTTAGCTATGGAATTGTGGATCCCGATTGTAGTTGTTAAACGAGAACTACTTCTGTTACAATGTACCATACTTCGCTTATGATCATTGTTACTATTGTTCACATGTTAAAGAGAGGCCACTCAGAGAGAGAAATGATAGAACAGAGGTCTTCAAAACTTGGCCATTTTATGACTTGTGGACTTCAACTCCCAGAATTAAAGGAGTTGAAGTCCACAAGTCATAAAATGGCCAAGTTTGAAGACCCCTGTGATAGAAAGTAGGAGGAGGGAAGAAGAATGATATTGATTAAAAACAAGCTTGATGCTTATGCTATACAGATTTATTTTGCTTTCTCTCTGGTGAACTAAACTTTTTGGGGAGAAGGTTGCATCACTGCCTTCAGAAACCTACAAAAACTTGTATTAATTTGTTTGTTTATTAAATATACACACTGCCTGTCTCTTCCTAGTAACTCTAGGTGGCTGATAGTAAAAATTTAAAAACACAATAATGTGTCGGGGAAAAAAATATTACAATACAACTGAAGTCCCTAGAAAGTATCACACAGTCGTACTGTGTGGCAATGAGATGAAAGTGGAAATGAGATGAAAGAAATATGTCCTATCCTCTAGATCAAAAAATCTCTTATAACTGCTTTAACTTCTCTTAAAAGCTGTTATATGTCTCTAGCCCAAGGCTAATTTCTAACCTAAAAACAATTTATTAGATTTAAATCCTCCCTTCATGCTAGGAGCTCACTCACACCATGCATGGGAGAATCTCTCTCTTTATTTTGAGCCATGGCACACTGCCATCTAGGCTGCTTATTTCCAGTACTGATCCTCTCTGTTTCTTAAGCCAGTTTCAGACATTCCAGTCCAACTGCAGGTTGCAGTAGGTAGCAATGGAGATAGGCTGAGACTCAGTCTGGACTGTAGCCATCACATGACCTATTGGTCATTCCCCTCTCTTCTTGCCCTTCCTATCCAATACCGTGAAGGCTATCTTCACTGGCTGGCCTCTGTGTGGAACAGTTCCTATCTTTCTTTTTAGGATTGTTTCTTTTTTTTTCTTTTTCTTTTTATTGAAATTTTTTTTAATTTTACAAAAAAAAGTTCCCTTCCCCTAACCCTCCCGACCCTCCCCTACCCTCCCCCAACCTTCCCAGAGCTGAATACAGGCTTAGTTAAAATTTAAAAAAAAAATCTTAAAACACATATATTCCATGAACATATCCGAATACATTAATTACACAAATTATAAAATAGTTGACAACAGTATATATAAAAAAAAACAAGAAGAGAGAAAAAAAGAAACAGAAATCTTAAACTTTAAATATAAGTTATTCAAAAACTAAATAATATTTTTATATCCAACTTATATTGTATAAAATCTATCCATCTTTTCCATACCAAGAGATACTTCTCTTGCGATTGATCTTTCAAAAAAGCCGAAATCTTTGCCATTTCCACCAAATAAGAAACTTTAAGAAACCATTCTTGCAAAGTAGGCAAAGATTCCTTCTTCCAACATTGCCCTACCAACAACCTAGCCGCTGTAATTAAATTTAACATTAATATAATCTCTTTACTATCACAATCAGAAACAATACCTAACAAAAACAATTGTGGAGTAAATTTTATCCTTCTTCTAAAAATTCTTTGAATATTCCACCATATCTTAATCCAAAAAGCTTTTATATTTTTACATAACCACCAAATATGATAATAAGTAGCATCCAAACACCCACATCTCCAACATTTAGGCTGCAAGTCAGGATACATACGAGACATTTTTTTGTGGATCAAGGTGCCATCTATAAAACATTTTATAAAAATTCTCCCTTAAATTTTGGGCTTGTATAAATTTAACATTCCTCACCCAAATAATCTCCCAAGTATCTAATAAAACCGGTTCATCAAAATTTTGTGCCCATTTAACCATACATTCTTTCACTAATTCTGCTTCTGAATCCAATTCTACTAACACCCCATAAATTCTTTTGATATGAGTTCGTCTTTGATCTTTTATTTGTTTTAACAAATTTTCATCTTCTCTAAGCAAACCCACATTACAATCTATCTTCCACCTCTCCATTATCTGCCTATACTGAAACCATGAATAAATGATATTTTCCTGTGTTAAGTCTTCCAAAGATTTTAATTGCCAATTTTTACCATCCCATCTAAGTAGTTGTGCATAAGAAACACTATCCATCTTGACTCCTCTCCTTATCCCTTCTATCGCATGCCATGGTATAACCCATAATGGAATTTTAAAATCACTTCTATAATATTTCTTCTAGACCCGAAGTAAAGAAGTCCTTATAATATGAGATTTAAAAACTCTATCAACCTTTTTATTAAAAATTAAATAGGCATGCCATTCAAAAAGTAAATCCCAACCCTCCAAGAGGAGTACTTCTACATTTGTTAAATTAATCCAATCACTAATTAATGTTAATACCGCAGCATCATAATACAATTTCAAATTCGGTACCTTGAATCCACCTCTCTCACGAATGTCTTGTATAATTTTAAGTTTTACTCTTGGTTTTTTCCCTGCCCAGATAAATCTGTTGATACCTTTCTGCCATTCATTTAGATTAACTTCATTCTTTAAAATGGGTATCATTTGAAATAAAAAAAGAAACTTTGGCAAAACATTCATTTTAATCGCTGCAATTCTCCCCAAAAGAGATAATTGCAGCTTCTCCCAATTTTCCAAATCTTTCTGTATTTTGACCCACAGCCTTTCATAATTATTTTTATACAGTTTTGCGTTAGAAACAGATAATATAACCCCCGGATATTTTACCTTATTGACAATCTCAAAATCTGTCAACCTAACCAGGGTCTCCTTATCCAAATTGGTCATATTTTTAGGCAATATTTTAGTCTTATTATTATTAATTTTAAAACCCGAAATCTGTCCATACTGATATATCAGATGTAATAATTCTATTACAGAGTAAGTTGGTTGAGACAGAGTAACAACCAAGTCATCTGCAAAAGCCCTTAATTTATATTCTTTTTTATTAAGTTCTATTCCTTTTATTTGCTGTGATTCTCAAATTTTAATCAACAAAATTTCCAAAGTTAAAACAAACAGCAATGGTGAGAGTGGACAACCCTGTCTAGTCCCCTTCTCAATTAAAAACACCTCTGACAAACCCCCGTTAACTATGAGTTGTGCCATTTGCTTTTGATAAATAGCTCGAAGAGCTTGTAAAATTTTTTCTCCAAAATTCATTTTCTCAATTAATCTTAACATGAATTGCCAATTCAGCTGATCAAAAGCTTTTTCAGCATCTAAAAATATCAATCCTGCAGAAACTTGATTGTTTTTATCTAAATATTCTAATAAATTAATAATTTGCCTAACATTGTTCTTCATATACCTTCCAGTTATAAAACCCATTTGATCCTTATGTATGACATAATGCAAGACCCTCATAAGTCTATTGGCTAGTATTTTCGAAAAAATCTTATAATCTACATTTAAGAGGGATATAGGCCTATAATTCTTTGGTAAAGTGAGATCTTGATCTTCTTTTGGAATCAAAGATATAAAAGCTCTGCCCCATGACAAGGGGGTCTCTGAACCCTGTAATATATTATTAAAAATCTCCCTCAAAGGTTGAATCAACTCTTGTACCAAAGTTTTATAATAAATAGATGTCAATCCGTCAGTACCCGATGCTTTACCTAATTTTAATTGCTTAATTACTATCTCAATTTCCTCACTGGTAATCAAACCATTAATTTCTTGTTTCTGATCTTCTGTTAATTTGGGAAAATTAGCATCTTTTAAATAATTATCTATATCTAAAGCCTGTACTTTAGTATTCATGTATAATTTTTGATAATAATCTAAAAAAGATTTCTTAATCAACTCCTTCTGATATACCAATTTACCATTATAATTTATTTTGTCTATAATTCTCTGTCTCTGCTTCTTTCTCAGTTGATAAGCCAACCATCTCCCTGGTTTATTAGCATTACAAAATGTATTTTGTTTCATATACAATAAGTTAGTTGCAGTTTGATCAGCCAACAACATATTAAATTGTGATTTAAGCAATTTTATAGATTCCTTAATCTTCTCATCTGTGGAGTTTAAGATCAAAGCTTTTTCTTTTAATTTAATCTCATCTTCCAACTCTTTACGCTTCTGCACCTGCTTTTGTCTATAAACCTTATTCATTTGTATCAGAATCCCCCGCATATAGGCTTTACCTGCATCCCAGACCATTGACATTGAAGTTCCCTTGTACATATTTAAAGCAAAATACTCCTTTAATTGCTCCTTTAATTTTTGAACATTCTTTTCTTGTCTAAATAAATTTTCATTCATCCTCCAAGATCTCCTCTCCTCTTTTTCATTAAACAATTCCATCCAAACTGGACTATGATCCGTCAATGTCCTAGGAAAAATCTTAACATTCTTTACCCTAAAATATAAATCCGTTGTAATCAAGAAAAAGTCAATTCTTGAAAAAGATTGGTGTCTGTCCGAAAAGAAAGTAAAGTCTCTCTCCTCCAAGTTATGTTCACACCAATAATCTCACAGCTCCCAATCCTCTTTCAAATCAAAAAAAGCTTTAGGTAATTTAGCATGTTTGAAAGAAATAGAGGGTCCTTTTTTGTCTCTTTGTGTATCTAAAACACCATTCCAATCTCCCATTAATATGACAGATCTATAGTCCAACAAAGTTAATTTTTGATGTAGCAATCTGTAAAATTGTTCCTGCTGTTGGTTTGGTGCATACAATCCCACTATAAGTACTTTCTTACCATACAAACCCACTTCAATCATAACATATCTCCCTTGAAGATCAGATTCTACCAAGCAGGCTGATAAATTTTGCTTAACATAGATAACTATTCCCCCTTTTTTCCCAGGAGCGGAAGATACAAAATGAGATCCCAATCGAGCATTAATTAAGTATTTTTGATCCTTAGAAGTAATATGTGTTTCCTGCAAACAAATAATGTCATTGTTATGTTGCTTTAAATAGTGAAATATTTTCTTTCTCTTTTGAGGGGAATTGAAGCCATTAGCATTCCATGTCAGGAGCTTTACCATCTCCCTTGACCAAAAGCCTGGAGAAGACTGCTTGAAGATCTGCCATTGAAGAGTGTACTGCAAAACTCTTAGGTCTTGCTCCTCCCATAGGCTCCGAAACAGATTCTTGTGAAACTTCTTTAGTATCTTTCTTCTGTTGTTCCTTTTCCTTATGTCTATGGGCTGCCCAGGTCATTCTTTGCTCTTTCATCTCTGCTTGTTGCAACCACTCAGCCTGTAATTTTCCAACATCCATCAATACTTCTTCAGACTGCTGTTCTGCCTCCTTGCCATCCAAAGCTTTCTGCATCATAGGTGGTGGTGAGCGTGCTCCCAGGACCGACTTGTAAAACTCCTTTGCTTTAGAAACAGTATTAAGTCTATAACGTGTCCCCGCATGACTCACCACGATACCGATCGGAATCTCCCATCTGAATGGCATCAATCTTTTTTTAAGTTCATCGGCTAAGAAGGCAAACTCTTTTCTTTTTCTTAAAATTTTAGATGGAATCTCCTTTAAAATAATAATATCTTGAGCAGCAATCTGAAACCTCTTGTTATAAAAAGCTTGTATAATTTCATTACGCAGAGATTTCTTCCCAAAATAAATTACCACATCTCTTGGCAGATTTCTTTGCTTTGCAACCCAAGAATTGACTCTAAATATTTTTTCAATTTCTCTAGATATTTCCTCCTTCTCTCTATTCGAAATAACAGCAAGATCATTTGCCACAATCTCTTTCAAATCTTGTTGCATATCTTCTCTCAGCCCTCTGACTCTTAAAGCGAACTCCATTTCTCTATATTGAGACATAACAATATCATCTTGTGAAATTTCCATCTTTTTTTCCATACCTTCAAATTTATCTTCCAGAACCTCCATCTTATCTGCAACTTCTTCCACTCTAGAGTCCAACTTCTCAACCACTGAAGCAAGTCCTGATAGAGCCATAACTATATCTTGCCTCAAAATAATATTATTCTCCACCAAAAGCTCTTTCATTTCCCCCCTAATTTGAGATATAGCATTTCCCATTATGTCTTGCATATCTTTTACCGTTACTGCTGGCAAAGGGGGAGAGGGTGGTGGTGTTGCTTTAGGTTGTTGTGCTGGTAAAATCGCAGGAGAAGAAGCCACCTTGGGTACAATAGATGTTACTTGCTGCTTTGAAGCCATTTTCAAAAAAAAAAAAAGTTTTGTTTCTTCTTTCCTCCTTCTCAAAAAAAAAAAAAGAAAAAAATACAAGAAAAAAAGACCCTTTTAAAAAAAAAATTTAGCAAAAGAGAGTTTAACAAAAAAAAGAAAAAAAAATCTTTCTAAAACACAGATCCACCTTAAGGAAAAGTTTAAAAAAAGAAACAGTCTAATCCATTCGTTCCGTTCCACTCACTTTTAAAAAAAAAAAAAAAAAAAACTTTCCGATCGCCATTTTACTTTCACTCTCAATAAAAAGAAAAAAAGAAAAAGAAAGGGAAAATAAAAATCACTCTTTAAAACTGAAATCCAAATAAAATCCAAAAAAAAAAATCCTTTATCCAGCTCTGTCCGCTTTTAAAGTAACTCACCCGATCTCTCTAAGCGCGGAGGTGGGAGCGGCGTCTTGCTTTGTCCCTAGAGACAAAGACAGCTGAGAAGCGGAGGCAGCCTAAACTCTGTGGGAACTCTCTTTACACCCCCAAAAGAAAACTTCTTTGGGGGTTTTCAGAGGTTCTACCACTATTCAGGTGATACTCCCCTCCCTCCCTTTGCCCGGGAAGGAGGTTTTGAACAGCGGAACAGCTGATAACTGCTGTTCTCTGCTGTTCTTATGCTTTCTCAGGAGGACGGCTACAAAGTAGCCGCCATCGCCAGCCAGCTGATCCACCGGAAGCTTTAGGGATTGTTTCTTATCAGATATAGGAAGTCTCATCTTTCTATGAGGTTCAAACCCTCTACTAGCAATTGAATGTCTTGCTACGGATGTCTGATGCATGGCAGTATAGTTACAAACTACTTTCTGATGGTCTATATAAGAAAATATTTGCACAATGTGTAACTCTCTCTCTCTCTCTCTCTCTCTCTCTCTGAAAGCTTAAGGAAAGCTGGATGGAATAACAAAACAGAATAACACAGTAACAGAGTCCAACTCCCTGCTCAGGCAGGAAGCCCTGTACCATTTCAGACAAATGGTTGTCCAATCTCTTCTTAAAAACTTCCAGTATTGGAGCACTGACAACTTCTGGAGGCAAGTCATTCCACTGATTAATTGTTCTAACTCTCAGGAAATTGCTCCTGAATTCTAAGTTGCTTCTCTCCTTGATTAGTTTCCATCCATTGCTTCTTGTCCTGCCTTCAGGTGCTTTGGAGAATAGCTTGACACCCTCTTCTTTGTGGCAGCCCCTGAGATACTGGAACACTGCTACCATATCACCCCTAGTCCTTTTTTTCAATAAACTAGACATGCCTAATTCTAGCAATCATTATTTGTATCACGGGTGTCAAACTCAATTGCATCATGTGACGTATCATGACATATCACAATGTTTTTTGACTTTGCAAAGCTGGAGTGGGCGTGGCCTGCACATGATGCATCCAGCCCACCGGCCGCCAGTTTGACACCCCTGCTTTATATGTTTTAGCCTCCAATCTCCTAATCATCTTTGTTGCTCTTCTCTGCACTCTTTCTATTGTCCTAAAAACCTTGTATCAAGTTCAGGATCATGAAAATAAGGTAACTCTTGATGTCAACTTAAAAAATTAAAAAAAGGAAAAAAGGAAAGAGAAGCTTTGCAGAATTCAGTATTGTGAGCAAGGGATAGGAAACAAAGGGACCATATCTGGGCAAAGTTTAAAGAATGCCCACTAGAATTTATAAAGCATAAGCAGAACATGAACTTCTAGGGATGAAGATAGTTTCTTAACAGGCCGCTACAAAATTATACAAAATAGAAGCTTCACCAATAAAGAAAACTGCAACCCTGCAATCCAAGTTGAAATGGCTGCCCAGGGCAGCCACCAGCCACCAGCTGGTGGAGGGAAAGAAGCATGCCAGGCACTGCAACCAATGAAAGCTGGGGCTGGTGTAAGGTAAGGATGATCCACTACAGACTATCATTTCTATATGGTTTGAGATGGCTCAAATTGAAAAACAGCATTTTGAATCACAGTTGGAAAACACTGCTGCATGGTACATTCAAAATCATGTGGGAATGGAGGATATCTTTCATCTGATGCTCAGAAAGCAGTGAAAGGCCTATATTGGTGGTGGGCCAAGCAGAAAGTTTGGATGTACCCACAATCTTCCCAGTAATAATTCTGTAAGGTAGGCTGGGCTGAGGAAAAATGGTACACCATTAGTCGGGACCTGAACTTCAATTTTCCTTGTTCCAGTCTAACATCTTAACCATTACACCAAACTCATTTTTCTACATATAGAATATATTGAAATCAAAAGTCATTTGGATTCATCTTTTATTTGAATTTAAATCTATTATAACCTTCCCATTTTAAAAATATCTGACTTGATATCCCCCTGATGCAATACTAAAACGTTCTTCACTTCAATTATTTGTCCTTGACTCCTCCATAATAACAGGAGAAATAAAAAGCCCAATCACCCTTAGCACAATTATTTCAATCCATTTTACCCTCTGCCCTCATCATAATTTTTTCAGAATGTAAGGTAAAGATTTTTCCACCCCTACCTAGGAGATACTGCTTCTCAGCTTTCTAATCTCCTTGCCTTCTCTTCTTTAGATTGTTTCCAATTTATCCAATTCCTTTTCAGAATGTGGATCTAACAATTGTTGTCAGGTTGAGGCCCAGTGCCAAATAGAGCAAATCCACTGCCTTTCTTTGTTACCTCCCTTGACTTTATTAGTGGCATCTGCTTTCTTGCCAGGGAAGAATGCCAGGAGAGGTAGCCCCATGCTGTGTGCATTGACATGTTGGTTTATCCACATATAAGAACAGCACTGCTGTGATGCAGCAGTCCATTTGCTCAGTAGTTCTGCAATGCTCCATTGTCCTCTTGTACAAAATAGCAAACAAGCTGATCTGTATCTCAGCCAGTCTCCGTGACTACACTGAAAGCATGGAGTCTCTTCAGAACCATCACAATTGCTCAACCTAGCAGGTAGGAAGACTCATTGTACACTTGGCTCTTGTGCAACTGAAGCAAAGTTGTGGGCAGAAGCTCAGTTATGAACGAACCAGACCAGAAAATTAAATTTTATACCAAGTATGATGCATTGTCCAGAAACTCATCTGAAATGAGGGACAAGCAGTTTTATAGGGACAAGCAGTTAACGTGGTCCACCCAGCAGATCTGCCTATTTCAAATATCACATATAAATTAATTAATATGTCCTAAAGATGGAACCAGCACATGTGCACCTTCTTTGAAAGATATCTATTCTGGTTTGTTCATTTATTAGACAATATTTGTAGCTCATTTATCATTAAAATATTCCTAGGTAGGTAACAGGATAGAAAATACAATAAAGCAATCTCACAAAACCAACAAAATATCAATAAAATAAAAATCAATACAATCAATTGAACATTAAATGTCAGGATTTAGTCTTTAAAATACACCAGACAACAAAGAAATATTTGTCATGTAGCAAAGGAAAGATACTTCAAGAGGAAAGAGGAATACTCATGTAGACTTCCTTCTGGTTCAAAGCCATTGGCTATTCTGCAGGATACCATAACCAACACAAATGTTTGAGGATCATTATAACCTAATAGGCTTACAAATGATGCAAGATTCAGATAACCTAGCCCCAAATTCTTCAAGAGTGTCTATGTTAATAAAAAAATTGAAGATGTTCCAGAAGTAGGATATGTATCAGTACAATCTTTCTATACAAATATAATATATGCAGGACACAGCTTTCCAGTCATGACCTATGCACCTCTGAATTAGTTATAAATTCATAACAGATGCCCCTTTTCACGGTGGCTCCACAGACGTCAAATATAATAAAGGACACCTTTAACTAAATATATCTTAATACAGAGGAGATAAAACCTCATCTAACAAACAACCCCATGCCTGGATCTTGGAACCACTCATCCACAGATATGTTTTTGTTTCATCATGATCCAGTCTCAGATCAACCTCTCATTCAACCCTCCAGGACAGGGGTCTTCAAACTTGGCCCTTTTATGACTTGTGGACTTCAACTCCCAGACTTCCTCAGCCAGTGTGCCTGGCTCCAGGCACATGACACTGGTCAAAAATAATCTATTTCAAATATATTAGAAAAATAGAACTGGGTGATGTCTATATACTGTGACTTCATAATTCAGAACTCCTAAAGACTGCTTCAAATAGCTTCATGTAGATAGCATTTTACAGTGGGGACAAAAATAGCTTCATTAGTATAAATATCAAGGCATAAAACCATAATCACCCAATGCTACCTCTGGATCTCATAAATGTGTGTTCTCATAAATATGAGGACAGTCATTAGAAAAGAATGCCACCAACTCCCAACTCATGGAGGCAGTTCAGAAAGATACCACCGTAAATGCTACCAAAGACACTGAAAGATGATGCAAAAGTTCATTTTGTCTCTCTCCTGAAGGTCATCCATCAAGAAGGCACTCTTGACAGGGAACTGAACCTTGTTGAGATTATTATTTGGTTTCTTCTTTTAACTGTCACTCCCATTTTATTAAGGAGACTGTCTGAGAATGTTAATTACATTTCTGTTTTCCCAATCACAGAGAAAAATATTACTTTCTGACTTAATTTTCAATGCATTTTACAGCAGAAATCTCATTATGAAGGATTGGTAGAGTCTGAATCGGAAACTGCCATTTGCTCTGTTTTGTCAATCCCTAAATTAAGAAGATTTCAATAAAATGAAGAAGCTGCAAGCTTCAAAAAGAAAGGGTTCTGGTTTCATCCAGCTCCATTAATCTGTAAAGCTCGGATATTCATTTGGTATTTCACAGGCCAGCAATGTAATCAATCTATAACGTTGACAGATTAGCTTTCCTTCACCAGTGTTTCCTACTTACTTGTTTTTGTCTCAGTATACAAAAATGCTGCTAGAATATATACTGCCTTGATATCAGATAACCTCACTTTCATTGTCTACATCAAAGGGATTGATAATCATCTAACTGCAGCCAAAGCTGGCCTGGCCTGGCCTTAGCCTGATTTGCTTTTACTGTATATTGAGATTTGCCTAGACATGTCATCTCTTTGCCCCAACTGTGCTCCATCCACTTGAGAAGAAAAATTATCCTCCAGTTTCCCAGGTAAGACTGGAGCAGGAGGCATCATTCAGAAGAAAGAATTGTGGTGCTTCTCAGCTGTTGTCTCTAGGAAGGTGCATCACTAATGCTGCTTTCTGACTGGTGCACAAGAGAAAAGAAGAAGTGGCCAGCAGGCATATTAAAAGAAATACTTTCACTTCTATGAGATGCCAACATTGCAATTCAGGATTTGGGTAGTTTCAAAAATAGAGAGAGGAAGATATCATATAAGCACTGGTTTAAGTGCAAAACTTCAAAGAGGTGCTTCATTTCACAAAACATAGCATAAAATCACTCTTTTGAAGCAGCTCAGTGAATGAAAGCAGCGATCCACTTCAAAGGGAATGGAATCTAAAATCAAATACTTCTGAGCTATGTTATAAGTTTGATGGCTTTTCTGGGTTGTTTTACATAGAATACAATTTTCCAGCTTGACTTGCAGCTTTATGTGCACTGCAGGTAAGGGGCTAGAGCAGTATGCTGCTTTTAACAATAGGCAATAGCAAGACTATGAATGTCAACCGCTTCCTCTATGGCTTGCCATTCTCTAGGGCACTATAACTTACTGTTCTGGCCAGTGTCCATTGCCTCCTGTTACCAACGAGCTACAACCCAAAACATAACCGAATCTTGCAAGCAATGAAATAGTTCTTCCTAGGAGCAGCCAAATTTGCCAATTAGTGATATCAGCTTTCATGGCATCTGACAAAATCTGGACATTGGATAGCAAGATGCACTACTACCCCCCACAAGAGCAAGTAAGTGGTCCTGTCAGAAGACCTGATGAGAGGCCCTGTCTAACCTGGCACCTGCTGAAGTCAGTAATGAGTCAGGCCTTCCTGGGAGAGGTCCAGTTTACTAATTTGCTGTACCACCTCTCTCACTCCTGCCTCCCCCACCCCCAAAAAAATCCAGTAATCACAAGTAGCAACCTTATGCCAACTTATAATGTGATCACTCTTCAGGTTTTCATGTTGAAAAGTATGTTTTAAATCAGTTTTTGAAAGTCTTTAAGCTAGAATAGAATATTGTAGAGATGGGGGCCAAGTAGAGGTCATGAGCAGCAAACTGCCCTTCCAACACCTGTGTGCCTCTTTTCTCTACATGATCTCATCCATTCACATCACCATGGCAATGTGGGAAACTACCCCAGGCTGGTACATGATATTAGCCTGGTTACATCAACAGGATGTGGTAGAAACTGCTCCCTGGCTAGGGCCTCCTGGCTAGTATATTCTTGGCAAGGGGTTTCACCAATAGAACTACTGTTGCTATGCTGATGCCATCTTACTTTATGCTATTTGAATACCTGTATATAAGGCAATAAACACTGCAAAAGCAGTCAGCCATATTTGCACCCTGCAATGACTGAGCACTGGTTACTACAGAATACCTTCTGCATTGGTTCAATGCAGCTTTTCTTAGGATCTTTGCTGGACAATTTGGAAGCTTCTATGCAGTGGCATCCAAAGGGAGGGCAAAGAGTGGTCAGACTGAATAAAGCCCCTCCCCTTTTTCTGTATGCATCATGACTAAGGTGACCAACTTTTTTACAATGAAAAGGAGGACACAAATAAATTGAAGAAAAAAATATTGTAAATAAAAGAAACATTTTATTCATTGCAACAATAATAAAGACATGTGCAAAGCTTGCCAGCCGGGTGTTTTGGCGCGCTCAGCAGCAATTCCTATTGGCTTTCGAAAGCCAGTAGTGGGAGTAGCACAGCTCATGCAAAAGTTGAAAAACAAACCCATCAAAAAAAGGTGCCGGAACACCGTTCTGAGCGTTCTATGAGAGAGAAAAAAAGCCCTGCAGATTAGTCTTCAAATATCGAAAAGGAGGACATGAAGGAGGACACTTTTTGATGGAGGACAGAACTTACAAAAGGTCACCTTAATCATGACATCACATCTAAAAAGGGTGGAGTTTTTGTCCAATGCCACAAATGCTGCTATCTTTTCCTCATCTTTGCTATTTCTACATTAAAATTATTGCAGGAAACCTGAAGATATCTAGTAAAACATGTAAAAGTTAATGTCCTCTTAAAGGCTCTGTCATCTCATTTAATTTCATCCCATTCTGTCAAAAAACAAAACAGCAGGTGTTTTGATGCTTCCCCATTATAAACTATGGCTTTTTTTCCCCTCAAATCTCAAGCTGAATGAATTCTCATTGAATCCATTCTGATCGCAAAGCTGAATCTAATCATACTCCTTTCACAATTTGAATCTCTAATTCAAATTGAACTAGGGTTGATTTGCACAAGTTTCATAATTTACAAGTGGTAGAAATTTAGGTCTGAGCTTCAGGCTCCAGGCCTAGTGAGAATGGCCAAAGAAATCACAACTGATTTAAAGACCTATATGCAACTTTGGCCAGGTAAGGGGTCCCTGAACAGAAGAAAAGACTAATTTTTGCATAATGTGCTATTTATGGCACATTATATAAAGAAACCCCTTTCACTTTTGAAGGCTGAAATATGGCCAACCTGCCAGAAGTGCTACCTGATATACTTTAAGAGAGGGCAGCCATCCAATCTGGAATCTTCTCCACGACTATTCATTTTTAAAAGTACTCATTCATAAATCCACTGAGTCCACAGACTTTTAAGATGACCAACTCTTAATATCAAAGATGTTCTCTAAAGATCTATAAGGGCAATTCAAGATTGATGGGGTTTTTGTCTCCTATATATATTTCTGCAAAAAGTGTAGGACCTTCAGGTACAATGAGAATGAAAAAAAAAGTTTTCTGTCTGTAACAAATTAGGGGTTTTATAAAGACATCATAATTACAATCCCCCAAACAGCAGTGCTTTTGAATGGTGACCTCTTTGCAAACAGAATTGGTTCATTTTTAGAGTTTCAGATTTGATGATATCCTCTTTTTTCCAAAACCTTTTTCTCCTGACATATATTCTTCATATGGTAGACTGAATGTGTGGGAGGCAGGCTCTTATACCAATTATTGCTGTCTCGCAACCTACACATGTAGACCATTTTTGTGCATGCAGAGCAATACTCTCTGTACGTATTTCAATCTGATTTTATTCTGAATGAGTGTAAAATTATCATTTGCTCTGGAGAAATCTGAACAAGCCACGATACTATCTCGAGTGGAAGTTGAGAAAATCATGACAACATTTTGTATGATTGTTCAATCTTCTCATCAGCAGACTGGAATATAATTAGTGATGACAAGAGAGAAAGAAAAAGACCAATAATCTCTTATTTGGTATGCCACGAGGGAATGGAAGAAGGCTAAGATTTAATCTTCTGTGTGCTTATTTGGGAGTAAGTACTCATTACCTTGCTAAGAATCATTTCTGCCTAAAGAGGCCCTGGATCTGAGATGGATGGATAGACAGATAGAGATAAATGGATGGACAGACAGACGGACAGACAGACATAGAAGATAGAGCACTCATCAACCTTTTTGAAATCTTGTCCTCTCACAAGCCTGATTATTATTCCATTCTCAAGCTGAAACAGCTGGTTAGTAGAGAGGCAAACAGACAAACAAAGACAGGTAACACCAACTATAGTGAGAATGGCAGACAGAATCCCAGTAGGAGGCAATGGAGAGAGTTATGGAGGAGGCATGAAAACTGATGTTGTAGGAGTTGAGTTTCTAATTCAGTCAAAAGGGAGGCAACACCCTTCAGGGGCAAAGTCGAGATGAATCTTCTATTTTCTTCTGGCTTCCAATACAACACTCTTGCACTCAAGGAGGAAGAGGTGCAAACCCGCCAATCATATTCAAATTGCAGCTTGGTTCATTAATGCACAGGCTAGGAACTCTTCCTGTCTGATAACTACCGTGTTTTCCCCAAAATATGAGCCAATCAGAAAATGAACCTTAGCATGATTTTTTGGCGTGCACCTAATATAAGCCCTATCCCCGAAATAAACCCTAGTTAAGAGCCCCTCCAGCGGCAGACAGGGCTGATGTACAGTGGTAGTGGAGGCCTTTTGCATCACTCCCCCCTGGCTCCGAAACAGCAGAGGGGAACCAGGTAAGGGGACTAAGCCTCCCCTGCCCATACTCCCTAGCATGGCAGTCCAGCTCAGGAGGGGAGTGAAAGGGAAGAGGTAGATGGGCAGCCAGGTCATTGAAAGGGCAGGGGAGGTCACCTAGCGGGAAGTGGCCTGGATGTGGGGCCCCTGAGGTGTGCAGGTGCAGGGTGCATGGGGCAGCTCCACATACACATACACACACACACACACACACACACACACACACACACACACACCAGACTCTTAACTGGAGTTTATTTTGGGGGTAGGGCTTATATTAGGCACACTAAAAAATCAAGCTAGCGTTTGTTTTCTGGTTGGCTCTTATTTTTGAGGAAACACGGTAATTGTCAGACAGGAAGAGTTCCTAGCCTGTACATTAATGAACCGAGCTGCAATTTCAATATGATTGGCATGTTTGCTCCTCTTCCTCTTTCAGCGCAAGAGTATTGTATTGGAAGCCAGAAGAAAGTAGAAGATTCATCTTGACTTTGCCCCTGAAGGGTGTTGCCTCCCTTTTGACTGAATTAGAAACTCAACTCCTACTATATCAGCTTTCATGCCTCCTCCATAACTCTCTCCATTGCCTCCTACTGGGATTCTGTCTGCCATTCTCACCATAGTTGGTGCTACCTGTCTTTGTTTGTCTGTTTGCCTCTCTACTAACCATCAGCTTCAACACACCCCTGCCACCTGCCTCACCTCACCTCACCTCATGGTGGCAGCACTGGCGCATCACATGGCCTCCTGCTCCGTTGCGGCCGCAAGCAACTAGACAGTGGGATGGAGTGGGCAGCCAGCCATGCACAGCGTCTGGGGCCAGACTGGCGGTAGCAGTGCTCCCACTCACCTGCACTGCACGGGCTTTACAGCCTCAGAGTGAGCCGTCCAAGGGACTGGCAGGCTGCAGCTGCTGCCAGACACCTTCGGCCCCCGAATGCTTGCTGCCTCCCATACATGGAAAAATGAGACATCCCCCCAAAATAATTGGTCTTTTGG
The DNA here is from genome assembly GCF_016545835.1 of Crotalus tigris. Taxonomy (NCBI): domain Eukaryota; kingdom Metazoa; phylum Chordata; class Lepidosauria; order Squamata; family Viperidae; genus Crotalus; species Crotalus tigris. The sequence goes on from NW_024097445.1 coordinate 139,120, forward strand.
ACCAAAAATAAATATAAGACCCAGTCTTATTTTGGGGGGGGACACAGGTATACTCTAAGGCTAAGGCTAAGCAAACATATACTGCCAGTCCCTCTCCACGTTTTCAGAAAAGTTTTTCCCAATCCTGTCCAGATATGGCAATAATTACATTTGGAATGATCTGCATGGAAAGCATATGCTCTAATTTGTACCATTAAATTAAAGTCCCTCCCTTTTAGAAGAAGCACGCCACAGATGGCCTATTAATCTGAATACTAATCAACAGGAAGAGAACCAGGTTTGGGCATCTTTTTTTTTCCTCACTGAGCAGAAGTAACTTGGCATTTCCAAGTTGCCTTTCCACAATTTAACAGATGAATACCTCAGTAGTGTAATTAGTTAGAAAACAGAAGGACTTCTCTGCTGAAGGAGGTTTTTCCACAAGCATTAATCAGGATGTACAGCTCTGAAGTGGCCGATGTCCAGGTAACCTCCTACTATGACCACTGTGAAGAATATAGTTCATTATGGTGTGAGAATGAGTATTTGCCATATCATCCTTGGCTATCAATTGATCTTATTTTGTTATATTGTTTTTGTTTTAATGTTGACTTTAATTTGCATTAATACACTCAGCCTAGAATCCCAGATTGTATTAATCCAGTAAATAAATAGGCCAGGATCTTATTTATCTCCTGGGCCTGTAGAAAAGGGAACAAATTAGCATCCATCCATGTCAAGCATTATGTTCAAACACAATGGTCCTGAAGTCTTTTTTTTTTTTAAATGGACTTCCTTTTTTTTTAGCCCTGGGGGGGAAAAAGGTTGAAGTGAAGTTTCCAGAGAAAATATGTTTGACCACTATCACTTCTCAGCAGTCTCTTCTCTATCTATAAAACCAGTCTATAAATGATTCTGTCGAGCCTCAGGTAGTTGGCAAGGCCACAAAAGCAAGAATGACAGGAATTTCAGACAAGGACTGTTAATGCCAGCCTGAGGTAAATACAGAACCATGGAAACTGTCAGAAGAATTTGCCGTATTAGTTATAGTGAGTGAATGGAGGCAGAGTCTCTTTGAGGCACTTTTCCCCACCTGCCTCAGCACCTGGACTGAGTCACCTTTGTTGAGATAATATTTCAACTGACTCTCTCTCTCCTTTCCCTGCAGTCTCTCAGCCTTCACAGAAATGCAGCACAAGGGGGGGGGGGGGGAAATAGCAGCTTCTGAGGCGGAACCATCTGCATCCATTTTTAACATACACAGGCAAAGTTGTACTACAGCTACCCCAAAGAGTTGCTGCTAATTAAAAGGAAAGATTTAATTTGTTCTGGAAAAAAAATGCTTTGAAAATAGAAAACATTCCAACTTTATATTTCTGTTTTAAAATCTGAAGAATTCTGATCTTTATTCAGTTTCTGATCCTTATCAGAAAAGAGCAAATTATTTCCATTGGCCTCCAGAACTGGGGAAGAAAAATATTTCTTTCTATTCTGACTAGGACTTATGGGCATTCAGAGAGATTAGGGTCAAAAAAGTAAATATGTCAGCCACAATTGTGTGACTGAAGCTTCTCCCCTTTTGAACATCTATCCTGCATTTACAGACATTAAGACTAGGGTGAGCCTTGGACTGTTCAGGCACAATCACCATCTTGACTGCTTTTGAACCTGTTAGGATTCCTCTATACATCATGCATCTTCAAGAAGCACAGTGAAGTCCAGACTTATGAATGAACAGCTGGTTTCTTATACATAACTGAGCTTTTTCTTCATAAAGCAGTTATAGGAGGCCTTCAAGTCATGCTGTAATGTCAGAGGAAAGAGTAGGGCAGAAACATTTTGGCCCATTTTTCAGCAGGGTTTAGGTTATATGGGAATGTGGGCTAAGGTACTTTCAATAATGTAGAAAGTATCCAGCTCTTCCTCTCCTTATTATTCTTATAGGTGAATAATCAGTTGGCATTCTGGATCAGTTGGCATTCTGATCCAGAGCTTGGGCAAAGAATTGAACAGAATGAAGGCCAAAGATACTATTTGTACATGGTGTATTTGTCCAGCTGAGTAATACCCTGGCTAATATTAACATATTATGCTAGTTCTCCATCATCTATAGTGGCTCTGACTCAAGTTACCTGAAATAGTGCCTTCTCCCATACATATCTAATAAACCCTAAGATTAGGGGTCCTTGATGATCTCTGAGCTTGATTGTTTTTGTGCAGTCATTTCATTACCAAAACTAGGTAATGTTCATCTAGTAAGAAGTGGAGTTTGCTCTCAATTTATATAGTGGCTCGCCTTATCAGTGTTGGTGGGAATGATTTTGGTAGTTCTCTGGTTGGGCTACTTAATGTTGGCAGTTCTTTGATTGGGGTATTGTTTACTTCTTGTTGGTCTGATGTTAATCTTGGTGTTAATCTGTGCTCATCAGGGTACTGACTGCTGGTAGGGAGATGTTTTGGTCCTTTTGTTCCATTTTCGGCTTATTATCTTTTGTGTATGGTATGTAAAAGTTGTTTATGTCTATGTGCCTTTGGATGGCCAATTTGTCTGAGTGCCAGGCTTCCAGAATCCTCTAGCATGGTTTGGTCTAGGATGGTCACAGCTTCCCAGTTGAAATTATGCTTAAGTGTGTCCATGTCTTGTGAAATAAGAGAGTTTTTCATCATGTCTTCTGACTGCTAGTTGGTGTTCCTGGATGTATTCTGCTAATCTTCTGCCTTTGTCCTATGTAGTGGCTGTTGCATCTTTACATTGTATGTTGTAAATGACTCCTGTTTTTCCTTTTGGCCCCCAAAAAGGTTTGGTTTATTTAGGATGTTTTGGAGGGCTGAAATAATCTGTTGGTGGTTTCTGAGATGTTTTTAATGTATGGCAGTGTTATTTTTTTTATATCTTATGTTGGTTGTGCTATATTGAGTTGAGTGGTCAGGCACTTTTTGATGAAGTTGCATGGCTATCCACTTGGTTGGAAAATGTTGCATCAATGATCTGTTTCCTTTTTCTGATGTTCAGGATTGCTGCAGTGTGTTTGTGCTCGTCTAAATAGTGTTCTTATACAGCTTCTCATGTGGGAGGTTGGGTTATGAAATGTCTGCAGGAAAATAACCAACTCAGAGAGAACAAGGACCCCTCACTGCAACCCTGAACTACAAATATTCTCCTCTATCAAGACCTTAAGATAATCCAATGAGGCCCTCCTTCAAATCCCCTCATCAAACGGTGAAATTTAACCTCTAAATTTCAACAGCACCATTTGAAATAGACTGCCCAGAAGCTCCTTGGGGCTCTCTGGCTGAGTTCAGGACACCTGTACTTGAAATGCTTTAAAAAGTAAAAGAATATTAGGGCTGGGCTTTTTATTTAGTTTCTCTGTCACCCCCAATCTGCTCTATTACAGATCCAGAAATGAAGGCCCATGGTGCTGTTACATGCAGAAGGATAATGGCTATACAGTCTGCATCTCTTCCTGCTTAGGCAGAGTTTTTCAAAGCTATTGACAGAATATTTGGCTATCACATGACAACTCTCACCAAGTTTCAGAGGAACAGTGATTGCAGTTTTTCTTTCTCAACAAAATTGAGTTCTATATTAAGAAGCTATACTGCAGTACATTCCCAAACTGAAAACTCTTTTTATTTATGGTGCTGATTTTTAAATCAATCTTTTCCCCCCTATGTGGCAGTATAGTGTAATTGTCCTAATTAGATAGGCTTATTTTGATGAGGGTTTAAAAATAATAATCAAGTTTTAAATGACATTTGCTGCACCCTGCCTCTTCCTACGGAAGCCTTGGTATAACTTAATCTGAAAATTATGTATAAAGGAGAAAAATTACCATAATATTCCCTTGCAAAACATCAACAAGCCCGACTCCCATTTTGCTTGATAACTTATGCTTCGAGACAGCAATAGCTTAGGAAATTTGGTGTTTCCTTAAGGATACCTTCATTTATATCCCAGTTCAAGTAGAAATATGCTTGAGGAACAGAAAGCCACACATTTCCATGGAATAAACATACTAGTCATTGTTCACTCTAACAACATTCCCAGGTGATCAGCCTCTCCATCTCTCTATCCTTCCAAATCCAGTTTAAGACATAAAAATGGATCAATTGTTTCCAATCATTTTTTTTAGTCTGTTTCAGTTAGATCAGCCATTTGAGTCAAAACTGATGGAATCAGTCCTTAAAGCAGTGGTGGGATTCAAATATGTGAACAACCAGGTTCTCTGTGTGGATGCCACTTCTGGAAATCCATTCTGGGCCTGGGCAACAAAAAATTAGCTACCGGTTCTACCGAAGTGTTGCGAACCAGCTGAATCCCACCACTGCCTTAAAGAAATCTTGCAAGGCTCCATCATGGATTACAGATGTACAAATCTCTTTTCACATCCTGGGAGGCAAATAGAGACTGAGCAGTGCTTGAGCAGTCAGCAGATCAAGGCTCAAAATTATACACAGTATCTTCATCAGAAAATAAGTTGCAACTGATACAGGAGTAACAGGAAATTTTGCAATAACAAGCACTTGTTTGTACTATCATCTTGTTATCGGGTAGTTCATTTTGCTTTATTGTCAGAACTGCATGTGTATCTGGAAGTACATTGAGTGCCCTGAATTTTAAAACTTTTATTTCCAGACCCACTAAACAGAACAAGCTTTAAAATAGTACATAGAGAAATAAGATATTGGTACTTACAGAAATAGTGAAAATGACCTGTTTGGTCAGAGAACAAACAAAAACTTTTTGGAAAGACTAGAAGCCTTATACTTTTTGCTGAAAGAAGAAAAAAAATGAATTGAGGATTTAAAGACTAAGAAAGATGAGGACTAAATGAAGGGGTGGAGGGACTTGTAAAATAGATAAAAGGGACAATGAGAATGTAAATTATCTGTTGAAAGAGAAATCATCTATATGTTTCTGAACTCTGTCTTTTTATTTTCTTGCACTTTTCTGTTTTTTTTTTCCTATTTCTTTTTGGTTTCTTATTATTTGAAATTTTTTTAATGAATAATATTTTTTAAAAAGAAAAGTTTGTGAAAAGATTTGTGAAAATGGACATTGATATAATATTTTCTAGTAACTTACCCAAAAAGATATGGCTTGGTTCTATTATTTGGAGCCATTCCTAAAGTGACATCCATGGGCTTCATCCCCAAAAACAAATCTTTGGTTCACCATCTTCTCCCTTACTCAAAATTTATGCCATACCTCCAAAGTGATTCAAGAGGAGAAATGGATGCAAGTTTCTCTTAGTTTTTTGCGGGGGGGGGGGGAGGAGTGGAATTCTACAAACCTTTGTAACCCTTTTACTCTATAGGGATCCTTCAGCAATTGGGCAATCCAATTTATCAACCTTTGAATTTTCTTTATCAAGTGCATCAATACCATCAGCTTTTCCGAAAAAAACCTGAATAAACCACGCCTTACAAATATATCTTTGGATTTCAAATAATGGTATTGCTTCTTGATTTGGCAGCTGAGGATTATTCAAAGAAATGAGCATCTGTTTACCATTGTTAGTCCCTTAATCTGCAATGTTTCTCAGGGTGCCAAGGACAGAACTTTGCAGAGTTCTTCCACAAAGCATGTGCTCTTGGGGAACGAACAAATGCCTTCCCTGATAAAGCCATGTCCTGAATATGCATGGAAGTAGCCATCAGATATATTGTATAGTTGTACACATTAAAGCTTGTTGTCTGCCAACAGCCAAACCATGCTGAACCTGGAACTTTTTGCAGAAAGTCAACATTGTCGGTTAACCAACAAGAGATAAATCTTAACCATAGGGCTGATATTCTGGATTTTGAGCTACTGGCTTTTAAACTACTTCTCACAACAGTCATGCAATTCCACAAAACAGCATTCTGAATGACACACACATACTTTCCATTGCTCCATGTGTATTCACTGGTAGTTTATCCTGCAACACCTGCAAAATCCTAATATCACACCTGCTTTGTTGCTGCATCAGGATCAGAATTTCTGAGATGGAGTTGGAAAGAGGAAGCACTGCTATTTCTTGGGCTGAATGATTACTTGAGTCCTTTGAGTTCCATGAACCAGCACTGAACTTTCTCAGACATGTGATCCTAGGAGTTCCCGAGGTTCTGGAGACATCTGTCTCCTGTTATGAAGGCCACTTGTTAAATCAGGCTTTTGTTTACACAGCCAATAAATATAAAAGGCTAATATCTCTGAAGACAAATAGCCCAGGAGACTGTAATCCATTGAAGTCCCACCTGGGTTATTAGTCAAAGATAAATGCAATAGTGAACTGTGGAAGGGAATGGGAAGCCTTGGTTCCTTCTAAGCGTAGTTTGAAGGACAATGAAGTGTGATATTGTGCTGCTCAGTGCAGCAATCAGCAGCAAAAGCACAGCATAAAGCATTTCAATTCTACTTTAGCCCATCAGCCACTAACGAAGATAAAGCTGTTCAATTTCCTAGCCCTGCTGCAGATGAGGAAACAGCTAAGATTGCTCCTAGGGCTACAGATCCTGGCTGGACTCTGCTCTGCTGAATGGCAAAACACAGGTCATTGCTGGGTGACAAGCAGTAAGATTGATAAGGAAGTCATGCACATGCTGTGGGTATTTGCTGTGGAAAGAAAATGGCATAGCAATCTGGCTATGCAGTCAGAGATTCACTTAATGTTGAAGCACAGATTGAAATGCATGCCTATATTGTGCTTGTGTGACATATTGCTCAAGCAGACATGTACCTCCATGTTTACATGCACCTACTCTTCCCACTAAAGGAAACAATAGCAACAAAAGCAATAGAATACAATATTTAAATATACAGCACTTAACTACTTTTTATCAAAACTGATTTTAACAAATATATTTGATAGCATTACATATGTATATACAATAATATGGCAGATGAAGGGATGTAGAGCCAGGCAAGACCTTGATCCATGCCGCATCTGGCTTGGTAGTTATTCTTCTGCAGATACCTAGCATAGATTAATTTTTTAAAAAAGGAAACCGAGTGTAAGACTATGAAATTGGTACACAAAATTGTCCATCAATCCAGGAGTCATTGAAAGCTGAGAATGGGATATATGTGGGATTTATGCTTTCCATCTCTGGAATTGGAAATGATATGAGGATTTCTGAACACGAGGGAATGTACACCTCTGTTGTTTGTAGACAGTTGCATAGGTGTTGCATTCAGATGTCTGTGAGTTTTAACATTCTGGTTAGGGGGTCCTCAAGCAGCAAAGCACAGAACAGGAAGTTGGATCAACCTATCAGCATGCAGGACATGCACCTCCATACAATGTGCAGTTGGAATTTGGAAGTTGTCTGTGTCAGCCCATCTGCATCCCTCTGCAACTATGCTTACCCATCAACCCCTTTACAGTGTTGGTATGCGGTGATGGCTATGGGCAGTTGCAGCCAACTCTAAATCAGCCTTGGATGGGGTGCCTCTGTGCATTCTTATTTCCACATTTAAGCAATACCCAATCCTTAATGTCAGCAGTCCTTTGACTCTATGGCAAACTCTTCTACCCTAGTTCCCACTCCTGCCCTGCCCTCCTAGTTCACTAATCTCCCCAAGCTGAGAATCAGATGAGCCTGTCACGGCAGCTGAGTTTCCTTTTATCTTTTGGGATTCAAGAAGGAAATCCCCCAACCAGGTTCAAAGACCTGTTCTCCGGAGAAAAAAAGAGCTAAAGAGACTTTGCAGCTCAAAATGCTAATGAAATGCAATTAAAAGAGAATTCTGTTAATCTTTCTTCGCTCTTTTCTCTTTTGCTCCCTTCTGAAGTTAATAAAAGCTTTGCTGATGATCACTTATGAAACCAGCTTTTGTTTCAGTTACTCCATTTTCAAGTTCCTGAAGTGCAGCTGCCTCAGATCTTGCTTTAAAGTTTCAGTCAGTTGAAAACATTGGGGTGTACACTGGAAAGGAATCCCTCTTTAAATTTGCCAGAAGACAATGAGGAATTCATAAAACTCCACTAATGTGTTTTAATGGAGGCCATTTTGATGTAGTGATTAAGGCATCAGGACAGGGAATTCTAGTCCCACCTTAAGCATGAAGCCATCTGATGACCTTGGGCCAGTCACTTTCTCTCTGCCCTAAGAAGGAGGCAATGGGAAGCCCCTTCTGAAAAACCTTGCCAAGAAAACTGCAGGAACTGGACCAAGAACTGGTCCATCAACAGTGACTTCAAAGGCACCAAATAAACAAACCTAAAGTATGTTTTTATGCATACCTATGATTATTCAAGAAGGTTTGTTTAATAAGGGGAGATGATTTATGTCATGGACTAGCAAAGCGGAAGAATTTATGCAATATCTATATGTAGCCAGAAATTAGCCTGTGTTGCGACTAGATATAAGAAAACTAAGAGCCTGACTGTCTTGGGTGGGAAATGGTATGCTGTTATAGAAATCACCACAGAAAGCTGATAGATAACATGTTCTTGTGAAAAAACAGTGAACTTGGATCTTAGCCTCAGTCTTTTTTTTCTTCTTCTGTTCAGTCATGTCCAATTCTCAGAGATTGCCTGGACCAGTCCCTGCAGTTTTCTTGGTAATTTTTTTTTTCAGAAGTGGTTTACCATTGCCTCCTTTCTAGAACTAAAATAATAATAATTGGCCCAAGGTCACCCACAGCTGGCTTCATGTTTAAACTGGGAGTAGAACATCTGGACTCCCAGTCTCTAATCTGATGCCTTAACCACTACACCAAAATGGCTCTAGCCTCTTAGTCTATAAGTACATCTTATACTGTAAAAACCCATTAGCAGTGAGCTGCTACCAAGGAAAGTATGCTCTGGATAAAACTAGGACCACAGATGTTTCCCAGGGGAGACCACCCACACCATTGTAAGAGTGGAGGACTCTCTGCTTCCCTTCCTCCCTCCTCTATACCACTAGCCCTTATGGGTCCCTTTTCAGTTCTGACCAGAATCAAATTGTGTTTCCACTGTTTTCCCCCAACTGAGAAAGACGGCTTTACGTTGTTAGATTTATTGTCTGATCTACTTTTATGCACTGAATTCCAATCGTCCCCATCTGCTCTTGTTATGACTTTCAGAGGTTCGGGCGTATGATGCATATAGTGCATTAAATCCATTTTAATCTCATTGTGGCTAAATATTCAGCATAAATACTGGAAATAAAGCTTTGAAAGTAATATTAAAAGTATGAGTCTTCCTTTTCCTCAACTTTAGGAGGGCTATGTCAGAAAGTAGAAGCCAGTTTCGCTGTCTTTTTGCAAGATGCCAATTTTAACAGTTCAGATGACAACTTCACGGGGGGGGGGGGGGCATCTCATTCAGAGAAAACTCCTCCTTCCACCTCCTGTTCTTACAGCTTTCCAGCTAACAATGAAGGTTACAGTTCTCAGCAGTTTGCCATGACAGCTCCAGGACTGCAACTCTCTGAGAGGAATACGTTCATCTGCCATTCCCTAGTTTTGAATTTGAAAAGCGAAAGGTGAGGCTACAGAAGAAGATGGCACCTGCCACATGTGTCCATGAAAGTCAAGAGAATTGTCAGTCACTGCCACTGAAAATCAGCTCTATGTGCCTCTTAACCCTCTGCCCCTTGCCCAGCAGCAGTCGTATCTGTGTCAGTCTGTGGTCTGGTGGATGGAAATGGTTCGGTTGTGTACAAGATCTGTCATCAGCATTTGCTTACTTGGCAATAATCCCAAACTCTACTATTCAGCCATTTCAATATGTCCCTTGAGGGGCAAAGCAATTCCTTTACTTCACTTTCTCTAAAAGAACAGATTTTTTATTATTATTATTTTAGAGACATTTAACGCCAAGCATATTTCAAACAAACATCTCTAAAGAGCTTCGCAGAAAACTGTTTATAAAAAAAAATCCATCAGTAGCTAATATATTAAATATATATTAAAAAACCTAAACTAACAATGTAAACTTTTTCAAGCATTGACCGAATATATTAGGATCATCCCATTCCTTTATTTATACCTTACATTTTTATTTTTATTTTTTTTGCCCAGTCCATTAGAATATTGAATGGTCCTTTTTATTATTTTAATGTAATATTTGTGAATGTAGTACAAACGCATATACGTAAGTATGCAGTTAGGTTTGGGAGAAACAGAAATGTGTTCAAAATTCAAAATAAAAATAAAAATCTAAAGATAGCTAGACCTGATCCAGAAGAAGCCTTATCTAAAATACCTCTTGATTCCTGATCTTCTAGGAGTTTGAGGAATTGCTACAGACATAAATGCTGATTGGCCCCAAAGAAACACCTCCTGTAGTCCATATAGTACTTCATCAGTTCAATCAACCTCTACCGATAGTGGTGAGGTTTGTGAAATAGGATCAATGGTTTAACAGCCATCCCAAACTCACATCTGTAACCAGCATTATTGATTCTGTTTCCAGAGAATTATTTCACTCACTATTTTTATCTTCATTTCCAAATTGTTGTTTTTAAAACTGGCCTGGGAGAAACAGAAGTACAAGTTCTATTCCATGACATCTCCATGGAATATTTGAGTGTGATATAAAGCAACATTCAGATAGTTCTCAACTTACAATCACACTTGGGACCAGAATCTTGTTTGGTGAATGAAACGGTCATTAAGCCCATGTGACTGTTTCGCTCAACAACTGCAATCTGGCACTCCCAGTTGAAGTCATTAAGTGATCTCCCAAGTTGTTAAGCATAACGGAGTGAAAGAAGTGCCTGCTAAGTTCAGCTCCCTTCTGTGTGCAGAAGGGAACATCTCTGAAGAGATGCAGGAACGGAACTCAAATGGGGGTATGACCGTCAGGTCTGCAGCCTACTGGAGGAATTCCCTTTTTGCTCTTGAAGGGTTCCCTGCAAGGGTTGGGGGAGTTTTGTGGCTGAGATTTCCTCCTGGCTGAGATTCCTTCCCAGCAGACAGCCCTTTTGCTTTCAAAGAGCTATCTGCAAGGAGAGAATCTCAACTCTGCAGCAAGCAGAGCAGCAACTTGCAATCTCCCATGCCAGATTGCTGCAGAATTGATTGAAGGATACCTGGCAATTGATTGTAAGTGTGGGCAGGTTGCCAAGCACTCAGATCATGGTCATGTGACTGCAGTAGTGATGGTGCAACATTTTGCAAGAACCAAAAGTGTTTTAGGTGGCCATCATAATTTTAGATCATTGTTAAATGAATGGTCATAAGTCAAGCTAACAGCTAAACAGTTTGCAAACTATTTCATTTCTTCTATTAAGACAAAATGGCATTTTCCTTCCTATAGGAAGTACAAATGTGACAATGTTATATGTTTTGAAAGCAAAAGTGTCAAATTTAGATTTATGGAAGTAGACATGTAAGCCATTTTTAAAGGAGTATAATTCCGTTTTTCAAAATGGAGATAAACAAACATTCATATGCACTTATAAAGATAGGCTTCTTAACCATTGCTATAGAAAACAGATAAGGCAGTGCTTACATTGTGAATAGCATGAAATACATTCTCATAAGTTTTGGCTTCATTCTTCTAATCCAGATATGTCAAACTTGCGACGTCACATGACATCGTGCAACATATTGGAGCTTTTTCACCATTGCCGGCAATCGGGTGGGCATGGTTTCCCGATAATGCGTCCGGCTGTGGGCCGACAGTTTGACACCTCTGTTCTAATCCCTTTCCTTCCCATTCTTGGATGAATAATGTGCAGCCCATCAGATTCTGTATTGCAGAACTACATTTTCCAACAGCCCTAAAAAGTTTAACCAGTGGCAAATGTAAATATAGAGCAGCAACATATGGAAAACCACATGTGGTGCATTCAGGTAGAAAGTACAGTAATGGCTAATGCCAAACATTCACTAGAACAGACATGTCAAACACAAGGCCCGGGGGCCGGATGCGACTCACAAAGTGGTTTCATGTGGCCCGCGAAGCCATCCTGGAAACAGTGAGGGAATGACCCCTGCTGCCTTGGCCCTTGTCCAGGCCAGCCAGGAGCCAATGTACAATTTTGTGGTGGCCATCTATGCTGAAACACATTCAGTCTTAGCTCCAAAAGGCCATCTAGAAACAGCAAGGAACCAGCCCCTGCTGTGTTGGCCCCGCCCCCGTCCACATTGCCTGGTTCCTCCCCCATGCCTCTGTCTCCACCTGCTGCCAGTGCCGCTGTGCAAGCCTCCCATGAGCCAGGCGGCTGTGCAGCGCATCCAGATTGCCTGCCTCTGCCCCCCCTCCCCCATTGTCTGTCTCCCTTGGCCCCCATGCCCTCACCGCCTCCTGTGCTGGCCACGCCCATGCCCACTCACCCCTCCTGGGCTTATTTTTGGGATAGGGCTTATATTAGGAGCATGCTAAAAAACAGGCTAGGACTTATTTTCTGGGTGGGTCTTATTTTCAGGGAAACACGGTACTTAGTGAACCTTCCCCACTACCATGTTCCTGTTCTCAAAAAGGAGAAAAATGGATAGAGAGAGAGTGAGCTGATGAACAATACTGCAAGGCCAAAGCACAAAATAGATCTGAAACCTGGTTTAAAAGGATCTGGGTGTAAAAGAAGAATGATGCTTTTTCCTGTTTCACACATTACAAAATTTTCCTCATTATTAATAGATTCTTTACAGAATCAGAGACATACATACTATACACATTCATAAACACGTGCTCCAAGACACACCCACACACTTCAATGACCATCTAATGGCTTCTTCAGAGGTGAATCAAACTCTTATTTTCTGGTAATTGTTTTTGCATACTGCCATTGTCATTTTTTTCTTTCTGAGAAGATATTGAAAATAATTTTTAGAAATATTGAGTCAGAGAGTGTAATTGCACATTATTTGTCCATATATTTGTATCCTCCTTCTCTAGGAGCCTAAATCTCTGAATTAAGAAGATAAATGATGTCCCTGGTGCACATAACAAGGGGACAGTGGGTCTTCCAAGCACGTTTTGAAATGGGCACTTTTAGGATTAGAACTTAGAAAAACAATTCAGAAATGGACATCCTCTAGGAAAATCTTCTGGTAAATTTTGTTGGAATATTCATGAACAGGAAGAGTCATGTGGTAACTCAGTCAGCCAATGTGAAGAAAGTGCTACTGAGTCTGTGCAAAAGAGTATTGAGTTAGGAGCTGGATTTCCAGTCTCAAAGTTTTGTCTCTGGTCTGTCTCTGTAAGAAGACTTCATTAAGCTATGTTGCTATAAAGAAGAATGGTATTGTAAATATTTTTATATAAATATAAAGTTATTTGAATCAGCTAAATGCAGTCAACTGTGAGAGCTTCTGATTTATTTTTTCACCAATAGAGAAATTAAAATTCTCTAACAGGTTATGGGCCCAGAGCTTACTAAGGACTGCATTGTAATTTAAAGCTGGAAGAAATTGCCTGTGTTTAGAAAGTATAAGAACAAGGCAGAATTAGCAGAATGGCTGCAATGGAATTTGAGGAAAACTCTGTGCCTCGTTTGGGCCAGAAGAATTACATTGTGTGGGCTGCTAAAATGGAATGTTTGCTGAAAGCTAAAGAGCTGTGGTATATTATTGAAAATCCACCACAAGTGTTTGCAGCTGTTGATCAGAAGAATCATGATCAAGTCATGGCTTATCTCATCTTGAATTTAGATGATGACCAATTTCTAAATGTTGCAAATTTAAAGACTGCAAAGGAGATTTGGTTGAAATTGAGAGCTGTGCACGTGAATGTTTCTGCTTGCAATATAGTGCAATTGTCAAGAAAACTTTACAGGGCCTGTTTGCAACCAGGTGAATCTGTGGAACAGCATTTAAATAAAATGCAAAGTTTATTTTTGGACTTAGAACAACGTGGGATTAAATTCCCTGAGTCCCAGAAGGTTTTATTGGTGTTGAACAGTTTAGATAAAACCTGGGACACAGTTTCTGCAATATTTGAATGCAAAGAAGAGCAAGACTTAAAGTTTGAGGCTTTAAAGGCATGTTTGCTTAATGAAGAAGAAAAATGTCATTTTAGAAGCAGCCATGAGGAGGAGAAATTCCTGAGGAGGGGGTCCAGACTGCAAGTCTCCAGAGGAGAAGAAACAAGCAGATCAGACCCGGACCAAATTGTAACAAAAGAAAGATTTTGCAAGCAGAGAGCTGCTCAGCAGAAAAAGACACATTTGCAAAGGAACTGTTTGCAGAGGAACTGTTTGCAGCAAAGGACATTTGTGCATGCAAAGAAGACTAATTTGCAAAAGGAACATTTTGGTGTTGCAAAAGTTTGCAATAGCAACAACAGAGACAAGTGGCTAATTGATAGTGGAGCAAGTCAAACAATTGTTAATGACTCTGAATTATTTTGCAGGTTTGTTCCAGTAGCACAAGAAGCTGTGGCTTTGGCAAATGGCCAGAAAGCAAAAGTCATTGGAAAAGGCAGTGTAAAAATTCCATATTTGGAATCAAAGTTTACCAATGTGTTTTGTGTACCTGAGATGGAACATAATTTGTTAAGTGTGTCTAATTTAGACAAACAAGGTTTTGAGGTCATTTTTGTAAATGGGAAATGTCTCATCAAAAGGAATGGGAATATTTGTGCAGAAGGCATAAAGGAAGATAATCTATATGTATTACAGGGACAAAAGGTTCAGTGTTCCCATATATTTAAGAATGTTGCAGAGCATGATTCATGTGTTCATCTTCTACATAGAAGACTTGGCCATGCAAGCTTTAAAGTTTTGCAGCAAATGCAAGATTTTGCAGAAGGGCTAAATTTGAAGGGATGCAAAACATATTTGGACTGTGCAGTATGCAAAGCATCAAAGTCAAAGGCATTCCCAGTTAGTAAATGTAGCACAAGACAAACAAAAAGAGTTCTAGAGCTGGTCCATGCAGATCTGGTGGGACCTATGCAAGCCAGTTTGGGAGGAGCAAAATATGCACTGGTAATTGTTGATGATTATAGCAGGTATTCGTTTTGCTATTTGCTTAGAGCAAAGACAGAGGTGCTACAACAATTCAAACAGTGGGTAGGTTTTGTAGAGAGAAGGTATAGACAACAAGTGTGTCAGTTGCAAACTGACAGAGGTACTGAATTTATGTCAACTAAATTCCAACAATGGTTGGGGCAGTTGGGGATAAGACACAGATGTACAAATCCTTACACAGCAGCAGAGAACGGTGTAGCTGAAAGAAGGAATGGTGTTTTGCAAACAATAAAAGATTCATTATTGGAGGATTCTGGTTTGAGCAGGTCATATTGGGGAGAAGCCATATTGACTGCTAATTATATAGTTAACAGGCTGTGGAGTTCCTCCATTAATAACACTCCATATGCCATTCTATATGGGAGAAAGCCATCACTGGCACATTTGAGAATTTTTGGAAGTACTGCATGGGTACATATTCCAAAAGCAATCAGAAGAAAGGGACAGCAAAAGGCAAGAAAGCTCAGGTTTGTGGGCTATGAGCCAGGGTCAAAAGGATATCGCTTTAGCAATGGAAGTAAAAGAATTATAATTTCAAGGTCTGCTAATTTTGCAGAACAAAATTGGGACAGAATTGATGCAAATTCTGGGTATGTCTCACTTAATGACGGTGATCTGTTTAGTGACAATAACTCATCTAATCATGAAAAAATCATTATTGAAGATGTCAATGTTCAGGGAGGAGAGGCTGAACAAGACATGAAACCAGAAAGAATTGAGACACAGGAGCAGTTAATACCACATAGGTCAGAGCGATGTAACAAAGGAATTCCGCCTGACAGGTAAGTGTTGGAAGGGAGGAGTGTTGGAATATTCATGAACAGGAAGAGTCATGTGGTAACACAGTCAGCCAATGTGAAGAAAGTGCTACTGAGTCTGTGCAAAAGAGTATTGAGTTAGGAGCTGGATTTCCAGTCTCAAAGTTTTGTCTCTGGTCTGTCTCTGTAAGAAGACTTCATTAAGCTATGTTGCTGTAAAGAAGAATGGTATTGTAAATATTTTTATATAAATATAAAGTTATTTGAATCAGCTAAATGCAGTCAACTGTGAGAGCTTCTGATTTATTTTTCACCAATAGAGAAATTAAAATTCTCTAACAAATTTTATTTACTGCTTTTTTTTTTTTTTGCTTGATCCTGAATATTGTAAATGCCTCATGTAGATTAAGGAGACAAAATGAATTATCATGGGTTTGTAAGCACCATTGTTCCTTGTCCCTGGTGTTCTCTCCAAGTGAGGATTAGAGATGTTCATCAGGTTCAATCAGGGGTCTTCAAACCTGGCCCTTTTATGACTTGTGGACTCAACTTCCAGAATTTCTCAGCTAGGCATGCTGGCTGAGGAATTCTGGGAGTTGAAGTCCACAAGTCATAAAAGGGCCAAGTCTGAAGAACCCTGGGTTAGACCTACAGAACACATGTAACAGAAAACATGGATCAGTTTTACGTTACAGAGAAATGTAAAGCTGATTCATTTCCCTAATTGGACTCTCAATTTTTGCTTGGATGAGCAAATTCAATGCATTTTTTTGTTCTTGTTTCTTTCCAATTTTAACATCTGATATGCTGAAACACAAATAATAGATATCAGTTGCATATGAATGGATGCAAAGTTGGATTCTTCATGTCTCCATAGACCTGGAGTTATTTTCTATGTTCTGAGATTAAATAAAAAACCTGACAGACACAACTGTGGCAGAAATGCACAACACTAACCCTAGTGGTTAGTCATCCCATGTCAATTTCGCTTCCTCATAATTGTCAAAATTAGGGACGGGGAAGAAACAAGTTTTACCATATCTGATTGCTAACATTTAAATTTGTATCTTTTATCCAAGACAAGATAAAATTCAGTTATCTCTTGAAAAATGGCCATTTTTTAACATTTTCAGTGTGATTTTCACTGATCATTTTACAATGTATATTCTGAAAAAGGCTGTACAGAAATTTATATAGTCATTAAAGACAATACATGTACTATGTTAGGAAGAGTACTTTGCAAGAAATATGTTTATTAAACAAAATTGCAAAGAAAGGGATAAATTTGGGGAAATACAGACCAAAATGCATACAATCTTTTTAAAAATAAAGCTAAACTACCAAAATTGACAGACGTGTAAAAATTAAAACTGGAAGATCTAAATCCACCTATCCCTAGCCCCAATGAGATTTCCTCTGTTTAAGCAATGGTCAGTTGTGACCAGTGTTTGCAGGAGGAGAGAGATCCCTCTTTAATTTGCCTAGCTTGATTGAATATTCTTTAGTACTTTTCTGGTTGATATCATGATAGCTTGATCTTCAGGATTCCCTCCCATATTGGCAGCAACCAATAGTGCAATATGTTATAAATTTCCCTCAGCAGATCTGAAAGGAACCAGGATAGCGAACTAATATATGGTTGAGCAAATATCTGATGAGATGTGATTCTAGTTAATTGGCATTCACTGTTAGATATTTTTTTCCTTGAGTCCTTACAATTAATACATCCTATTGTGAATAATCTCTTATATTTTACTTAGTAACCCAAACCTGCAACAATGCTAAGCTTTTCTTTGGATCACTCTTCCCAACCTCTGCCTCTACAACAGGGGTTCTCAACCTTGGCAACTTTAAGCAAAGCTGGCTGAAGAATTCTGGGAGTTGAAGTCCACAAGTCTTAAAGTTGCCAAGGTTGAGAACCCCTGCTCTACAAGGCAGTTGTGGGGCAGTGACTTTTTTCCCCAATCGTGGGCCTTTGCAAAGATATTTGCAATGCTCTGAAGAAAATTGCCCAATTGATGTGGCAAGCTGTTGCATGGAGACAGCCACCATGTGGAGCATTTTAAAATTGCCTCTATGTTTGCATCAGCTGTAATAATGCTAATACTACAGTGGTGAAAGTTTGCAATAAGCCTTCAAAAGGAGCTACCTTAATAGACATCATTTAATAGGCAACGACTGTTGTCCTATTTTCTTTTCACTTGCTGTAATCTGCAGCACAAGAAACAAATGTTTTACAAAACATAATTTTTGTCTTCTCATTTTTGTAAGAGATGAATTATCCATTATCTGGGTTTTGTTGATGCACTTTTCCCCCTGCCTGCTTCACTTTCATGCTTAAAGGGATGTTGTTCTATTGATTTCTGTTGGAAGCTTCCAGCACACACATTGGAGTATATTAAGTGCCACAATGGTGGCTTTTTATATATTTTGGGGCAATTTAACTGTTTGGAAGATGCAGAAACATTAGGAGGCAATGAAATGGTTGGCAGGTGACTCTCCACCCCGCCCAACCTGACTTTTCTTCTCCCATTCTTCAAAATGTAGCTAGTCCTTTCATGTTTTTACTTTGCCAATTTTCAGAAAGAAATCAAGGAAGATGACCGCTGAACATAAGAGCATAGAACAAAGAAAACTGAAGAACAAAAGACAGCAGCCAGCCCACTATCTATGGGAGACAAAATTCAATGCATCTTTGCCAGAGAAAAGCAAATAACTGATTGCATCAAGCAATTACTGGGCATTGTGGTCCAAATCCTCAGATGACGTAGGTATAGAAGCACCTACCCTACCTTTAGGAAACTCTTTTTCTTTCTCCTGTTTGGTTGTTTAACTCGGCAAAACTCAAAGAAAGGCAGGAAAGAATAAAGTTAATGCTTGTAGAGAGAACAGAGGGGAATTGTAGGATAGAATCATGCTCCCAAGGGTTCAGAGGAGCCTGAGCCTGGGTCAAGAAAATAACTTGAGAAAACATTTCAGACAAGCCTAGTACACACAATGAAGGAGGGGGGAAAAACATTTAGACCTGCGAGATTCTGTTACGGAGTTTTACAAATACAGTAGAAACTTGATACTCAATATTAATTGGTTCTGGGAGACAAGACGGTTCTAAAAACCACGAGTGCCAAACAAACCAGGTGACTTACCATGTGATCCTTTGTTTTGGTCAGGAAAAACTTTCTGTCTCTCCTTTTTCCTATGTCAGTGACCCTTCCAGCCTGGCCAACTTCCTGTCCACCCTCTACAGCCATTCCCCTCTTCTTTTTGCAGTGACCTTCCCAGCATGGCCAACTTCCTGTCCTCTCGCTGCAGCCATTCCCCTCTTCCTTCTGCAGCACACCAAATATCAAAGAAACGACAAGTACCGGGACAAGATTTCACATCAAAATGCACTGAGTACCAAATTTGACGGGTTTTGAAACAGTCGAATATCAACTTACCACTGCAAAAGTAGCCCCGACCAATATGGCATTGATTCCTTGTGTCCTTTTTTTGAAAATCAAATATATGAAATAAAATCAGAAAATTATGAAGTCTCATTTGATACTTTAGCGGCCTGATAAATGTGGAATCCATAAGTTCTAGGAACCAAGTTATTGAAGAATCATGCAGAACTCAACTTACCTCCAATTATTATTTATTTAATTAACTTTAATTTATTTATTTGTCTCTATTTATTCATTTAAAAGATTTATATGGCTGCCCATCTTAAGCAAAAGCAACTCTTAAGGTTGTTGCCAATGAAATGCCTCTATCTAAGTTCAAGCTGTAGAGAAATCATTTGCCAATCCCTTTTGGGGGCACTCAAACAAAAATAAAATCATTGTTTCACAATTACAGTCAGAACCAGATAATGATGGTGGTGGTAGTGGTGGTGGGTCAACTGTTTTGCAGAAATTAAATACTTAAAACAGAAAAACCCCAACGTAAGTTTTCTTCATGTGCTTTTATAATGGAGTAAATCTTAAACTCTGTATGGTGGAAACTGTTTGTGTCTCTATAGCAGGGACTGGTGTTGGCACTCTCACGTATACTCCATGTCAGCTTTCTTTCCCAGTGATACCTTTGATACTGGCCTCTTGGTGGCTTGCAGTCTTAAAGCAATAGAGCTGTAGTGTTAAACAGGCTGACCATCTTCCCTCCTGAAAAATCAGACCAAACTCCTCTCATCTCTCCGATCTAGCATCCCCAATCTTCTCCTTGATTTCTGCTGCCATTGTCCATGTGTTTCACCACTGCCAAATCTGTCTGCCACTTCAACTCTGTTCCTCCTTTCACCTTTCTTCCTACTTCTCTCAGCTCCTTTGTCCACATTCTCGACTGATAGCTAGATGTTTCTGTAGATGACTGCCAATGCTTCAGTTTTTATTCCTTTTTTTTTTGCCCACTGTTGAGTTTTGTTCACCAATCAATTATGTCTGCTTATTTCAGCTGTCTAATGCTCCTTTTCCTGCCAAATGGTTAGAGTTTGGGTTGTTGATCAACTGGATGACAGTTACCTCTGTACACATTATGCCATACTTACAACAAAGATATTGTACCAATCTATTATGTTTCTGGACATGAGGTATTAATACTAGTGGCAGGCAAAAAAGAAACAAGAGCTTCATTTTCCTTCATTAGTCACTCTCAGCCAACAAATCCTGCTTCCATGCTCTCCTGGACTTATCCTCCTCTATTGCCACACAGAGGGGAATCCTTGCTGAGATACAGGTAGTCCTCGACTTACGACCACAATTGAGCCCAAGATTTCCATTGCTAAGCAAGATGGTTCTTAAATGAGTCTTGCCCCATTTTTTCTTGCCACAGTTGTTAAGTGAATCAGATGTTAAGTTGGTAACATGGTTGTTAAGTAAATCTGGCTTTCCTATTAACTTTGCTTGTCAGAAGGTCACAAAAGAGGATTACATGACCCCAGGACACTGCAACCATCATAAATATAAACCAGTTGCCAAGTGTCCAGATTTTGATATCTAATGCTCAGCAGTCATACACATGAAAAACAATCACGTCACTCTTTTCAATGCCACTATAATTTTAAATGATCACTAAACAAATGGTTTTAAGTTCAGACTACTCGTATACACTTGGCTTCTGTTTGCTGTACTTGGAAAAAGCCTTCTATCCTTTTTCTAAAATCCTTTTCTTTAAATTGTTTTTCTTCCTACCCCTTTTTTTCTAGACACTTTTTTTGGGGGGGGAAACCACCCTGCCTCTCATTTAACCTTTTGGCCCAAATGCTGGTCTTGGCTCCCCTCCTCTCCCCATTCCTTTTAGCCCAGAGATGGTAAACAGTTTGGGCTTGATGTATCGAAAGTTCAGAAAATGCCTAATTTGACTCTGCTGGAATTTCACACAGTGCACCTCCCCATATATAAACAAAAGAGAAACAATTCTCTATCTCCCACATCTAGGCCATCCTAAACATTGGCACTTTGTGGCAGCTCCGAGGCTGGGCCTGGAATAAATGCCTGGACCTCAACTTTAACCCTAGTGCCACTGCTACCACTCAAAAGGACCACCTCACACCATTTTCCAAAATGTGCAAACCTCTGGGAACAGTGCAATTGCCCCCACAGCCCAGGATTGTCCCCAGGATCTGCCGCACACCGCTTCAGGTGTTTGTTTTACTTACAGGCTCCTGCGGCCTACCTGAGGTTGATCTGGATTTCACCAGGGTTTCATTCTTGAATCAGCTTCAGAGAATGCTCTTCCACGACCTCTGCAGCCACCGAAACATCCATTCTCACACATTTTTGGGAGGCTGCAGAGGCCAGAGCATAGCCCTCTTGGATAATTTCCAGAGGCCACATAAGAGCAGCACTCCATTTTCACACAGCCTCTTCAGCTTTCACAAATCCTGAAAACATGTGCCCCATTTTCACATGGCTTCTGGAGGGTCCAGAGACTGTGTGAGATTGCCCCGTTCTTGCTTGGCCTCTGCAATCTCCAAAAATCACACAAGAACAGGGTGTGCTTTCAAGAATAGTTGATGTGAGGTGTTAGTGAACACCCAAAATGTGGATGGGCCATCACAATTTTTACGTCTCCTCATTTTCCATTTCAATTTTCCATTTAAGTTTGATTTCTGCTGTTTTATTTCTTGGCACTTATCCTTTTTTTAAAAAAAAATCTCGTTTCTTAATCCCTTGCCACAAATTCCTTTGGTATCAACCTTTTATTCTGTTTGTTAGCCCCCAAATCACAGTTACACACACACACACACACACAGAGAGAGAGAGAGAGAGAGAGAGAGAGAGAGAGAGAGAGAGAGAGAGAGAGAGAGAGAGAGAGAGAGTTTTGTGGAAATCTGGTTTGTGAAAAGATAGGTGAAAGGACCCCCACTCTTTCTTTCAGGGCCAATAGTTTAGAGCAGTGGTTCTCAACCTGTGGGTCGGGACCCAATTTGGGGTCAAACGACCATTTCACGGGGGTCGCCAAACAATGCAGTCCGCCATTTTTCCCCCTTTTCCTTAGTTGTGCTACTCCCTTTTATTCTATTGGCTTTTGAAAGCCAATAGAATAGACTCTCTTGAATAGAGTCTAATTCTATTGGCTTTCAAAAGCCAATAGGAATTGTCCAGGCTGTCTCTGCCCTGCTGAGCCCGCCAAAAGTCCCATTCTGCAAACGGTGCTGCACCAGTTGAGTAGTCCTCGACTTACGACCAGTTGAGTAGTCCTCGACTTACGACCAGTTGGGGGTCGTGACATTAAAAAGGTTGAGAACCACTGGTTTAGAGTAACAAGAGGAAATAGTAAAACTGATCAATATGTTTTAATCATGGCTTTATTAATAGCAAGAACCTCCATAATCAGTAGAAGATTGGGGTTTGGTGGAAGAGCCGAGGTGGCGCAGCAGTTAGAGTGCAGTACTGCAGGCCACTTTAGCTGACTGTGTTCAGCAGGTCAGCGGTTCAAATCTCACCGGCTCAAGGTTGACTCAGCCTTCCATCCTTCCGGGGTAGGTAAAATGAGGACCCAGATTGTTGGGGGCAATGTAAATATATATATACATTGCTTACTAGTGTACACCGCTTAGAGAGTGCTTGCACTTAAAGCGGTATATAAGTCTCATAAGTCTCAATTCTCCATACTCATTGAATACAGCTGTTCAACCAGCTACACACATCTCATTGATGTCTTTGTAGACTACTTCGGTGAAATCAGGATGCCTCCACCACTGGTCACTTATCAAAAAATGGAGTTTACATTGGTTTATTGTGATTTATTTTTAGTAAATGTATGCTTGTTTCTACCAAGTAATGCATTGATTTCTAAATTCTCATATACTGGCTGCTCAATAATTAGTTTCAGATTTTTCCTGGTGTAAATGACAAGTTGGTCAGACTATAGTTTCCTTGTCCCCCCCCCTTTTTGAAGATCAGAGCAACATTTGCTCTTGTCAGCCCTAAAACAGATTAAGAAACCAATGCCATATAAATCAGTACAGCTTTTACTGTAGCAATTATAGTAATAAAATTTTGTAAAACTGAATGCACTTCCAGCCTCTCTCTTTGTCTTAACAAGGAAAGAGCTTGTCTGAATTACTTTTTTGGCCCAGGCTCAGGCCTCTTTTATCTGCCCATTGTCTTCATAACATCTCTTCCTCATGTCCTTCCAGGCTATTCTTTCTGCCCTCTATAGCCTTTCTCTCAGGTATTATGCCTATCCTACATAATTTCTCAAAAATAACAAAAAGGGGTTCCAAGATGATATCCACAATTATTTTCAGGAATCTTGAATATAATTGATCTTGGTAAATTAAGCTCATTCATGTTGCCAAGTGCTTCCTCTTTATTTATCAAAGATTGTCAGTCCCTCCATTTGTCAGTTATTCTGCTTAAATCCATTTGAACATATGTCCCCTTTGGGGAGGGAACCAAAGCAAAGTAAGACCTGGAGCTCTGCACTTTTTCCATTACTTGTTATGATTCTACTACATTTTCTAACAGCAACTCCACTTGAAAAACCTAAATTTCTTTTGCACTTGAGTCTGCCTCATTGTCTTTTTGTAGATATTTGTTATTAACTGGTTATCCTTCTTGGTGACTGAATGGTGCCCATCTTCCATTTTCTATATGTCTCCTTTTAACTCAAAATCAGGTAAAAGCTCTCTATGAATTCATATCAGTTTCCCAACCTCTACTGAAATGTAACATCTACTGTAGTATTTCCCAACTTTCCTGCATTCTATGTGAATCTCTGCCCATGAAATCCCAGATAGTACATTAAATGTTTTGCATTTGGTTGTCCTGAAATGCAGAGTACATGTACAATAGGAACCCAATTTCACTTTCTGTAATACCTGAACCCCAAACTGACATTATCTCTTCCTCTCAAATTTCCCACTCATTTCTTTAATCAGCTCTTTTCAATCCTTAGGATCATATCTAGGAGAACCAATCCTCTTGTCTCTACTTCAACCTTTTTGAATCAGTCAACAAGACCACTGAGGACTTTTGAAGACCTTGGAGTCTTGACCCAGTTGGTTTTCCAACAGATGTCCGAGTATTTAAAATCTCCCGTTATTATATTATTACTGTGAATTGCTTTTATGAGTCTGAGCTAAGCTTTAAGCTCATGGTTTTTCCTCTCCTCTATCTTCCTTCTGCACTTCTAGAAGGACTTTGGCAAGTATAATTTGACTCTTAAAGAATCTTAGCTGTCATGAAAAAGAAAGCTAAATTCTGCTGAGATCTTCTAAGCTGCAGGAGTATGAACGAAACTATCTGCTTAGATTGGTAAAGGCATTTTAAGGCATTTTACACCAAATTTTGACGAAGGATGACAAGTACCTATGAGGAAACCACAGAATATTTTAAATTTTTCACATTTTTGAAAGCAACTAGATATATGGAGGTATTGGAAACCTAATTCTCTCAACAGCCTGCATAAGATTAATGGATGTATCAAAACTCCACCAGATTTTGGGTTCTCAGTGCTATTTTGCAAAGCAGTAAATGAATATTTGCTGCCACACAAATGACAGCAAATAAACATTTTAAAAAGACTAATATTGCAAGATTGCTAAACCTTGCAAGCTTTCTGCAATCTGATTGTTAAGATTATGTAAAATTTCATCCAAGAATGCCAAAACTAATCTGTCAGATTTTGTCATTCTCATCTAACTCTCATACTTTTTCATATAGAAATAAATTTTGGGCGGTTTTACATTTTTGCCATATTATCTTAAATATTGAACTTAAACAGGTTAAAGCTAGAGCTCAGTGGATACTATCTAAGGACAGCATAGATAATTTTGCCTTCTTCTAATTTATATGAATAATATTATGTGTGGTAGAATGGGCAGAGTCGCAAGAAGGAAGAGTCTTTCCCAAGTGGCTAAAAGACAAATCAATCTAGAATCCTTGGTATGCATGAAGAGGCCCAGAGTGAACTTTCCCTAACCTTCCACAGGGCATATCTAATTGTTATGCAGATTGTGCTTTAGTCTGGCAAGATTCCTGTCTATGGACGAGCAACAATAAAGAAACTTTTCTGAGTAAATTACTGTGTCATTCTTGCTTCCTTGCACCTAACAATATGTGTGGAATGGCATGACTTAACAAAGAGTTAAGCAAAAGGAAAGTCTGCATTTAAGAATTTGTTAAAGTATTTATCTGGTTTCTACGGAACAGATCAATTTCTTCCCCAACTTTTCCATTCCTTTTACCTCCTCAACCAGCATTCATATCTAGAATAGCTAATCCCCTTATTTCTTCTTCAGATCAATGGTTCAATCAATAAAACCACTGAGGAATTTTGGGGGACTTTGCAGTCTTGGCTGAGCTGGTTTTCTGACAGATGTCCAAATAGTGTAAATCTTCCATCACTACCATGTCTCCCCCTCCCTGAAAGTTCTATAATCCCATGGACAACATCTGCATAGCCAATTGTTTTCTTTAAATATATTTTTAATATATTTTATTGATTTTTTGCAATAACAATCTTTAGTGCTTGGTAAACAGCATGTTGTCTGGGTTCATATATTTGAAAAAACAATCAATAATAATTAATTTCTATAATTCCATGATCAATATATGTTTCCTTGATCTTCCCTTCTTCCAATGTTATTCTTTGTCAACATTAGATAAATATAATAATATTTTCAATACATACAAGGTTGGATATAAACATTTTTTGTGTTTGTACAGATAACAATAACATCCATATATAACATCTTTTCTAATTAACTTATGTTTCAATTGTATTTGCAAAAGTCATCTTGTTCGATCACTATGTGTCCTCTTTTCAAAATTCTTATTTAAACTTAATTTCTCCTCAGTATCCAAACCATTCTTATCAGTCATAGTTTTCTCAAAATTAATTACCTAAATATTCAAACTTTTCATTTATACACCTCATCCCAATATTTTCATATGTCATATATTATAAAGATACCATACTACTTATATATCCTATAACATCCACACATAACATCTTTTCTGAATGGTTTATATTTCAACTATATTTATAAAAGTTATCTTATTGAATCACTATATGTCCTGTTTTCAAAATTCTTATTTAAGCTTATTTTCCCTTCAGTATTCAAATCATTCTTCTCAATCATAATTCTCTCAAATTTGATCACCTTTAAATGTCTAAACTTTCCATTCATATACATCATCCCAGTATTTTAACATTTTATATATTATAAAAAATACTGTACTTATATCTCTTATCCCTCTTACTATAGGGCCCCTCTATATTCAAAATTATCTATTCTTTTAACCTTATTAATCTTGTAGTAGTCCATCTGATAAGTCAAATCAGATCTCTTAAGTCTAAGTCTAGCCTTCTTCTTTTGCCAAATAGCTTTCCAAGTTAGTATGTTCCACTTGCCAGGAAATTTCTGTATTTTTGTAGGTGTTGTTGTGAGTATGAAGGACAAGTTGAATAGGATATACATTTTTTGTTTCCCAGACTCTGGTGATTTTCCTGGCAGTTCTGTAATCCATTTTGTTAAAAAAAAATTCTTATCCTCAAATTTGTTTTGACATCCTGCCAGTTAAAATATCTTTAGTGTTGTAATAAAATTTTGTAGATTTTTTTTCTGTTTGTGTTAAGTTACATTTCTCTTCATTTGTAGCTTCCCTGTTTAAGTCGCTTTCTTCTAGTTTGTGTTCTGTTATCTGATTTGTTTGTTTATTCTTTATCATCATTTTTGAGAGTTTTTAAATTGTAAATTTAGATTGAAGATGTGCTCATTTATGTCATCAAAGTTATTTTTGATCTCATCATGATTTGAAACTATTATCATTTGAATCTGTCATAGCGTTGTGTACATTTCATCCTGAAAAGTATTTGTCTCTTCTTGGGAGTATTACTCCTGCAGATCTCTGATGTTCCAGGCTAGATCTTTCAAAAGGGAGTATTTGGTATGGTTTCCTGTCCCTTTTAGATAAATATGCAATATCCATTTCATCTCCCCCCTCCAAATAGTCTTTCACCAGTACCATAGTCTCTGTAATTAGCCTTATCGAGCCAGCCAATCTCAAAATACAAGCCACCAAATCTTATATAGTTCTTATCTTTATATATTATTTTTGTAAAACAATGTGTTTCTAGTTGTCAAGGTATCAGTGAAAGCAGTATTTTGTAACAATTCTTCTATTCAGGGATCAGTTATCAACCAGTCAAAATTGCAAACCAGAATATTTAGCCACTTTGAAGCCTTCTAGTAAGTTCCCCCATAAAAAGATTAGCCAAGAGTCAAAATTTTTGTTTTTCTGCAAACAATTCTTGAGCTTAGACAACAGTTGAAGTTTTCTTTTTCTGCAGACACTTTTTTTAGCTTATAAATTGCCCAGTATATTTTCTTTCTTTGTTCTCAACTGTTTTCTATTTGGCTGAAGGTTATTAAAATTCAAGGGAACTGATTAATCTTTGTTTCTGGGCGTTTTGCCAATTTCTGAATCAGAATTGCTGTTGTTCTATGCTCTGATTCTCCACTAGATGTCAGTGGTTATTTATTTTCCAACTTTTTCAAACAATAAAATTGTTGTTTTATTTTTTATAAATTCATTGAAATTCTTTAGGGTGTAAAATCTTAATGGTTTTCTTAATTTTCTGATCTATCCAGACTATAGTGTTATTAGTTTCATTTCAATATATTTCTTTCCCCATTAGAAGTTAATTCACCACTTCCGTCCATGGACAGGTGGGGATTTAGTCCCCTCCCTTATCTTCTGAGGAATTCTTGCTTTGGGGATTTTTTTCAGGGAATCAGTTACAAAATAGAAGAGAGAAGATCGATATTCTCACCCAGTTTCAAGCATGCTATTCATCGTTGTTCTGGTTCATGCTTTTGGACTTCGGCTGCTTGTCACTTGGGCTAGACACTGATGTGCAGCTAGCCTTCCTCCGTTAGGTTGGAGGGCTTCCTCTGGATTGAGCGGATCAACCGCCATCATTCCGCAATCATCAGGGCACTCCTCCTTCTTTGTAGCCTCTCCGAGGTGACTTTTGACCCATTTAGGGTCCCCTGGCAGGGCAGAATCAGCCGTGGGGTGTGGAACACCATGATCCCTTGGCCGTATCACTACAGGGTGGAACCAGAAGTCCTGCATAGCCAATTGTTCATTCCCGGTATTTTTCTTTCTCCATCTGGGCCATGTCTTTTGAGAAGATCTTCCTGCCCAATACTTCATAGCACTTTATAGTGTCCTCAAAGTAGCACGGCTGTAGTCATTTATTCCCATGTGGATCAACAGAAAGAGTAATTGTCAGTGGACCTAAAGTGTCTTTAGAGACTTTCTGCCATATCCTGAACATGAGTCTGGGGAAGCAGCATATTCCACTTAATAATCTAAGCAGCAGATTGTCTATTCGTCCTGGCTTCTTGCCACTATTGTCCCTTCATAAATGCATCTTATATCTGATTTAAGAATTCCTGGTCTTCTTTGGTAAGCTGTGAGTGTAGGCAGTGTTGCTTTTAGACCTTTCATCTTCTTTTCCAGGGGACAAAAATATCCTTGCAGCATTTGTGGGTTTTGTCCTCTTTGGGGAAGAAAACTAATATTTCATATCCTCTGTAGGTCACAAGAGAAGGTCCCTCCAACTCTTTGTTCCTGTAATGAACAAAAAATAACTAAAAATAAGTGCCTCCCTCTTGACCTCCTCTCAATTAATCTTCCAGTTCCTACTTGCTGTCCTTGTTTGTTCACTCAATAAGTTTACTGTTTGGAAGCTGGCTTCCTTATATGTCTCTTGAAGCTGCTTCAGCTAAGGGAGCAGGGCATAGTCAGCAGCTCTCAGGCAACACACAGTCCCCTCCCTGACAAACCTTCCAAAGTCACCCCATCTGTTTGCTTGCTGAAATATGCCACAGGTTTCTGCCATGAGCCCAGTTTTTGAATGGACCAGAGAATGCAACAGGTTTTTACACAAGTTATAAAGAAACGTATGAGAGCACTGGCTTTGGGATTTCCAGACCCTACTAGACCCTTTACATTTTTTGTACATGAATGGAAAGGCATCGCAGCATGAGTTCTCACTCAAAAACTGGGGGGTGTCTTCCTTTATTACTAAAGAAGTTGCTCTCCATATTTCTTGGGATATTTTCATCTTTATCTTCCCCCCTTTTCATGTATGGTTGCTTGCCATTTACTAAGGATGTCCCTTCCCAAGAGTGGGACTGGACATTCTGGCAAATACAAGAACAGGTGAGTTATCACAGTGCGCCCTATTTTACATTTCAAGCATTGCAAAAATGGGGCCGACAAGGCTTTTTCTGATGCTCCAACAATGGATATCCCATCAGTAGTCCGGGAGAAATAGGTTTATTAAGGACTGATCTGCTTTCTCCTGTGTCTGTTAGCATTTGGTGTTTCATTCCCCCAATTTGGACTTCCACCAAGGGTTTGGGGATAAGGGGAACCGTGGCTCCCTGCCCCTGGCCCCTTCATTCTTTCTTTTCTACCAGCATGTCTGTACTCACTGGGCATTAATTCTTCCAGTGTCCTTCCTTTTTGCAAATAGCAAACTGGTTGTGTCCCAAGGGGACTCTCCCTCTTCCATGCCCTTTATCATTGGCGGGGTTGTGTGCCCCACCATGGGTTCCCTGAACTCCCCTTCCTCACCTGCCTCTTCCACATTGTTGCCCCCTTCCTTCCCCATAGGAAGATAGTGCTTCTGCGGGTTTGTTGCACTTCTTTCTTATCATCTTCTTGTCTGCTGCTGGTGAAGACTTTGTAAGCTATCTCAACTAATTCTGAAATAACTTTCCCTGGGCCTCCTTCCACTTTCTGTAACTTCTGCATCTTCTGCTGATTTTCCTATAAAGATCATATTCACCATTTTCTGGTTTCAAGATCTAGATTAGTATATTACCTAAAAACCTAATATACTCTCTCAAAAAAGTCCCCATGACTCTCATTTTTATTTTGCCTAAATTCATAAATCTTTGAAAGGCTTTTGATCTTTGGATCTTCATTTTGGATTCCATGTAGGACCAAGGACCAATAATTTTGAAGCCTTTCAGCATGTCTGGTGTTATCCAGATTCCACTCTGGTTCTGGGAGGAGGCATTCCCAACTGAGAACATTTTCATGTTCTTTCTCTAATTTCAGTTCCTTTGCCCCCCCATCAACCTCCATTTTTCCAGTATTAAAAGAACATTCACCAATGTCTGAATATCTGCCCAGGTAGGGTTATGTGTTCTAAAGACAGACAGAAACAGAGAATGCATTTTCTCTGGATTTTCTCTATAACTGAGGTTTTGCTGTTTCCAATTGTAGAGTTATGAAGTAGAAACTAGGGTATAGAGCAGTGGTTCTCAACCTTTTTAATGCCGCAACCCCCAACCGGTTGTAAGTCGAGGACTACCCAACCGGTCGTAAGTCAAGGACTACCCAACCGGTCATAAGTTGAGGACTTTCCCTGCCCGGGAGCGCCGTGCATGTGTGGTGCCGCTCCCTGCGCCGGCCGAGGCGTAGCTGGCAAGCGGCAGAGATGGCGCAGGCCGACCACCGGCTGGGCCACCAGCTGGCCCAGCCCAAGGGAGGTAAGGCACCCGCCGGGCCCCATGTGCACCAGCAATCCTACCTGCGCCCACCGGGCCTCCCACCTCCCACCCCTGGCCCTCTTTTACTTGCATTTTTAGTAGTTGCTCAGCAGGGAGGGGTGGAAACTTCCAGACAGCTCGCCTTTGCTGCAGACAACTTTCAGCACCGTTTGCAGAATGGGACTTTTGGCAGGCTCAGCAATATTCAAAACTATTAGGATGCTAAAGTGAAAAATTGGGGGTAGGGTGATATACAACACCAATAAAGGATGTTTATTTGAAAGAAAGTGAGCAAAACTATGATACTGAAAATACTCTTTAGTTGAGAATGTGGTCAGAATTCCCATAATTTAACTCTTCTCTAAAACCCAATTATGCATACAGCTTTAAGCAAACTGATTGAGGATTGCACAAATCTCTCTTGACCCATGAATTAAATGTATCAGAAAGTGTCAGAAAGCAAAGTGGTGTATGGGAAGGTAAAGGCTGCACTTGGAAATAAACTGAATTACTCAGCATAGGTGAAAAGTTATATAGTATAAAAGGCACTAAGTAGTTGTGCAGTTCATTGTGTCACTTGTGTGGAGGCAGGATGAGTGGCTTCATGGCATTTATTTGTAAATATAAGGATTAGTGAATGTTTCATGCCCTGGGATTTATTTCAGAGTTCTTATTTGTAAACAGGCATTCTTAAAAGGTCCATCATCCAGAATTTTTAATAAGAGCTCTAAGATATAGAAAAACAATGTCCCAGAAGATATCTTCTTCTCATTAACATTCTTTCTGTATCGTCCACAAATGTATAAAAATGAGAGACCCCCTTTCTGAAAATATCCACATTTGTCTCAAACTGTTAAAGCAGCACACAAATTTCAACAGATTAAGGGGATGTCACAAAGAAGAGGAAGTCAACCTATTCTCCAAAGCACTTGAGGGCAGGACAAAAAGTAATGGATGGAAGCTTATCAAGGAGAGAAGCTACCTAGAATTAAGGAGAAATTTCCTGACAATGACAATGATTTGCCCCCAGAAGTTATAGGTGCTCCATCGCTGGAGATTTTTAAGAGGAGATTGGGCAGTCATTTGTCCAGAATGGCACGGGGTGTCCTGCTCAATCATGGTGTTGACTAGAAGACCTTCAAGGTCCCTTCCAATGCTGTTATTCTGTAGGTCATACTTAAGTTCAGGGGTGGGGAACCCTGGCTCTTTTATGACTTGTGGACCTCAACTCCCAGAATTTCTGAGCCAGAATGGCTGGCTCAGGAATTCTGGGATTGAAGTCCACAAGTCATAAAAGAGTCATGGTTCCCCACCCCTACTTAAGTTGTTCCACAGGTCAATCTTTCACAGCTTGATAACCATCAATAATTCTTAAATCAATGCTTTGTATAAACTATCTTTATTCAGTGATACTTTCAAATAAGAAGGAATTACCACATGAGAACATTTGTCCTTCCTTTGCCATTTTTTACTGAAACATTATTAAATTAAGCCATTCTTTATCTGGAAATATCTTAGCCTAGAAGTAGGTTCTCATGGAACCTACAATAACACAATGGAAACCCATGTGTTATTTATCTTTTCTATTGAATATACATAATCAGATTTGGTAAAATCAATATCCAATTAAATTTCAAAAAACTATTCCAATTGTTAATGCACATGTTGTAGATATGATTATTTCTATTAGCTAGATTGAAACAGCTTTTTCTCCGTATACCTTTATTTAATCTTTATTTAGTATTTAACCTTCAGAGCTTTTTATACCTATGCTTCCCAATTTTGATTTCTTCTTCCAACAATTTAATTTCCAGCACACCATTTTATTTGGTCCAGAATTAGAATTGCTACAATATTTGGAAATTCACATTTTGGTTGTGATATCAATAACTAACATATTCGCTTTTGCTTCTTTTTTATCCAAATGATGATCAAAGCAAATGTTCCAAAGAGTAAAGAAGCTGGTTGCTTCGAAAAGGATTGTTGGGGTTATGAAATATATATAGTGCTGGCAGTTCTGATTTCAAGTTTATCCATTGGGACAGGAACAGGTTGGGCAAGGTTAATATAAGCAGTATGTGATGTACAACATAAGAGATATTTCAAAGTCTTTCCTACCAGCTGAAAAAGGAAGAATGTTTTCTGCTATGCAGAGAAATTCCCTCCCCCCCCCCATTAATGATTCAATTTGATGAAAAAGAACAATTACGGTAGCTTTAGAAATTATTTCAAAGAAAAGGAATTCCTCATGAGTAGAGCGTGGTTTTCTGAGAAGGTGACCCAAGGGTATGGGTCTATATCCTGTCTTACATTGAACAATGATTTCTCCAGTGGTCAACTGCATCCCATATTGTGATGCAATCCATAAACTTTAGTACATGACCTCCAGAAAAGAAGCACTTGTGCTATCAGATTAATGAATTAGCCAGCTCTTGCAAATGTCCACAACTGCATCCCAGAGTTCCCAGGCTTCTATTAGTCCCAAGAGAAGACATCCTCAAGGTATTCTTCCTTCCATTGGCCCTTCTCAGTAGCAGAGCTTCTACTGTCAAAAAGAAAAAAAATATTCTTCCCCCAGAGAATTCAGCTACCCATTTTCTTTGCTCCACAAATTGAGTGTAGAATTTCAAAAGGCTATTGGTGCTATGTTGCTAGAATTTCTACCAGAAAATATTTGCAGTGAACAATCTCTTCTCCAGACCAATTTCCAAGCCAATGCCAACCAACTAAAGGGAGGAAAGGCAGAAGTTCCTTCATGTAATCCATGGGTCCATCCACAGATTACCCCAAATGTTAGAAATGTATGACTTTGGGCAGCTCTCTAAAATATAAGACTAACGCCTTTTCCCACAGAAACATGGATATTTTATCCTATGTTCCTCTTTCCCTTCCTCCTAATGAGGATCCTCACTATGTATCTGCAGCACACAGAGGTATTTAGTAAAATAACAACCATTACCTGTAGTTGAATTCCACTTGCAAACCATCTTGTCTTCCCTTGGATCCTGAGATTCAATTAGCTGCCCATAAAAGTGAGGAAAGGTTTATCCTGAAAGACACTGTGGTGAAATGATCAATCTGTTGGACTAGGATTGGAAAATCCCACATTCTGGATCATTGTCTGTCATGGAAACCCATTGTGATACTTGGATTAATTCACCCTTTCAACCAAGCTTATCTCACAGAATTGTTTTTGTGGGGATAACATGAAGGAAGACCTTCATGTAACCCTCTTTGGACTTCTTGAAAAAAAGATAGGACAATAATCTGATAAATCATCATAATCCTGATCATCCTCACAACCCTGCCAGACTACGAATTATGATTTCATGTGCCAGAAGTAATGTTGCATTTAAATAAAAATTACAACAAGGTCATTTCATAGATTCTTCCATATCTGCAGTCCTGCCTCTAACTGAACACCATGAAACAATCAGTGTTCACTTCCAACTGACCAGAAGAAAACTGACCAAACAAAATCCAACCAGTGTTCCATCCCTGAGCTACTATAGTTCCTGAGACAATCACACTCTCTCCATCCTTACTTCAAATTAAAACAAAACAATGAATTCCTAGTACCTGCCTAAGAGCCATGGTGGTTCAGTGGTTAGAGTGCAGTATTGCAGGCTAATTGGCTAATTCTGTTAATTCTGCCAACTGCCAGCAGTTCGATTCGAACCAGTTCAAGGTTGACTGAACCTTCCACCCTTTAGAGGTCGATAAAATGAGGACCCAGATTGTTGGGGGCAATAGGCTTACTCTGTAAACTGCTTAGAAGGGACTGTAAAGCACTGTGAAGTGATATATAAGTCTAAATGGCATTGCTAGCATTAGTGCTAGTGCTATCCATAGTTTCATGTAGGATGCATCAATCTGATGGTTTATGTTCATTTACACACCCACACAAATATTACATGCAGATCTTATGAGAGTAAGCCTCCTGACTGCAAAGACTCCATTCCTGTGTTTTATTTAAAAGTCCCACACCGTTATGATGAAAAGATAATAGGATGACATTTGTTATGATGTGGAGAGAGGGAGAAACAGCCATAAGAAACGAGATGCTGAAGGTGATGGTTGCTAAAGACCAAGGGCTAGCTAAGGCAAGAGGTCTTGCCAGCTTCAGTCCTGCAGTCAGAAAAATTTACTTTTTTTCAATTGTTGATACATCACAGCTACTCAGATTAAATCAATTCAGTCGCTGGACAGAGACAAGTGGGCATAGCAGCGCCTGCATTTTTTGCGTTGAATGGGAAAAGCACATCTTCCTTCCCCTGTCCTTACCACTTTCTGTAGAGAGAAAATTGAGAGCATTCTGTCATGTTGCATCACAGTCTGGTTTGGAAGCATCACTGCTTCAGACAAGAAGGCAGTGCAGAGAGTGGTGAGGATGGCTGAAAAGATCATTGGCAATTCCCTCCCTTCCATCTAGGACATAGCATATAAGCGTTGCTTGAGCAGGGTCCATAAGATTGTCTGGAACACTACACATCCTCTTCCCAACCTGTTTTCCGTGTTACCTTCGGGGAGGGGGCTCCGTGGTATCCGAAGCAGAACATCCAGATTCAGTCATAGTTTTGTTCCATACAGTATTAACCTTGTGAAGTCTCAAGCTCCTCTTTCCGCTATGTATTCAAGATGGACAGTGATTAATATTTATATGCATTTATATGCAGGGGTTTAGGTATATACATATGTTGTATATAGCATGTTTATATGTGTGTTATGTATACGTACACCTTTGAGAGCAAGCAACAGAATTTGATTTTTAATGTGTGCCAGTATGCCCACAGTAAAAAATGACAATAAAGATTACCTTACCTTACCTTACTATACCTTACCTTATCTTATCAAGTTATGGCTAGTAGTGTATATATGTATTTATGCCTAAATAAGAGACACAAACAATTGTTGTGGACCAGTGCTCTGAAGAAAACAATAATGCCATGGCCTATAGTAATATTATATTGTACGTATATATTAGGACAGTCATTTGGTCTAGTGCAGGGGTAGGCAACCTTGGCTCTTTTTTGACTCGTGGACTTCAACTCCCAGAATTCCTGAGCCAGCACAACTGGCTCAGGAATTCTGGGAGTTGAAGTCCACGAGTCATAAAAGAGCCAAGGTTGCCTACCCCTGGTCTAGTGATTAAAATATCAATCTAGAAACAGGAAGACTATGAGTTATATTCTTACCTTAGGCATGAAAATTGACTAGGTAACTTTGGGTCAGTCACTCTCTCTCAACCCGTTTCTTCAAGTTGAGGTTACAAGCTGGCTGATCAACTTCTGTTGCAAACAGTGGATCAACATTCAGATGCTTCAAATAAAGCAGACCCTGCACGAATGCCAGGAAGAAAAAAGATGTATATATTAGAATATAAACTTATGTAATTGACACATAGGGAAGAGCTTCCTGCATCTCTTTGAATCTATGGGACGAACTTTATGGGGTGATGCATTTCGTTCCTCAATTTTCTGCTTTCAAGAAAGGGGCTGGAACCTTCCTATTTAGTCAGGCCTTTAGAATTGGACTAATAAGTAATATAGCTTCATCTAGTGTTTGTTTGTTACTTGAATGCCCTATGAATAGGCAGAACATAAAGGAAAATAAATATATCATTGTATCATATAACAAAACTTCAATTTTCAGGATCCCAGCTGAATAGACTTTGCATGCAGTAGGGAAAAATTCTATTGTAATTGTAATGATGTGATTATGCCTGAGATGAACATTTCATTATTTTGTGCCTGCTATTTGCATCCATTTTTGTCATCACGCAAATGATGTTAATGAAGCCATTTACATCATCTGTGTCATTTGCCTCACCAGAATGATGCACTGTTCCATTCAATGGACTTTGGGGAGTAACCGATATCGCTTCCATCTAATTAGCGAGGTGGGCAGCAAACAAGTCAAACAACAAACAAATAAAATTAGTTTCAAATTAACTGGCAAGACTTAAAAATAAGTCTGCTAAATATAATTCGGTCATTATGGAAATATTTCAGATTGGTAAATAAATATTATATAACAGAATAACAGAGTTGGAAGGAACCTTGGAGATCTTCTAGTCCAACCCCCTACTCAGGCAGGAAACCCTATACCATTTCAGACAAATGGCTGTCCAATCTCTTCTTAAAAACTTCCAGTATTGGAGCATTCACAACTTCTGGAGGCAAGTCGTTCCACTGATTAATTGTTCTAACTCCTTAGCTCTAGGTTGTTTCTCTCTTTGATTAATGGAGAAGAGCCCCTCTTCTTTGTGACAATCCTTTATATATAAATACTTTAAATAAATACTTTAAATAAAATACATATTAAACAATAGAACAACAATAGAACAACATTGATCTCCCAAAGTGATGGCTTCACTCCCAAAACACATCAATAGTAAGCAATTTTTAAGTTGGTACTTTTTTAAAAATAATAATAATAATTGTTGATTTCTACAAATGAAGCCAACTGTACCCATGGGAAGGAAGAATTATAAAAATTAGGGTTATTTAATGAGACATTTCTGCCTCTGGTACCCATCAAGCTATTCAATAAACAGCACAGATAGGATCCCCAGTGCTATTTATGAAGTGTGAGCTGACTGAAAGAGCATCAGGAGCGTAATCACGCACTAGTTCCTAATACTCTTCAAAAGTGCCTAAGCTTGATCAGCTGGTAGGAATTGTTGCCCAGCAGCATTTCAGGATTCATAAGTTCCCCATTCCTGGTTCAAGATTTTGAAAATCAAACTAGCACTAAAATTGAAGAATCGAGGTACTTTCTGTTTTGAGACCTCCACAGCATCCTTCTTGCTGTAGACCCAAAACGTGGCCTACAAAATTGTTGGCTGCACATAAAGCAAGGCTGTAGTTACAAAGGCAACAGCAGGGGAAGGAAAGAAGAGAAGACAAACAGCGGCAAGACTAAAGTGACAGGTTTCCTCAGGTTTTCTTCTCTCCAGGAAAGTTCCTTGCCTAGCAAAATGAGAAAAGCCAAACAGCAGAGGTGAGTGCAAGAAATAGCAACCTTGTTGAATTCCTTCTAGGAGGCTACTACTCTTACCTGATCTTAGAAAGAAAGAAAGAAAGAAAAGAGAACTTTGATCAGCAGGCAGCTTCTGTTCTCTTCTGCAGCCAGAACAGAAACAGCCACAGAGTCTATTGCCCAGACAGCACTTGTAGAGGCCACCTGGAACCCTACAGGTCATTTATCTCCCTCAGAGTCCCCTTCCACATGAATTATGATGTTTGTAGAAGAGTACTTGTTCCATTTTTCCATGAAAAACACTCCTTTTCTGCAAGGTCACTTTGATCCAGTTACAGTCTGCTCAGCAGCAAGCCGACACCAAGATAGAAACACAATTGTGAGGACATGCCGTCAACGTGCGATTAGCAGGCCATCTTGCCACCAGGGCTGGGGTTGTGGGAGGGTGAATGAGATTCCTGTAATTGGTGTAATTGTTACAGAATATCGTTATTTTTTCCTCTCTGAATCTAATGAGCCACCTTGGCCTTGCATTCTGTACCAACCGAGATGAAGAAGATACTCTGCAAATGTAGTCATCTTCCAGTAGACAGATGAGATGCCCAGTTCCCCACAATCAAGCAGGCAAATAGCAGGAATATTGAGTTGATCAGACCATGCAGCATTTCGTAGATTATAGAGAGATCTAAAGCAGCTATTCCTCTCTTTTCACTGCTCCAATTCCTCCTGCTGGCAGTCCAACACACCAAGCTATTGATGTGAGGTAGCATATTTCCAGTCAAAATATATAGAATGATGCAAAAATTCAGGATGAAAAGGCATGTCAGATAATGAAGCATGTTGGTATTTGAAGGTATAATCATCCAAAGAGAGCAGTCTTTAAGATTTAATTCTTAGAAACAATTCCTCAGGGGTCTGTTAAAGAAAGCAAGCCTACAGATACAGACTCTACTCTTCATTTTATTCCCACAAAAGGCTGAGGAAGAGGAACAGCTTCACTCTGCTGGTTTCCAGAAAGCATCTCTGAACTCTTGGTTGCTGGAAGTCAGATCAGAATCCAACTTTAATTTCAAAATAAAATATGAGTTCTTCAAACAGCATCCAGTGCCTGAGGGAAAACTTTGAACAAGATTTTATGCTCCTTTTATCCTGTAAGAAACTGAATCTGGGCTTGAACAGCTCCTGTGAAATTTAGCATGGATGCATAGGCAAATAGAACAGGGGGCCCTTTTCATCCTTTATGCTTTCTTCACCACGTGCCACCCCATTTCCTCATTCAATACTCATTTTCCAACTGTCTGCACATGTATTTTAATCTGCATGCTCGCTACTAATTTCAGAATAAAGAACAAGAGGCAAAGAGGCAAGAAAGAGAGGGGGAGAGAGAGGAGAATCTTGCCTCAAAATAGTTTTATACAGGTTTATTATTTTGGCTTTCCTTCCTATTTCACCAGTTTCTCTTTGAAGACTTGAGCCCAGCTACTATGTGGGATACTGTGTGGGATTTGGCAAAATTAAGGACAGTGCATCTTGAATTATATTACTTCTAGTTTGGGTTAATCTCAATTCCACCCACCTCCAGTTTAAAAAGGCAGGTTTAATTTTTCCTTCCTTCCTTCCTTCCTTCCTTCCTTCCTTCTCCCTTCCTGTTTCAATTATCTAAAATACAATCATAAAAGAAAATACAGTACGATTGCAAACAGATTTCACTTGCTAGTAATAATGACAAATGCATTATACAATTTGCACTCAGTATTTGGAGGAACTCATCTCAATACAAAGCTTTTCTTCCTGGCACCACAGTGGAAAAAGCAATCGTACCAATACAAGGTGATAGAGATAGAGAAATCAATTTGTTCATTGAATAAGGGAAGTTCAATCCTAACCTGTGTTTTTATATCTTCTATTAATTCTTGCCAATTTCCTACTGTGACCCTAGTATCTTGGATGAACACAACACAATATACTGAGATGAAGAAGGAGGAGAAGGAGAAGGAGGAGAGGAAGAAGAAGAAGAAGAAGAAGAAGAAGAAGAAGAAGAAGAAGAAGAAGAAGAAGAAGAAGAAGGAGAAGGAGAAGGAGAAGGAGAAGGAGAAGGAGAAGGAGAAGGAGAAGGAGAAGGAGAAGGAGAAGGAGAAGGAGAAGGAGAAGGAGAAGGAGAAGGAGAAGGAGAAGAACAGACAGACAGATGCTGGCCGAGTTATAAAAGGGAACCTCATGCAGGGATCCCCCTTCCCAGGAATATACATTTCTAGCATATCACTTGAATAAAAGAGAGCAGCAGATGAATACTAACCTTCTTGCCCAGAACATTTTCACCAGTATTTCCTTGTTCCTGAAGGCCTATCTTGAAAAGAGAAAGAGAGACAGAAAGATCTTCAACAGAGAAGAAATATATATTTAGACAATCACTCATGCCCTAAGCACCTCAGAGCCTCACTACTGCAATGTGGTTTACATGGGGCTGCCCATGAAGACCACTTCAACTAGTTCACAATACAATGGCATGAGGACTAATGAACATTCCTTAAAAAGCCCATGTAACACCTTTGTTCTGTGAGCTGCATTAGTTGCTAGATTGCTTCCAGGTTCAATTCAAGATAATGGTCATT
The DNA here is from genome assembly GCF_016545835.1 of Crotalus tigris. NCBI lineage: Eukaryota > Metazoa > Chordata > Lepidosauria > Squamata > Viperidae > Crotalus > Crotalus tigris. The sequence goes on from NW_024097445.1 coordinate 179,349, forward strand.
ACCTGTAAAGCCCTATATGGCATCGGGCCTGGGTGTCAAGCTATGAAGTCGCATTGCTGCTTCTAGCTTGCCTACAGTTGTGAGGGGGAGGGGGAGGTTTGGAATGTACAGGGGGTTTCTATCACTGTGAGAACCGAGGTCGCTGGACTAGTGTTGTGGTGAACAGAGGATTTCTTCTCATAACAAGTGCTTGAAGACTAATTGGACAGTGTGACCTGAATAGTCAGAGAGGAGAGGGAAAGTTTTATTATTTTAATTATCTTTTCCTCACCATATCGCTAGAGCTGGTTTTCCATTCTTTGGTGCGGGTATCCTATGCCCAGTAAAGTTTGCATTAGCGATCACAATGTCTCCAGTGTGCTTACTTCGTTGGGTTCTTCAACCAGAACCTTGACACTGGGTACTTGATCACCTGTCTCCCATAGCGTCTGCTTGGCCAATTTCATCTTGCAGGTTTGGGGCATACCAGGTTTCTTCAATTGAACAATGTCACCTATAGGTCCTCAGAAGTGTGCCTTTTTTATAACTGTGCATATCGTCTGGAATAAGCTTGACCCTAATATTTGGATGGCCCGCATTCTGCTGTTGTTGTTTTTTAGAAAGGAGAATGAAACCACTTGCTTCATCATGCTTGCCATGTTTTCTTTATTGGTTTTATTGTATTTTTTTTCTTTGTTATGGGTCACCTAGAGTCTCTTCTGGGTGAGGTCTTATGTTTGGTTACATATCTCTGCAAGCGGAGACAGCACAACATTAGAATAACAGGGTTCAGAATCAACAGTTCTGGCTAACAGAAATTTCTCAAGAGGAAGGAAAAAATCAGAGGATCACCCCCTTATGCTCTGGGAGAGTTGTTCCTTACAAGGAGATCTCAGGAATTTAGTTTTTTGTGGCTGATCATGGGTTGGAAATATACCCTTAAGTGATGCGGGGCCTTCATAGACTTTTGACCGGCAAAAGCTTTGCCTTATTAAACACTTTACAATTTAATTACTTTACAACCTAAGAACAGATACTCTGAATGGCAATGAAGATCAAAGCCATTCAGTGAGTTCTTTCTTTTTGAAGTTAAGTGGGGTGGGGAAAGCCATTTTAAAGGATTTCATCTTAAAAGCAAAAAGCTTAACAAGATCATGATCTTAGCAAGTTTCAAATGGACAGGGGGAAAGTGATTTTTAAAAAAATAGTGCCTATGGAACTAGTAAAACTAGTAAAATGAATAGGACAGAGCTTCATAGGAACGTTGATTGTTTATTTTTAAGGACATGGTGTAGTAAGATTACTATATGCCCAGAGATGGAAAGATCTGACACTACTCACAATGGAGGAATGGTTGGAGAAGTTGACACATTTTGCTGAAATGAATGGATTGAGTTCTTTGATTACAGAAAAGACATCTGAATTTATTGGTGACTGGAAGCCTCTTCTGGACTTTTTGCATAAAAATGAGAGGGGAAATCCATTTGTGATCTATGTAATTTTCCTGAGAGAATCTCTGAGAATGTATCCCTGCCATCAGGTTTCAGCTTTGACTCCCAGGAGACTGAACCTTAACCCTAATCCTAAACGTAATCCTAGTTTCATTTTCATTGGCAGTGCTGTTTTCTAAAGTGACCAACCGTCCTCCTTTAGGGAGGACAGACCTCCTTTTGAAAGTTCTGTCCTCTCTCGAAAAGTGTCCTCTTACGTGTCCTCCTTTTCGATATTTGAAGATTAATCTGCAGGGCTTTTTTTTCTCATAGAACGCTCAGAACGGTGTTCCGCCACCTTTTTTTGATGGGTTTTTTTTTCAACTTTTGCATGAGCTGTGCTACTCCCGCTATTGGCTTTCGCAAGCCAATAGGAATTGCTGCTGAGCGCGCCAAAACACCGGGCTGGCAAACTTTGCATATGCAAGTTGTCTGTATTATTGTTGCAATGAATAAAATGTTTCTTTTATTTACGATATTTTTTTCTTAAATTTATTTGTGTCCTCCTTTTCATTGTAAAAAAGTTGGTCATCTTATGTTTTCCCATTATTTTACCTTGGTCCACAATGAAGTCTGAAATAAAAGCTGTCATCTGACCTTTCTTAGAGAACCTATAACAATCTATCTCAAACATCACTTTCATCCCTGACTTCAAGGAGACCTAAATCTAACCCAAACCCTAACCTTCACACAGCCCGGTTGTGAATAGGCCACGGCCCAGTAGTGGGTCACAGCCCACAGGTTGGGGACCCCTGCCTTAGAGAACATACAACAATCTATATAAACATAACTTTTACCTCTGACTTCAAGGAGACCTAATCCTAACCCTGTCCCAAATCCAAAGCCTAGTTTCATTTTGTTGATATCCTGGTTTACAATCAAATCCTAACAAAAAGCTTTCATGTTCACTTTCTTAGAGAACCACCAAGAATGTATCCCTAACATCTGTTAGGATACCTAACCCTAACCTTAACCCTATCCCTAATCCCAACCCTAGTTTCATTTTTTGGGAAATGTATTTTAACTGCTCAACAATACACTCCTAACAAAAAGTCTTCATGGTAGATTTCCTTAAACAAATACTAAGCATCTATTCCTAATATTGTTTTTGGCCCTGACTCAAAAGAAAACTAATCCTAACCCTAGTTTTATTTTTCTTGGCCAATGGGATCTTGCCATGTATTTTATATGGGTCTACAATTACGTCTGAAAGAAAATATGTCACCAACACTTTCCTTAGAAAAATATAATAATCTATCCCTAACATCAGTTTTTGCCCCTAACTTCAAGGAGACCTACTCTACCCCTACCCCTAGTTTCATTTTCATTGGCAATGGGATTTTTCCATGTATTTTATCCTAGTCCTTAATTAAGACCTAACGAAAAGCTGTCACTGTCACTTTCTTCTTCTCGAGAACCTATAGCAATCTATGCCTAAGTTCTGTTTTCACCTCTGACTTCAAGGAGACCTAACCCTAAGGCTAACCCTATCCCTAACCCAAACCCTACTTTCATTTTGTTGGCAATGGAATTTTCCCATGTACTTTACTGTGGTTGAATGAGAAGTCCAAACGAAAAACTGTCAAGTTCTCTTTCATCAGAGAACTTATAAGAAAAAAAAATCTAATAAGAATCTAACCCTAACATCTATTTTTGGCCCTGATTCCAAGGAAACCTAACTCTAATCCTAACCCTATCCCTTATCTAAACCCTAGTTTCATTCTGTTGGGAGGGTGGAGACAGATTTTTAATTTGCGGCTTCTGATGATTTTATTCCGTTAAAGCACTAGAAATATCTCTACAACTTTGCTAATACAAAGAACAATGTTTCACTTTTTCCTGATGTTCTTTTTTTTTAGGAAATCACTATATTTTACTTAATGCTGGGGGGAAAATCTGTTAGGAGCTAATTGTTATCCTTTTCAATATGGGCCCAGGGGAGGAGAAAGGGTGATTGTCCAGCCATAGTTTCTTTCTTTATCCCTGAAGGTTGAGTAGATCTTTTGGAATTAAATGCACTTAGCATGCAGCACACTGCTTTCAACAGCTTTCTGAATGTCTAGGTTTATTACCTGTTATGTGACTGTGAATAAAACTTGGGCTACTACAAATTTAAGTCAGTCCTGTATAAATAGCCTTCCAAACAATGAATGCATTGGGCTGAAACATCGGTCACCTTGAACTTAGATAATTGAATCACAACGTAGAAAGAAGCCACTGAAGCCATCAGGTGCAAGAATTCAGAAATATCCATTGTTTATTTACTTATTTATTTGTATCCCGCCTTTATTATTTTTACAAGTAATTCAAGGCAGCAAGCATATCCAATGCACCTTCCTCCCCTTATTTTCCATAGAACAACAACATGGGAGATGAGTTAGGCTACTGAGAGAGAATGGGGGGACTGGTAAAACAATTAGTAAAACAATTAGTTTTACAATTAGGTTGTTTCTCCACAAATTCAGCCTTAAACCGCCTTGTGGTAATTTGGAATATTATTTCATGTCCTGCATATTATGATACTAGAAAAAAAGCTCTTGATTATCTTCTGTGCGGTATCTCTCCAGATACATGAAAGAGTTCCTCTCAAGACAAATTATTCAGATTATTCTCTCTCTTCAAAAATATTAATTGTAATTCCTGATCATCCCTATTCTGAAACAGTTCTTATTTGTCTAAATTCTTCTTAAAATGTGACTTTTAGAACTGGACATAGTATTCGAGGTGGGATGTCCCATTTAAATAAAATGAGAGACACTATGGTAAAGTCACTCATTCAAAAGCTATTAATTCTAAAGGAAGATATGCTATGGATTGTTTTGATGGTATTTGGCTAAGGACAGAGCCAGCCCTATTATTAATGAAAAGAAATTAGCAGCTCAGCGGGCAGAAGCTGAATAGGAATTGTAAAATATCCTCACCCCCATATTATTGCTCTTGAATTTCCAAAATATTCCTCTCTCTTGATTAAGTAGAACAGGATACAGCATATGGCTTGTCCTAAGCTGTCTAAACAAAACTGCTCTTTAGCTATAAAGAATGTTGTGCCATCAACCAGTCTAGTCCATTTCTGCTCAAGGAATGCAACTCGGTGTCCTGAAACAACCCTAGTAGGGTAATTGTGAATAGTTGTTGCTTTTTCATATGAAAGAGCAATCAGAGAAAGGGGGCTTGACAGCTGCTTCTCAGCAATGATGGATGTTCTGTGTCAGTTGAAGGCACAAATAAGGCAATGGCCTCAAGGTCCGAGTTCTGAATACTCACTCTTCAGCAACAGTGGCCTCTAATGCAGTTGATTTAATGCAGAAAACAAAACAGAAATGAGAAAAATATCCCAACCCAGCAAGTAGAAAAAAAAGGGTCTTCCTTAACTGTTGCTATTGGTAGCAAACTCCATGCGTATGAATGGGACAGGACTTTCCCTCATGCACCAGTCTGTAAAATAGTATTCCCACTGAAGTTCACTGGAACCCACATTTATATGCCTATAGGTAAGTAATGGGTACAAATAGCTTTCCCATTGCATGAGGGATACTATCTTTAAGTTCCCACTAACTGTGCATGATGAAGTTGCCTGGATATAACAGAATCCTAATCATTTATATATACAGTATTCTTGTTTAATGGTAGTTTCTCCTAGCAGAGCATATTTTAACTACTTAAGGTTCTTATAGTGGTATGTAAGTATATATTTATTAGATGAATGAATGGGTGGACTTTGAGTCTCTATACAAACATAAATATAAATATTAAATAGCTAATGTTAATGCATGGCTAAATTGTATTTTTCTCCCTCCCCCCTCCGTGCCTCTCTCCTGGTATTAAAAAAAGGAAAGCTTTCTGTATGCCTGAGGAGAGTTTAACTGTGAATAATACAAATATGTCTGCCCTCATATATGTAAACACAGATATGAGTGAATACCCTTTCCACAAACAACGCTTCTGGCTTCCACAGTTGGACAATAAACTATGTTAAACATATGGCTTGTTTCCAGCCTCTGAGAGTGACTCTTTCATTTTGTAAGTGGCTGGCCGCTGAACAATCCACTGCCTGGGAAGGAAATGCTATGCAGTTTCATACAGCAAAATCTCACTGAAAGAATATATTTTATCTAGCCCTGGACTAAGATCAAGGGACTATTTTGAAAGCTGGAACTGGGAAAAGCAGCACCAAGATTTTGATACCCAATTGCCTGTCCACCTTTATCTCTCTTTAGCCATCCAGAGTTTTTGAATGGCTGTGATGTAATTGCAGCCAAATAAAGAAATGCTTGCATCTTCTGAGGTGGTATCTATGTGTACATGCATGCGTGTGTGTGTGTGTGTGTGTGTGTGTGTGTGTGAGAGAGAGAGAGAGAGAGAGAGAGAGAGAGAGAGAGAGAGAGAGAGAGAGAGAGAGAGAGAGAGAGAGAGAGAGAGAATGTGTGTAATTAAATACAATGACTGAATCTTCTGGTCCAAGCACAACACTGCAGGAAGTTTGGGAGAGGGACTTCTTTCTTTAGATTTCACCCTGAAAAGCTATCAGATTCTGCATCAACAGCTTCTGACATTAAGCTATAATGTGGCTATTTCCTTCCTTGATAGTACTGGCTTTATTTTGGCCAAACCTGGACTTACCAGGGGGGGGGCGTACTCTAGCTCGGTCCAGCCTGAAAAATTCTGCTGAATCAATACTGCCATCTATAACCTCCTCTGCCTTATATTCACTACTTGCTCTCCTTTCTCTTTTGCTAGCACACTCCATAGACATTTTATACCACTCCACTAGCTCCCACTTGACATCCCTCTCTCTACCAGCTTGCACACTCACCCCTTCCTTGCCTACCACCCTTCTGTGACATCAGGAACTCAGCATGTTCCCTGGACTCCAAGAATTATGGCACTACCCTTATTTCAGGGTAGTGCAATAGATTTATTTATTAAATCTATTAGGTCATTTAACTCCATTGTGAATGTGGGCAGCATATGATATTAAAAAAATGGAATATTAAAACAATCAGAAAGTGCAAATAAAAAAACAATAGGCCTTCAGGAAGAGAATCCACAAGCTCTAAAAAAGACACACATACACACACACACCTCTAACCCAGGGTCTGGAAGACAAGTCAGAGCTCTTTTCAATAAGATCAGGGTGGGTGCCAAATAAACCTTTGAGGTACTATGACAGAGAATAATTATCAGATGACATTACTTCATGGATAGGAACTGAAGTATACCAACTTTGCCTGGTTACACAGCCCAAGCAGAAGCTACAAGGACAGACAGTCCTTCAGATAGCCATGTCCTGTTCCATGAAGGACTTAATAAATAATAATCAGCACCTTGAATTGTAAACAGAAAACAAGTGTAGCAATCAGTTCAACTCCTGAAGCAGTGTTGATCCATAGGCATAATGTGGCATGTTGCTGACTTCTGGATCAACTGCAAGTCAGTCCAGAATTGTATTCAAATTGTATTAAATTGTATATAGCTCATTGCAATAATCCAGAAGAAAGGTGACCAAATCATGAGTGAATGTCCAAAGTGTCTCTAAGAGGGCACAACTAGAACACCAGATGAATTTGTGCAAAGGCTTTCCTAGTAACAGTTCCCACTTGCTCCTCAAGCAGAAGCTATGAGTCTAAGATTTCCTCAATGGCTCACTAGTCCCAAAGGGACTACAATCCATTCAAGATGAAAGATGCAACATTTCTGGTCTAGGTAGTCCAAATACCCATGATCAGGGAGAGAGGATACATATAGTCAGTTGGTAGCTAGTGGTTAAGAGCCAGTTTAGTCTGGTGCTTGAGGCACCAGGCTAGAGGAAGAGACTGTAAATTCAAGGCCTACCTAAGCCATGAAAGCCAGTGGGGTGAGTCAGTCATTCTCTGTCATTCCAACCCACTTCACAAGGTTGTTGTTTTGGGAAAATAGGAGGAAGGGAATATGTTCACCACCGTGAGTTATTTGTGAAAGTAATAAAGGCAGGATACAAATAAATGAATAAATATTGGTATATCTGCAGGCTCATTCAGAATTAGGCCTTCTCAATATTAGGCCTCCCCTTCTGTGGAGCAGTTTGCCCTCATACATAAAGACCACAACCTTTTTCCATGAATTTCTGCACAGCTGTGAAAACACAATTCATAAGTATACCCCAGTGACTGATGCCACAATCTGATGTTGCTGTTTGTATTTTCTACTATGTGGTGCTCAGAGCCAGTTGGAATGAATAGAATGACATAGAAATGCTAGTAACAAATAATTTCATCACTAGAAACTATGCTCATTTAAGCATATTCTTGTCATTACATTGGCTGGCTAGCAAATAAATGAATTCAGCTTTACAATATTGTGGTCCTGTGGGCAAGACCATGAAATACCCTTTTAAGGAAAGGATTACTTCCCTGCTAAACAGATACTCATTGAATTCTGGAAAAAAAAATTCATAACCTACATCACAAATTTCTAGTAGTATAAGGGGAGTAGGGAGACAAGTCAAAGATTGTGCAAGAGCCAAATCTTTGTGCAGTTTGAGACACCTTTACATGGTTCTTTCAACATTGCACAGCATCTACAGGGAGGGGTCAGGACTAATAATGACTGGGATCACAGGAGGTAATTGGAAAAGAGAGTTGTAAGATTTCTTGGCTTACTAAAGTGTTAAGGATACTCCATCCCCTGAAGCTAATATTTGCTTTGAAGGGAAGAATTCTCCATTGATATCAGCAAGGACTTTTCTTCCAAAAGAAAAAATATCAGCATATTTTTCACATGCCCACAATACGCAAGGAAATGGCTAAGAACTGCTGCAATGCAAAACATCCAGTGGATGTTATGGAATATGACATCTCACAAAATATATAATACATGCTCCAAACTGCCCTCAGGACAGTATTTTTCCTCACAAATCTGACTTTTCTTCCCTCTGATTGCACTTATGCTCTGTTTCTTCAGGCAAGTATGACTTCCATCCATGGCGTTTCAAAAGAGAAGTATAATAAACATTGTGGGATGATGCTAGGGAAGATGCATTAGATTAATATAAGCAAGATAAATTAAGCAGGGAGTTTTCTATCACATTGTGAAAGTGACCAGAAGAGGTGGTTGACAAGTCCAATTTGTGAAATTGACTAAATTGTGGATAACTTGCCATGGGGAAGAAAGCATCCATATCTTTCTATTCCCCAGCAAATTCTTCAGCAGGCCAAATTAATTTATATTTTTTAAAAGTGCAACAGATACATAAGAATGATGCTTCAAACCCATGCATCCTCATGAACAGAAAATTACATATATATATCTTGCAAAGTTCTGTAGCAGCTAAAATGTACAAGTAGAGCCTAATGAACCCTCAAAGCAGGGGATCTTTCTATAAAGGTATAATAAGCCTCCAATCCAGGCAGGTGTTTTGTCACTTTTAGTCACTTGCCTAACTGAGAAACAACTGAATTTCTAAACTTCTATTATTGTTGCTTCAACATGGAAGGGACTCTGCTACAGATCTTGTTCTCCTCCCAACTAGGATTTCATTAATCATTCTTTAATAAGAATAATTTGTATTTGGAAATCTGTGCAAATTGGTGCATCTGAGGGGTAAATATTAGGCCTCTGTCTAATATTTTGTTCTGCATTTGCAATGGGATTTTTGATGCAAAGGCAACATGAGATGCCTCAGGTAGGCTAAGAAATGATAGGGGACATATGTCTTTGGCATAGCACTTCTCGCTGGCTTCCAGTATTCCCAGAGGGGCCTCCAAGTAGCCTGAAGTGAAGCTATGTGGCTACTTTGCTTTTAAAAGAGAGGAGGCCATGTTTTGCACATGGTCATTGAAAGAGTAATCTTTATTGCAACTATGAGTAGAAATATTTAAATTCTAAGTCAGTGGTGGGATGCAGCAAATTCGCACCAGCTCAGCAGAACCGGTAGCTAATTTTTTGTTGCCCAGGCCCAGAACGGGCTTCTGGAAGTGGCATCCACACAGAGAACCAGTTGTTGACATATTTGAATCCCACCACTGTTCTAGGTATATCTCTTTTGAACACCATTTGATTTGGTGAAGCTCTGAATTCTATAACAAAAGAAAATCAATCACAGCACCTGGAATCCACCAGATTTATTGTACTGTATTAGCTACCTAGAGGTGCAATGGAGCATGTGAATTTGTAGGCTACAGACGTTTCTGAAAATGCTTCAAGGGACTTTCTAAAACAGGGGTGTCAAACTGCCGGCCTGCGGGCCGGTTTCATCATACCGTAGCCGCGCCCACCCCATTGCCGGCAATGGCAAAAAAGCTCCGATACGTTGTGCGACGTCACATGACGTCTCGAGTTTGACATGTCTGTTCTAAAAGAAGGGACTTTCAAAAAGAAGCATTTAAGGAGAAGAGTATTAGATGTTTTTGACTAAGATGCTATTAAGCCCTGCTTATCTTTTTCCGCAGATAGCTTTACTCTTTAAAGGACTGGAAGAAGACCCTGCAGATTTAATTCAGGGCAAATTCTCACATATGAAACTCCCAGAGGCATGCTGGGATGAAGAAACCACCAGCAGCCCAGAGGAAATAGGAAAATTAGTAGTATGCTGTACCTATCTTTAGCACAGTTTATAACACCCAAGGGCTTTCGTAAGGCAGAGAAGAGAAGGAAAGGAAATACAGTCCTCCCTTTATTAGTAAAGCTGCAGAGTGATATTTAGAAAGAATGTTAAGAAGTCCAAAAAGCCAAATTGGGTAGTAAAACTTAAATGCTAAGAGAGATGAATAGTGTGTTCCCTTGTCCTAGAAGTGTGAAACTTCAGTTGGCTTAGGGGAAGCATCAGATAATTTTATGGGCTCTCAAAGGCTGCATTTCAAAAGTGTCTGATCCCCTGATACTTTGGGGGGAGGGGTTGCAAGTTTTAAGGGATTAAAAATGAGCTTTTCTTTCTCTGCAAGGGTTGATCTTGCCCAGAGGTAGGCAACCTGGGCTCTTTTATGACTCATGGACTTCAATTCCCAGAATTCCTGAATCAGCTTGGCTGGCTTAGGAATTCTGGGAGTTGAAGTCCATGAGTCATAAAAGAGCCAAGATTGCCTACCCCTGATCTTGCCAATCCCCAAACCCCTCTCCCCCCAGTACAAGAAAAAGTATATAATTTTTTTGGCCTCTCTGAGTCTAAGAAGAGCTCTAGAAGCCACAAAAAAAGGTGCTTGTGAATCCAAGGCAGCTTCCTGGGGCTACCTTTTGAATCTCCACCTTAAATAATTATTACACTGGGCCAGTATCTACACCTGCTTCTGACAATCTTGCTGCTGTCAGGTATGAACCATGGAAGGAAACTAAAAAGAAAAGACTCACAGTTAGGATCTATCAGTTGTCAAGCTCACAACCATGATAAGGGAGAATGCCCATGAGACAGTGTCATGGCAGGGAATCCTGGTAGTTTAGACAAAGCTTTGATGGTTTTATACAAAGGGTTACACTGCAGGAGAGGACTACAAACATTTCCCCATAACTTTGCACGCCCTGGTTTAGAATTCAAGAGTTACCTTTCAAGTTATATCTAGAGATTACTTGTCTGGTCCTGCAAGATCTAATAAGCTAATGCAATGCAGGCCCACTGAATGAGGCTGATGTGCAGGAACGGCCTGAGATAAAGCTTCTTACCAACCCTAAATCTCCTTGTGCCCCCAAATCTTACTTCAGGGCCCTTAGGTGATTCTCAGGACCTGAAAGCAAAGTTTGGGGTACTTTGTGGGGGCTCACCTGCAGCTTCTGCATTACCTATCTGCTCACTTCTGAATTTTCCTCCCTCTTTCCTTCCCAAAAACAGTGTTCAAGTTGCAGAACAGAACAGAAATCGACCATATTTGTGATTTGTCAAGTATGCAATATTTTTATCTTCCCTCTGGCAAGAAGAAGATGTTGCTTAAAAGCAATGCTTTCTGTTTCATTCATAACAACTCTCTCTGTCTCTTGCATGACTGAAGGTCTTGGGCTGGATCCATAATTGTAAGCCAGGACTGGGCTCCTTGTAATCAGAGCTTGTGTCTTACGGGGTACTTTTAGTCTATGAAGTTTCTGTCATTAAGACTCCATCTCCCAATGGCAGAGAGGTTGCCCTTTTAGGGCATTTGAGCTGTTGCGTCCTTGGCGGGAAAACAGACACGAGAAGCAGCTGGAGTTCTCAGTTTCTTTTATTCAGCGTTCAGCTTACAGGAAGATGGCTTCAGCCTCGCCCAAACGCCTCGCAGCCTCTTATATAGGCAACTCCCGGGTAAATGGGTTACTTTTCCCGCGCCAGCACCCGCGCATGCGCACGGCGCTGGCGACAGCCTGTCTGGTCCCGGGCAGCTTTGCACCTGCCCGGGACTGCCTGCAAACGCCCGAGCCGTTTGCAAAGGCTCGGGACATAACACCCCTTTCCCCCGGGCTAAAACTACTACCAACATACAACATTTATTTTATATGACATTTTGTTCCCCAGTGCTCCCACTGTTTACTGGCCTTTGCCTTGCCAGCAATGTTATGTAGTCTTCTAGGTACTTGGGAGATTTCTTTGCTCTCTGTGACCTTCTTAGCTGTGGATTACTGGCATAAGTCCCCTGACTGGAGGGAGGCGTGAGCCTGTTCTCTCTATTGTGTCCTGGTGTCTTCCAAGGACTGTGCCCCGATGCCTGGCCTGCTTGCTTGCCCACCGGGCTCGTCAGGCCAGGGCTTCTGTTACTTTGTGACCTGGTTGACCTACCTAGCTGTAGACCCTCAGCCCCCTTGAAGTGATAGCCGCTGCTGGGCGTCTCTGTAGAACCTCCTAGGTCAGTCCAAGACCTGTCAGGAGGCTGTCCATTCCCTGAACCCCATTCTGTGTTCGGGCTCGTGTGGGTTTCTGTACTTTCCCAAAACTCAGGTGTTCCCTGATTTGTGCTAGGGTTGTTGTAGTCGGGACTTGGTTCCTCGACTAACTCTGTGTATGTTTGACCCCCTGTAGGATTTGGGGTAAGGTCAGGCCAACCTTGGGAATTGTGTGCCAGCTCTCTTGCGGGGAATGATTTGTTGGGATGCCCCCGGGTATCCTCCGTTGCTGGAGTGCTGTGTGATGTGTGTGGAAAGTGAGTATGCCCCCGGGGTGACTCCCTGGCTGGAGTAGGCGTGAGTGCCTGTTGTGTGGGTAAGCTCCATGACTTTCTTTTCGGAGCAATTGCAGAACCTTGGGACGAGCCGTTTGTGGCTCCCTCAGTGGAGATGGGCAGTAGCTCTTGCCCTTCCCTTTGCTCCAAAGGGTCCCCCTCCCCCCCTGGAAAAGACCCAGGAGTCTCAGCAGAAAAGTCTCGCCTAGAGCGAAGTTGGTCGATGTGCCGACGCAGGACACGACCGTTGTCCAGGGCAACCTCGTAGGAGAGAGGACCTGTGATCCTGGACACAGAAGCGGGGACCCATGTATGACCAGGCCCGTAATTGCGAGCCCAAACCGGGGCACCCACAAGTAGTTGTCTAGGTGCCCTAGGATGTGAGGTAGATGAAGGCAGTCTGTCCGGATGCAACCGGTCAAGTCTAGTAGTAAGTTGGCGCCCCCAACGAAGTTCAGCTGGACTTCTCCCTGTAGAAGTGGACGGTGTGGTGCGATAAGAAAGGAGAAAGTCAGCCAACCTGTGATGCCAGTCCCCGTAGGTGAGTCTCTTCAAGGCGTCCTTTGCGATGCGCACCATGCGTTCAGCCATACCGTTGGTGGACGGGTGAAAAGGCGCAGACGTGGCATGACGAATCAGGTTTGCCTGTAAGAAAGCTTGGAATTCGGAGGAGGTGAATTGAGGGCCGTTGTCGGACACAATGACATCTGGCAGCCCGTGTGCAGCAAAAATCCCCCTCAGTACCTGAATAGTCTTTGCAGTGGTGGTGGATGAGACAGGCACAACCTCAAGCCATTTTGAATGGCTGTCAACAAGGACCAAGAAGAACTGGCCCTGAAAGGGCCCAGCGTAGTCAATGTGCACCCTAGACCATGGGGACTGTGTTTCCTCCCATCTATGCACAGGAGCTTGGGGCATCTCTGGGCGAGATCGTTGGCACAGGTGGCATGCGTGTACCTTAGCTCAATATCTTTATCTAAACCAGGCCACCACAAGTGGCTTCGTGCAAGAGCCTTCATACGAACAATGCCAGGATGACCCTCGTGGAGGGATTCTAAGACCCTAGTCCTCATTGAGGTGGGAATGACAACTCTGTTTCCCCAAAGCAGACAACCCTGAGAAAGGGACAGTTCGTTCCTTTTGGACCAGAAACTCTGAAACTCAGGACTAGGGCAGTGCTCAGGCCACCCGGACAGGACCCAGGAGCGGACACGTGAAAGTGTGTGATCTGTACCTGTTTCAGCGGTAACATCCCTGGCACTAAGAGGGAGCTCGGGCAAGGCTTGGATTGATAGAATGTTGACAGCTGGCGCGGGGTCAGCTTCTACTACTGGCAGAGGCAATCTACTGAGGCCATCAGCATGGCCCATTTCTTTCCCAGGCTTGTGGAGTAATGAAAAATCATATGCAGACAAGAAAATAGACCACCTAAGCATTCTAGGGGAAATGATGTGGGGAGTCTGCTTACGTGTGGTAAACAGTCCCAGCAGAGGCTTATGGTCAGTGAAGACCGTGAAATGCCTGCCATATAGAAAATCGTGGAATTTTTTAATTCCAGCAACAACAGCCAGAGCCTCCCTGTCTATCTGAGCGTAGTTGCGCTCGGCAGAAGACAGTGTTCTGGAGTAGTATGCAATAGGAACCTGAGTTCCATCAGACCTGAGGTGACTCAGGACAGCTCCAACCCCGTAGGGGGATGCATCACAAGCGATGCACACAGGAAGAGACTCGTTGAAATGTGCAAGAACACTGTTAGAAGTGAGCAAGGCCTTGACTTCTTTAAAGCAAGCCTCATGTGCTTGTGACCACAGCCACACAGCTTGTTTGTCTAGTAGCCTGTGAAGAGGCTCAGCTACACTAGCTTTATGTGGAAGAAAAGAATTGTAGAAATTCAGGAGGCCTAGGAAGGCCTGAAGTTCGGCTTAGACTTTGGCCTGGGTGCTTCTAAAATAGCAGTTAGTTTGGATTCAGCAGGATGAATCCCAGCAGCATCAATTTTGAATCCCAGAAATTCAGTAGAAGGCACCCCGATCTTGCATTTGTCTTTTCTGAGCTTGAGGCCTGATTCCCTGAATCTTAACAGGACAGCCCTAAGTCTTTCAGCTAGAATGTGTGTGGAGTCTCCTGCAATCAAGACATCGTCAAAGTAGGGGCAGACCCCTGGTATACCTCGTAGTGTGTTTTCCATTACGCTTTGGAAAATCCCAGGAGCGACATTTACTCCAAACTGTAGCCTTTTTACTTTAAAGGCTCCCCTGTGGGTCACAATGGTCTGAGCTATGGCAGCATCATCATCAACAGGCAGCTGTTGATATGCTTGAGCTAGGTCAAGCTTTGCAAAAACACGCCCCCCCTTGAGAGAGGCCAGGATGTGACTGACCACAGGAACAGGATAGGCATGTTGCTGCAATGCCTTATTGAGTGTGCATTTGTAATCAGCACAAATGCGAATGTCCCCATTTGCCTTTAGAGGCGTGACAATGGGGGTCTCCCACGGGCTGGAATCAACAGGTTCTAGGATTCCCTGTTGGATTAGTTTGTCTAGTTCAGTGTCAATCTTACTTTTTAAAGCAAAAGGGACCCTTCTTGCTTTAATCCTAATGGGAGTGACAGTGGGGTCTAGCTTTAAGGACACAGGTGGTCCTTTGAATGTGCCCAGCTGGGGGCTGAAAACATCTGCAAATTCTTTGCAGACTTCCTGTAGGTCGAGTGTTTGTAAGCTGTTGAGTCCTGTGACGTGTATCCCCAGGGCCTCAAACCAATCGAGTCCTATGAGACTCGTTCGTTCACCCCCTACTACTAATAAGTCTAGTGGACCTTCAAAGCTCTTGTATTGCACATTAAGGGTGGCCTCCCCCTTAACACACACTCTTGAGTTCTGAAAATCTGTTAATACAATATCAGAAGGCCTTAACTTGGCCTTAGACCCACTTCTGGAACAAATCTTCCTAAATGTATGCAATGAAATGATGGACAGGGCAGACCCTGTGTCTAGTTCCATAGATAATGGAACCCCTTGTAGCTTCACGTTGAGTGACAGCTTTTTCTTCATGGGCTTGTGTTGTGCCTGTTCTACAGATGCTTCTTCGCGAAGCGCAAAACCCTACCCTATTCTGGCTGGGGAATCTGGTACCTTTCAGGCGTTCTTCTTGGGGTTGTGCCTGTCGTCGGCTCAGACACACAGCTGCAATATGCCCTTGTTTGCCGCATGCCCGGCAGGTAGCGGAGCGGAACTTGCAGTCGGTTCTCCTGTGGCGACCTCAACAGCCGATGCACTTGAGCAGAGCCGAAGAGCTTCCCTTCTGGTTCTCTTCCTTCGCGGGGTGTAGACGGTCGACTTCCTCGTCCGGATCCTCCTCGGATTTTCGTCGGACGTCTTCCTGGTGCACGGACGCACCCTCTGCACTGTTTCTGATCGGCCGCATGTTTTTGATGGCGCCGCCTGCTGCTTCTTCTGCGGTGACTTCCCTTAAGGCTTCTTGGAAGGATAATTCTTCCTTGGCAAAAAGTCTCTGTTGTAGCTCTCGATGCCTTAGCCCGCACACGAATCGGTCCCTCAGTCGTTCCTCGAGGTCCGTGAACTCGCAGGGCTTGGCGGCCTTCCGTAGCGCGGCGATGTATTCCTTGGCTGTTTCACCGGACCGTTGATCTCTCTGCTCGAAGGTGTGGCGCCATGAGATAACGGACACCTTGGGGTGGAAGTGCTCTTTCAGCAGCTTCTTCAGGTCTGCGTAGCTTACCGACTCTACTGGAACAGGTGCTACAAGATTTTCTGCGATTTCGAAGGCGTCTTGGCCGCAAACGCAAAGCAGGGTGGCGGCCTTCAAGCTATCTTCCCTCACTTGTTTTGCCTTGAAGTAGTTCTCCATTCTGGATACGTAGGACTCCCACCGCTCTGGATGTGAGACGTCGAATTCCGAAAGCCTTCCGATTTTCGCCATCTTCGGATCTTCAGGGGACGGGTCTATCAGCCAGCCTACCCCCGAATGCGCACCGGATTGGCGGGCAGCTGCCGAGTCGACGCCGTTCCTCTTCCGCCGCTCAGGACTCCTTGGGTAAGCTTACACTTTTTCCTTTCCAGGTAGTGCAAGGCATCCCACCCTCGTCGCCAGTGTTGAGTCCGTGGCGGGAAAACAGACACGAGAAGCAGCTGAGTTCTCAGTTTCTTTTATTCAGCGTTCAGCTTACAGGAAGATGGCTTCAGCCTCGCCCAAACGCCTCGCAGCCTCTTATATAGGCAACTCCCGGGTAAATGGGTTACTTTTCCCGCGCCAGCACCCGCGCACGCGCACGGCGCTGGCGACAGCCTGTCTGGTCCCGGGCAGCTTTGCACCTGCCCGGGACTGCCTGCAAACGCCCGAGCCGTTTGCAAAGGCTCGGGACATAACATGAGCTATTTTAAATTGTAATTGAGCCACTAAGATGCTTCTCATGCCCCTTTTCCTTCTGTGGGCTGAGATGGCTTTTGCATGATGGTTGTGTAGTCTGATACTCTCCCTTCTGTCTTCCAAGGCCATTCCCACAGACCATTTCATCCAGTCAGCTTCCCCACATCTATATTTGTATGTTTAACAACTAGGAGGATTTTGTTAGCTCTTAGGCTTCAGTTCCCTGAAATGCTGAAGAGGTTACAGAAAGAAAGAAATAGTCTCAAGTTAATGATAGGACATTTAATGAAAGAGAGGACATTCCTTCACCCAAGCCTCAGCCACCAAGGAAGGGAGGGAGGGAGGGAGGGAGGGAGGGAGGGAGGGAGGAAGGAAGGAAGGAAGGAAGGAAGGAAGGAAGGAAGGAAGGAAGGAAGGAAGGAAGGAAGGAAGGAAGGAAGGAAGGAAGGAAGGAAGGGAGTGTCAAAAACTTGTACCACTGCTGTTAGTGTTGCACTCACAGATGACATGAGTTTGTCTGTTCAGAATGTGGGCCCTCCTCACTTTGGTTTTGGCTATGGGTTTGCCCACATTGTTCTTTTTCTTTTTTTGTAATAATTTTAGTAAGAAGTATATTAGACAAGTAAAACTAATGCAAACTACAAAAAGTAGAAAGTATAACAATATATAAAAATAAAAAGTACAGATGGAAAAAAAGCAAAAGTAAAAAAGAAGACCTCTCTTTCTTCATCCCCAGCAAGTATAAATTAACATTAACAGCTTACTGCCCTCTCTTAAATACAACCAACCATCTCTTCATCCCATATACCACCCCATTTTCTATAAGCAACTCTTTAAATCTTCATGACGCCATCTTAATCAGAAAAATCCCATTAAGGGCTAGAAGTAACAACGTAATTATGGCAAACAATATCTAATACCTAATAAGCCCACCATGAATCCTTCTTTTTGCATTTATTTCCTGTTTTCTATTTAAACAAATCCTCCTATTTCATTTCTTCAAATAAAGCAAACTTTTGAAATGTGATCATCCACTCCTAGTCCACATAGGTCCAGTGAACTTTACCAGAAATAGCAATCCATCTATTCTAACCTTGATCATATAAACCAACTCTGTAATCTTTCCCCTTTCTCATAACAATCTTTCTAAGAGAACATTCAAACATCTGTTTTCTTTTTATGCTCCCTTTGTCTCTTCTCACAAAATTGTTGGCAACTTTCACAAGCCCCTTTTGTAGATCCAATATAAGGAGATTATCTGTATCACTCTTCATATTCTCACTGTCTCTTCTCACAACTGACAACTTTAAAAATTCATTTTGTAAATATCAAAAGGTTATCCACATCATTCTTCTGGTTTAGGATTTGTATGTCTTTTTTATTTGTTAAAATATCAGCCACTTTTACTTGTATAGCCAACAATTCATCTTTTTGTGTATCTACAATTTCCTTTTTCCATTTGCTTACACATTTTTAAGTATCCAGTTACATCATTTTTACCTTTATTTACTAAAACTTGTTCCAGTTCCATAACGCCATCCAGTTTATCTATCACAGATAACTTTAAAATTATTTTTTTGCACCTAAAAATTATATATCTCTCCCACGAATTCATTGATACATTCATTTTCATTTGGTATCCTCTAGTGACCAATCTTCAAAGTGATCAGTTATTTGTTTTCAAATGTAACCATAGAACTTTTTGGGAGGGGGAAGGTTTTATTTAATTAATTTCAAAGTCTTAATTCAAGTCCATCTAAACCCTTAATCCATTTAAAACTTTCTAAAATCATACTCTAAACTTCCTTTTGCTATTCCAGAAAAATATTTTTTTACAAAACTTTAAGCTCATAATTTTCTTTCATAAAGCACTGAAGGGGGAAAATTCACCTAATAAATATAATAGTGTTTGCAATTCTGAAGGCTCTCAATGTTTGAAAAGCAATTTAAAAAAAAAAAAAGTAAAACCACAAGTAATTAAGAAGTGAAGTTTGGTCAAACCTTGAATGAGGTTTTAGCTATGAGCTTGGTGGACGTAGTGGAGTACTGAGGGATAAAGGGAAAAGGAAACAATCAAACAAGAGAGGCAGTAGCCCCAATGGTTTAACAATCAGAAGAAGACATTTAGAAAAGACTCACCCTAATTGTTCAGACAGTTAAAAGTGGTGGTGGGAAGTTTATACCTTTAGATTTGCATGATCCTCTTAATGTTGCCTTATAATAAAGAAGATTTAGCTCAGCTAGTCATGATTCCTGTCTAGTTTATCCAGGAGAACTGACAGTAATTCTAAAGTAATCTTTGAATGTATGAAAATTCATATTCAAACTGGATGGTAAACACAAAGAAAACATAGGGGAAGGAAAGAAAAAAATTACCTTGGATCCTACTCTACAAAGTCTGTAATTATCTCTAGCTGGAGTTCCCAATATTAAATGTGGTCTAAATTAGATTAGATTGAAAGGTGCAGACCAAAGAGAGCTAGTAAACAAATAAGATATTTGTTCTTCAGCCAAGAATAAATTGTGGGACTCTTTGATGAACAACATCTTGATATACAGTATAATCACAAAATGTGTGATGGAAGAATCCTCAGGGTTTTAATTAGCTGAAATAATAATCTTACGGCTAAGGGTTCATGTTGCCCGATACACTTTTGATCAAGAACTTTTGGCTCCTTCAAACAATAACTGCACCAAGAAAAGCTTTCTTCCAGTGATCCATTCAATCAATGGCTGCCTTCCACAATGATGCTGCCCAGATGCATTAGGTTATTTCCATAATTCCCAAATAACTATGCTGCTGAAGGTTATAGAAGTTATAATGTAACATTGCTGGAAAAGACTAAATTAACCCTACATTTATAAGATCTATCTGGTTAACAGAGACATTTCTTTTGTCAAATATCAAGATAGTAGAAGAATCTGCCATATTGGATAAAAAATAATAGTGTTGTACACCTCTACTTTCAGTAATTGCACTTCCACCTTTCCCATTGGAACAATGTTCTGACTGATTTTTAATTATCCATTTCCTAATGAGATTTTTAGCACATTTCCCTCCTTTCCCTGGTAATTAGAAAAATCTTCTATCATTGCTATTCCCCTCCTCCTTTTCTAGGCTCCCAGCAGGTTGGATTTTGAATCTAATCAAGAAGTTGAATCTTTCATGCTAGTGTCAAGCCCCTTGTTTTTGCTTTCCAGTCACCTAGAAAGGCTCATGCATTAAATCTCAAATCAACCATCTTAATATTCCGGGCCTCTCAACTGCTCTGTTTACTAGACAAGTGAGGCATACCAGCATGATTTTACAGGAGATCACTGGTAGGATTAGCTCATAGCACTGATAGGGATAGTGGATGCTCTGCTTCTAGAACTGGAGTTGTTGGTCTCAACAGTTGGCTCATCAGATCTCTTTTTTAGAAAAACAACAGCTCCACTTTTCTGTCACCTAAAACCTCTTCTGTGACTTTCAGGTCAGTGAGATAAATCTATAATGTTTCAAGAAGTTCAGTACTGCAAGATCATTCTTGTTTGCCATTCATTTTTTATATTTTTTATCTTGTCTTTATTAATTTTTAAAATAACTCAAGATCGCAGGTGTATCTAATACTCCTTCCTCGTATTATTTTCCCCACAACAACAACAACCCTGTGAAGTGACTTGGGCTGAGGGAGAATATCTGGCCCAAAGTCACCCAATAGGCTTTCATGGTTAAGTGGGACTAGAACTCATCGTTTCCTGGTTCCTAGCCTGATGCTTTAACCACTAAACCAAACTGGCTCTCATTTACAACCTAGACTACACAGGAGTAAATCTCTCTTGAGTGAAAGGAATGTTGATCCAGGAACTAGGGCAGACAGTTGCAAATCAGTTAGAGTGCAGTACTGCAGGCCACTTTAGCTGACTGTGTTCAGCAGGTCAGCAGTTCAAATCTCACCGGCTCAAGGTTGACTCAGCCTTCCATCCTTCCGAGGTAGGTAAAATGAGGACCCAGATTGTTGGGGGCAATGTAAATATATATATACATTGCTTACTGGTATACACCGCTTAGAGAGTGCTTGCACTTAAAGCGGTATATAAGTCTCATAAATAAATAAATAAGGGCTGGTTGAGCTATTTCTCAACACCTTGGCCAGTGAAAGAGTACAAAGGTACTGCTACAAAGGTATCTGGTAACTTGAAGATGTTCAAGGGTGATTCAATACAGTGGAAAGTACCAGCCCTGCCCTTTTGATCATGCTGATAAAAAACTCCTTTCAAGAAGATGCTACTTGCATTTCAGAGGACATTCCCTTAGGATCACTGGCGACTGCCTTGAGACACTAGCCATGATGCCATGGACAAAAGTTGTTCATTTATGATAATGTCCTTCCATTACCATCATTCTAAAGCTACATAGGTTTCTTCTTTGCTACTGTGGACAAAACTAAAATAGCATGAGGTGCTAAGGAGTTGATTTCTTAGTTTCTCCTTAGACTTCCAAGACAAACTAGTGTTTGACAATTGTTTATGGGCAGATTCGGATGTTTCCCAAAAACATTCAAGGAAAAAGTAAATTCAAAACCATTCTAAAAACCAATTTCCAGAGTTAGTAAGAGAATGGGGAAAAGAGAAAAAACAGCATAAAAGGAACTTTGGAAAGGTGGCCCATCAAAGCAGCCAAAACTCACCTAGCATCTAAGAAAGAAGAATTGTTTTTAAAAAATGAATAATAGTAGAATAGGTTCTGCTTACATGTTGAACCAATATTATGCTTTGGAATAAGATCTGCAAATGGATATTGGGCAACAACAGCTCTAGATTTCTCTTTTGCCCTGTAGAAAGAATCAGCAACAAAGTCAAGCAAATATTTGGAACTTCTTAAAAATAAACTTAAAAAGTTTAGTCAGTTGGGAGATTTTGAGTCAGTCACTCTCTCTCTCTCAGCCCAACCCACCTTACAGGATTGTTGTGGGGACAATAGGAAGAGGAAGGTGCATTGGATTTACTCACCAAAATATTAAAGGTTACAAATAAATAAATGATAGCAATCTACCTCATCCCATGCATGTGGTGTTGTTCTAACAGTGATTTTTAGAGTGAAATCAGAGAGAAATAAAAAGTTACAAGTACATCGACTCTGATCTTTCTGCATTTAATTTCCTATTTACCTAATGGTAGAGTCACTACTGAGCCGTGCACAGTGTACCTATGGCTCAATATGTCATGCAAAGTAGTAGCTCATATATCTGGTGAAATTATTTCCAGATCATGAAAGCTTATGCCAGTCTTCTCTGCAAGTGCCATGTCATGTCATGCCAGTCTTCTCTACCAAGTATGTTGAATGACTCTATCATCCGCCTGGCCACTTGGGTTATTGGTTGGAAATATGAGAGCATTGGTGGGAGGGCACAAGGATGGAGAAGACTGCGCTTTTCCTCTGCTTATAATAAAATGGTAGGCAGGTCACCATATCACAAAAAAGATGTTGAGAGTCTGGAAAAAAATTCAGAGAGGAGCAACTAAAATGATCAAAGACCTGGAGACCAAAACGTATGAAGAATGGCTGCGGAAGTTGGGTTTGGCCAGACTAAAGAAAAGAAGAAATAGGGGTGACATGATAGCAGTATTCCAGTATCTGAGGGGCTGCCACAAAGAAGAGAGGATCAGGTTGTTCACCAGAGCACCAGAGGGAAAGATGAGAAACAATGGTTGGAAGCTGATCAAAGAGAGAAGCAACCTGGAATTAAGGTGAAACTTCCTGACAGTGAGGACAATCAACCAGTGGAACAGCTTGCCTCCAGAAATCATGGGCACTCCATCGCTGGAAGTTTTTAAAAAGAGACTGGACAATCACCTGTCTGAGATGGTATAGATCCTCCTGCTTGAGCGGGGGGGCTGAACTAGAATATCTCCAGTTCTATTCTGTTCTGTTCTGTTCTATTCTATTCTATTCTATTCTATTCTATTCTATTTTGTT
This sequence comes from Crotalus tigris, assembly GCF_016545835.1. Lineage (NCBI taxonomy): Eukaryota > Metazoa > Chordata > Lepidosauria > Squamata > Viperidae > Crotalus > Crotalus tigris. Next base: position 202,255 of record NW_024097445.1, read on the forward strand.
CTATTCTATTCTATTCTGTTCTATTCTATTCACTCCACCCTCTGCCGCAGTGAGTCAATAATGGCTCTTGTGATCATTTATTTCTTCTGTCCTGCCCCTCTCCTTACTCATATATTTATATTGTTCTCTCTGCAGCTTAAAAGCTATATCTATCCACACAGGAAGAATCAAGTTACAGAAAAGTTTTAAGTGAAACACTGTTCTAAATATAACATGGACACTCAAAGAGATGATAATTGAATATCCATCATTCAGATCCTATAAAAAGTAGACAAAAGAAAAGATAGCAATCTGTAAAGGATAATATAGAAGGGGACTAAAAATAGTTTGATAGCCCCACCAAACATTTCTCCCAAGTTTCAGCCTTTGTGAAAGTATCTAAGTCTGAAGCTTCCTTGCATATCTGACCTTCCCATTACCTTAGTTTTCACTCACCCTAGCCATCCCTTCCAGTAGTTTAAAACAAGGGTCCCCAATCCCTGGTCCATGGACCATCACCGGTCTGCAGCATGCCAGAAACCAGTCCACACAAACAAGTGAAGCCCCCTCCACAAATTGCAGGAAGCATGTGAAACCATGCCCCCTCTGGTCCGCAGAAAAACCTCTCTTCACGGAACCAGTCCCTGGGGCTCAAAAGGTTGGGGGCCTCTGGTTTAAGAAACATCTTAATTCCATCTGCCCTCCATCAGCTGCTGACCAGCTCCATTTTCGGTGCTGTTCTTATAGAACTCCACTGGTAATCTTCTACACTGGGATAATACAGCAGACAAGAACTACAAGAAGAGGACATATGAGATGGTTTCTAAGCCTTTGATTCCATGAGAACATTTCCCAAGGAGGCCATTGAAATACTATCAGCAAACAGTGGGTGGGGAGAAAAAAAATGCATTGCGGTAATTATGTCCTGTGGCTCCCATGTTCCAAAATTAAAGGTTACAATCTCTCATCCAAGAATGGATGGAAGTGGAAAAATGGAATCTATTTTTGTAATTTGGTACAGTAGGTTGTCCTGATGTCCTGCCATAGCCGACAGTCACCCTTCCCCTGGCTCAGAACTGCAGGTGCTTGGTCCAAGGTTCACATTGATATTACAAAAGTGCTTTCTTGCTTTTTTGCTGGCAGAACCTTGCCTGAGCAAATTGAGATTCTGCAGCTTGCTCTATATTTATCATCATCACTGATAAAGACATCCAGAGGTGACCAGGAACTCTGGAAGACATTCAGAAAGTTACTAACAAACAAAGAGGGGGAGGAGGCAAGACAACTTGGATTCTTTAAAATGGTAGCTGCATTGTTCAGACAGCCTTTTAGATACTGAACCCAAATCCTTCCTGAGAGAGGCAGTTTCCCAGCCTGATTTAGGTTGACTACACAAGCAAAGATTTTTTTGGCCTCATCACTACACTGCCTTAGACATTCTTTTGCCCTTGGTCTCAAAAGAGAATGAAGACCAAAGCCACTTTCAGATTCTATACATCTCCAGTTTCTACTAAAAGAAGTCTGCATAATAATCCACACATTCAGCAATATATCTTTAGACAGACCACAGATCTGGTGTGGTATAAAAGTGCTTTCTGTGTCTCAGTGTTCCTCCATTGCATTTACATTACTTTCCTGACACAGTTTTTTAAAGAATACCTTCTGCATACAAGGAAACACAAGAATACTGATGAACCTTTGGTTGGGAAGGCAGTATAGAAACTAATTGTACTTTCCAACCTTATCCTTATTCAAATTTTTTGGAAAACAATAAAACTCCAATAAACATCCTTTTCAATAAAACAGCCAGATAAGTGTTACAGAGTTGAAGCTGTCACCCATTAATCAAGTAGATTAATCAATCAAGGTGTATTTTAATCAACTAAAATATACCACCAATGAAGAGCATGGTGCATTTTTCTAATGTTCACTGTAGCTGCCATTCGAAATACAAAAACAGCCATTTAAAAATGGCAATTAAAAAAGCCTGTAATTTAAAATCGCAATGAAGTTTTACATTGTTAGGTTCACACAGGAGGGATTACCTAAAATGGAATTTGGTGACACTTAAGTATGTAACGTCTAAATACAAAGAAACGATGCTTTCCTCACTTAAAAGCAGTGTTATAATCATCTGTAAATGAATGCAAATAACAGGAATCTTATCTAATCTGTGACAGACTAATCGAGTCTCATGACTACTGCATAAATGACCTGTTTGATTTACTGTGCAAGAATGAATCAGGCTGGTTACTTTAACATATGGAGCTAGCCTTATAGAAATCTCTGGAATGAGGAACTTCTGGTCCTCCCAAATGTTGGGCAACAACTTCCAACCAATATGATTGTGGCAATGGACATTATAAATTGTAGTTGGTAATATTTTGAAAGTTGGCCACCATTGCGCTATACCAGGGGTAGGCAACCTTGGCTCTTTTATGACTTGTGGACTTCAGCTTCCAGAATTCTGAGAGTTGAAGTCCACAAGTCGTAAAAGAGCCAAGGTTGCCTACCCCTGAACTTTACTGTACTAAATAGCCACAATCCTCTATAGCATTCATCTCTCCCCCCCCCCCGCCACTCCATTCTTTCTGGAAATTCTACCTCTAGAATTGCTACTATCTTTGATCCATCTCATCTGCTGTATTTCATCTTTATCTGTATTTACCGTAGTAAAAAATACACAGAGAAGGAAAAGGGCAAGGTGACAACATAAGACTTCTCACACTTCTCATTATACCAAAATATTTTAAGGAACAGGAACGCTAGTCCTATTCAACTAATTGCAAAAGTTGTTATAATGAACAGTAGCAGAATTCAACTCATATATTATATTGCGCCTGTGACATAGGGGGGAACAGTCATCCACATATACAAGACAGATATGTGTTCTGGATAATCCATCACATGCATGTGCATTGGTTTCCAATGCTATCATGAAGTGAGTTCATCTAGAATAAATGTAAGTGCACAGCCCTATAAAGGAAAGTCTTCTCAGTACACACATCTGCTCTATATAAATAAATGTTTGTCCCTGGCCTGATGTTACAGAAATAATATGCAGGAACAACATCAGCACTGCTGCTCCAAGGATGAGCATAACCACAATTGTAAAATCTGAATAGGGATTTTAAGGCATCTCATTCCAAATGCTATACTGAGTGGAAACAACTATTCTACAACTTTATTCCAATTGATAAAATTGATCACCCATTCACCAGTCGCAGCTTACCAAAGCAGACATTTTTGCTGGTTTGCTTAGGATAGTGGAGTTGTAATGCACCATCTCAGAGTGATAAATACGTCTAATTCTTGTTCCTTCAAAATATTCAAAATATGATAAAATATTCTCATTCCTTCTAGCACATTTGGGGGAAAAAAAGAAGAAAAAAGATTAAAAAAATAAAATGGTAATGGCACATAATTATGTTTATGGCAGTTTCCTGTAGTTTGCTTACATATCCCTCATTTTTAACCCCAACATTCAATGTGTTGAAATGGGTCAGGGTTAATCTGTGAGGGAGGAGGGCTGTACACCTATGTCCCTCTCCATGGTGCTGAACGGGATGTATTCCTTGTTTAGCTTGTAATATAAATAGAATGGAATGGAAAGGAATGGAACAGAACAGAATAGAATATTCTTTATGGCCAAGTGTGATTTGACACACAAGGAATTCTTTGTTTAGGACAGTGGTCTTCTGCCTTTCTTGCTTTGTGAACAGGTGGGGGGAGGGGAGAAGGGATGGTTCTATGTGAGGGGTGGGCAAGCACGTGTATGTGTGCAGCTCCATTTGCACAAGCAGTGGGTATGTAGGCTGCTGCTGGCACAAATGCAGCTACCTGCGCAGTCTTGCCCGCCGCTTCCATGGCCTGGTTTCAAATAGGCCACAGCCCAGTACTAGGTTGAGAACCCCTGGTTTACGATGTAGTCTCTGTTTAGCTGTTTCCAGTTACGATTATGATGAAAAAGTAATTTCTGCAAGCAGTCCTCACATTTATGACCTTTGCAGGTCTGTAAAGCAAAAGAAAGCTGAAGTAACATCATAAAGACAGGCATGGTTTCACTTAGCAGCCACTTTTCTTAACAACTAATTTGCTGGTTCCAATTAGGTCACTAAATGAGAACTATCTATATTCTATAGTGGATTTTTGAGTTAGGATTGGAATAAGATTGCTTTAAGGCAGCCCCCACTGAGGCAGCTCCATCACATACTCATATAAAATATATTCCTGATCTAGTTTCCTCCTCTCATAATACTATTTAAAAAATAGTTTACACCATGCCATGACTATCAATACAGTTTGTAATTTTTCATAAATCAAGTGATTCAGATGCAAACATGGACTGCTTAAAGCCTAATTTTTAATCCTGTTCTAATCTAGCAACTATTGCCCATATTTCTACTAAATCCTACACTATCTATTCAGGATCAAATGTTACTGAACTCAATGGGACATTGTTCCAAGTAGAAAAGCTTAGGATTTACACTGATAATTAGAGAATTATTTTTAACATTCCAGAAAGTTTTGTACTACTAGAATTAAAGCTTCTTCTGTAAATTAACTAATTTACGCAATACAATTTCAAGACCTCTTTGATACCATTAATGGGCAAGCAGAGTTTGGCACCCAGAAGATAAAGTACGTAACTAAAAATGGATCAACCTGATGGTTAGATTACAATTGGTCCTCTAATGAAAATGAGTCCAATTTAATGTTTTCGTGATACTTTGAATGAGTTTTTAATATTCACCAAGTTTATACGTTAGGGATTAAAGTTAGCAAAATTTTACTCTGGTCAAGACAGCAACAATGTAAGGATAAACTCCTGGGTAGGAGCCACTATTCTTATTTCCATGCCTGAAAATGGTGGGCAATCTTTCCATATGGCATTGTCTAGATATATTGGGATTAAAACTCCAAGTCATAATATCTTGGAATTCTGGGACTTGAAGTCTGACTACATCTGGAGGACATCAAATGGGTGAAGACTATCCCACCAACAGCAGCTCTAGGCAATTAAAAATAAATCTCTCCAAAGAGGAGTTACTAAATCTAGTTCCTAGTTTTCATGTACAAAGGAACAAAAAAAAGTTCATCTCAGTTTATCCAAGCAATAAAATATAGAACCATCAAGTGTTTCTGTCTTCCCTGGAGAAATGATGCAACCTTCCTATTTCATACATGGATAGAGAGAATAGTCAGAAGACTGAACTAACCATCCCAAACTCTTCCACAAGCATTTTGCCACTTGAAAGCACATTCCCAAAAAGAGTTCAGGTCCCAGGACACTGTTGAACACATTATGATCCTAGCATGAAGTGGAATTAAGTAATGTTTTTAAAATATTAAACTACTAGAGGAGAGTAATTTAAAACTGCTATTTAATTTTATTAATCCTCAGAGTGGTGAGGGGGAGGAGGCAGAAAATGCATTTGATAGATGTTAAAAATTGTAATTCTATCCTGTGCTTCTTATTTTTCTCATTAGTTTAACCAAGGCTATCTTTGTTTTAAAAGCTACTGATTTTGATGAATTAATGACACTCATGAATTATTTTCATAGAATTGTACAACCGCTCTGACTTTAAACAAAATTAACAAAGAAAAAGCACATTCATCTCCCAATTGGAAATAGAGCTGCTTTATTAACCAGGCTAGGTATTCATTTGCAATATTCATAGTTTAAAATGGAACAAACTTTCTTGACTTATTGCAGCTAATAACCCTACCCTCTATAAAATTCAGAGAAAAATTAATGAAATTTGACTTTGCCAACTGAGCATTTCCAAAACCTCCTCTCAATAACTGGAAGCATAAAAATATATAAAAATCTACTGTGTTTTCAATATTTGTTCCAATTTACTTCAATTAAATTGGAAAAATTAAACTGTTGTTATGTTTACATAGATTGAGATACTCTATGCCATCTCTAAAAATTAGCCCAGCCAACCTTGGATTGCCTAGATGGATAGTCACTTCATAAAGCCTCTATTGTAAGTTTTTCTTAGCCTTTTATTGAGGTAATGGGAATTAAACTCATTTAAACATTGCCCAAAATTAGGTAATTTATTAATAAAGGCACAGATTTGAGTGTGATGTTTCCATATGCTCAATTTTATGGAAATAAATACTAATAATGCTGAGATAGTAACAGACTTTTAAAAAGAAGGCATATCAAAGTTTCTAAACCTGCCTAAAATAAAACCCCAGAAGTTAAGAACAAAACTAACAGGATTCTGGATGTTTTCAGTCAAGGTCTTGGAACTGCTTCAGAATCAGCTCTGAAACTGTGCATCTTGCGCTGTTTGTGTTCACTAGTTCATCCAATTTATTTCTAGCTTATCTGTTATGCATTTGAAATTACATCAAATAATTCTTCCCATTTGAAATATTATTGCTGTACAAAATTAGTGAGCAGGCAATTTTCCCATCAATACAAAACCTTGCCTAATTGGCTCCTGCATTTAAGCCAGCCTCCCCCTCTTAAAAGTTCAGTTACAATACCATTATTTCAAAATGCTATTATTACACAGTGTCATAAATATGACAATGAGGTGATGTCTTGGCAGCCTTGAAGCTCTCCCTCATAGCAAGTTCTCAGATTTTTAAATTTAGTTTTTAGTGGGAGCAAACTACCCAATAAATGCATATCACACATACTAAAATGGATGAGATAGCGCACTGATTGTAAGGGAGGGAGACAGCTCACATTCTCTTGTCCAGAGGAAGCACTGAATACCTGAGTTTTCATCAATTAAAACAATATCAAGTCCAATTTTTGTGGGATTAATAGTATTGTGAAAATTTCCTATGTTGTATATCAGTTGTATAGCACATCAGTTGTGTCCTAGAAAAAGTTGTCATGGTCCAAGCCTAGGACTTCTCAGCATTACGGGAGTTTTTGAAGTTGGAAGCTTGGAAGTTGGGGATGAATCAGCTCCTACCAAAGATGCTGTAGACGGTGAGGAATAGAGATTTCCAGAAATCATGTGATATTTCCCCAATTAAGAGCTTCATTCTCAAATATTTTGCCAGCCTCTCCCTCCTAAAAGTTCAGTTACCATACCATTTTTTCAAAATGTTATTATTGGTGTCGTAAATATGACAATGAGGTGATGTTTTGACAACCTTGAAGCTCTCCTATCACCACCATTACAAAAACAAATGTTATAGAAATTAAAGAGAAACAAGTCTTGCCTGAAAGGCTTAAAATGAAACTTTCAACCACAAAAACTGCAGATCTGCTGTCATAACCAAGAGGGGATCAGAAAAGGCAACGTACATATTAGATATGAACTGAAGAAGCTTCTTGGATGAGAAGCGAAACATCTTCAAGTAAAAAACAAAGAAAGTCCACTTAGCTTTTGAAAAAGCACCTTTGGGACAACCGTGACCTGGATGACTGAGAATCTCCATAGGTATACACATTAGACGACTGTCAATATTTTTATATCATACAGCAGTTGAGGAACACCCAGATGTATCCCAATTATCTCTTCTCTTTGGAATAGCCAAAGGAATACCATTATTTTATGGTGGTCAGAAAACATCAGCATCCAAGTGGTCCTTTCAGAAAAGAAGGGTTTTGTTATCTGAAACTCTCCCTCTTCTCTCCCTTTTTTTCTCCTAGATTTTAATATCAAGAGTAGTTGCTCTTCTCTTTCCTTTCCCATCTTTCAAATGGTAACTCAGATTTAATTCATTTGAATACTTATAATGACATATGTATTGTGTATGTTTTGTATGCATTATATTAAAACCACAAGACAAGAAAGGAAGAGAAAAAAAAATTTACAAGCTCTTGGCGCTATTTATCAAAAACAAACGGCACAACTTATAGTTAATGGGGGTTTGTCAGAGGTTTTTACAATAGAAAAGGGGACCAGACAGGGATGTCCATTGTCACCTTTGCTGTTTGTTTTAACTTTGGAAATATTGCTGATTAAAATTCGAGAATCACAGCAAATAAAAGGAATAGAAGTTAATAAAAAAGAATATAAACTAAGAGCTTTTGCAGATGAGTTGGTGGTTACCCTGTCCCAACCTACTTACTCCGTAGTAGAGTTATTACAACTAATATACCAATATGGACGGGTTTCGGGTTTTAAAATTAATAACAATAAGACCAAAATATTACCCAAAAATATGACTAATATGGATAAGCAGACTTTGGTTAACTTGACAGATTTTGAGGTTGTTGATAAGGTAAAATACTTGGGGGTTACTTTATCTGTTTCTAATGTAAAATTGTATAAAAATAATTATGAAAGGTTGTGGGTCAGGATACAAAGAGACTTGAAAAATTGGGAGAAGTTGCAATTATCTCTTTTGGGAAGAATTGCGGCGATTAAAATGAATGTCCTGCCTAAGTTCCTTTTCTTATTTCAAATGATACCCATTTTAAAGAATGAGGTTAATTTAAATGAATGGCAGAAAGGTATCAACAAATTTATTTGGGCAGGGAAAAAACCAAGAGTAAAGCTTAAAATTATACAAGATATCCGTGAGAGAGGTGGACTCAAGGTACCGAATTTGAAATTGTATTATGATGCTGTGGCTTTAACATTAATTAGTGATTGGGTTAATTTAACAAATGCAGAAATACTCCTCTTGGAGGGTTGGGATTTACTTTTTGGATGGCATGCCTATTTAATTTTTAATAAAAAAGTTGACCGGGTTTTTAAATCTCATATTATAAGGATTTCTTTACTTCGGGTTTGGAGGAAATATTACAGAAGTGATTTTAAAATACCATTATGGGCTATACCTTGGCATGCGATAGAGGGGATAAGGAGAGGAGTCAAGATGGATAGTGTTTCTTATGCACAATTACTCAGATGGGATGGTAAAAATTGGCAGTTAAAATCTTTGGAAGATTTAGCACAAGAAAATATTATATATTCATGGTTTCAGTATAGACAAATAGTGGACAGATGGAAGATAGATTGTAATGTGGGTTTGCTTAGAGAAGATGAAAATTTTGTTAAACAAGTAAAAGATCAAAGACGAACTTATATTAAGAGAATTTATGGGGTGCTAGTAGAACTGGATTCAGAACCAGAATTAATTAAAGAATGTATGATTAAATGGGCACAAAATTTTGGTGAACCAGTTTTACTAGATACCTGGGAAATCATCTGGGTGAGGAAAGTTAAATTTACACAAGCTCAGAACTTAAGGGAGAATTTTTACAGAATGTTTTACAGATGGCACCTTGATCCAAAAAAAATGTCTCGTATGTATCCTGACTTACAGCCCAAATGTTGGAGATGTGGTTGTTTGGATGCTACTTATTATCATATTTGGTGGTCGTGTAAAAATATAAAAGCCTTTTGGATTAAGATATGGTGGAATATTCAAAGAATTTTTAGAAGGAGGGTAAAATTTACCCCACAATTGTTTTTGCTAGGTATTGTGATTGATTGTGATACTAAGGAGATTATATTGATGTTAAATTTAATTACAGCCGCAAGGTTGTTAGTAGGGCAATATTGGAAGAAGGAATCTTTGCCTACTTTGCAAGAGTGGTTTTCTAAAGTTTCTTATTTGGCGGAAATGGCAAAGATTTCGGCCTTTTTAAAGGATCAATCGCAAGAGAAGTTTTTTGTGGTATGGGAAAAATGGATAGATTTTATACAAGATAAGTTGGAGATAAAAAATATTATTTAGTTTTTCAATAACTTATATATAAATTTTAATATTTCATGGACTTTTTCTTCTTTCTCCTTATATTTCTTATTTTCATTCTACTTTCTTATATTTCTTTTCTTCTTTCTTTCTTTTTATTCTTTTTCTTTTTAAGTATTTTTCTTTTTCCTTTTTTTAATATTTATGTTTTTTATATATATATATTATTGTTAATTATTTTATTAGTTGTTTAAGTAATCTATTTAGATTCATTTATGGTTTATACTTTTTTTTAAGAATGTAAGAAACTCTAATTAAGCCTATATTCAGCTCTGGGAAGGCTGAGGGAGGGAGTGGGAGGGTTAGGGTGGGTCGGGGAGGGTTGTTTCTCTTTTGTAAAAATTTTAAAAATTTTCAATAAAAAAAGAAAGAAAGGAAGAGAGAGTGTGTGTGTGTGTGTGTGTGTATGTATAAATGTATATGTATATGTATATGTATGTATGTGTGTGTATGTACACACACATACATACATACACACACATACACACTCAGAAAACAAATATAAATATCTATATCTATACACACACACACACACACACACACACACACATATACATATACATATATACATCTCCATAAAGGGCTTCCAGGCACTAATAAATGTACCTGTTGTCTTTTCCCTAATAAAACAAGTCAATGTTACCATTTCTGCAAGTTCAGTCATTTTCATCAATTACATATTTTCCAGAATTTCCAACCACCCATCGGCCACGTGGCAATTTTAGGGATTTGTAATCTTATCAATAGGACACCAGGCTGGAGAAGCCTGTCCCAAACTGAGAAGTATTAAACATTAGAAGATTAAAGATTAGCAAATTTTACAGCATTATTCCCCTGTTGTATTCACATTCAACCCCCTTCCATCATCCCTGATCAGACAGAAGACAATTCTGTACTAAAGTGCCATCACAGGTATTCCTATACACTCTGCCCCATAAAACATGCAATTTAGGACATGGTGCTTAAAGTAATGAGGTATTTCCCTCCGCTCCCCTTTTGGGGTTTCAAAAATTCAGCATAGTGAATCTATGGATATGATGAAATGCATACTTGGCAAAAGCAAGCTGCATTCAAATGTGCCCAGTGTTATTAACTCCAACTAGCATACATCTAAAGCACCATGAATTCAGCAAACAGGCTTTAGTTTGCTTTTCATAGAGGTAGGACAGAGGGATAGGAAGATTATGTGATTTTCCCAGTCAGACAAAAGTCTTTCTATTGAAGCGTCTAACTACTCATACACAGCACATATTAAAGTATGCACAGTTATTTAAGCAGACCTGATTAGAAGATCTTCCATACTGAGAAAGCATTTCTGCAAAAGAAAAACCGGATTAGGAGTGTGCAATTCAGTTTCTAATACAAATGAGAGGAGCAACAGAGAAGGAGGAAGGGAGGGAAGGACTGAGTCTTCAAATGGTTCATATCATTTAATTTTAGATTTATGTACCACCAATTTACCCATAAAGGAACCACTAAAAAGATTATATTTGGGTTCATAAAAACTAACAACATCCTTTAAGAACCAGTAAAACAACAAGGAACAAAGCAGAATTTACTAAATTTGAACAATATTTTAGTTGTTTCAAGTAAAATTGTTTTCCAAGCTTTTACCAGAAATGGGTCTCATAAGCAGTACAGAAGCAAATTTCACAAAATGGACAAAGCACTTTTAAAAGCAAAAGCTTTTCAGACATAGGAAAGGCGAACCCTGTGCAAGGAAAAAAAGTTGTTTCCTTTTATAGCCTCCTTTTTCTGAGCAATTCTTTGTCCCAATTTCTGACTTTTTTCTGTTCTTGACAAAATAAAACTTTGCCACACCAGATAAGTGTGGATGAGAATTACATTTAGTTTTTCCAATCGATCAGGGGCTGAGGCCTCTCTATAGGCTTTGTCCTTTACAATCTCATCACAGCTAATAGGGGCATTCTACAAAAAGGCTTTCTTTTCTTTTCTTTTTTTAATTCTTCAGCACTTTCTTTGGAATGACCAAATATAGCAGAATTTCTTTCATTTTCATCTCATGCCAAATTCTTTTTTGTCATTTCACATAAACAGAAATCTGGGGCAGACAGTTTTGATGTTCCTAGCTCAGAATCTGTAAAGTATCTGAAGATCAGCTCCCTGACAAAACAAAGAAACAGTAGGCATATTGCCAGAAAGCAACCTATTAAATGTCAAGTCAGAAATCATCTCCCAACTGAGTCCTTCAACTTAACTACCAGCTCTTCTGCCCATTCAGTCATATTGGCTTTTCTTTGTTTCTGAACTGTGCTAATGGCTTCAGCAGATCCAAGGGGAAGTACCTTGACTTTTAATTTAGCTTTGGAATTGAAAATCTTGAGATTGCTGGAGGAGTCTTCAGATTGCAGCTAGGAGATATGAATTCTCCTTTTATTCTTCCTTTTTTTCATACAGATCACTATCCTTTAACTATGAGTGTTTATAGCTAACATAGAGTCTCAAGGAAGTACAATGGCATCCACTAGAAACTGTCACGTCTACTTTTTTCCCCCTCCCTCCCTTCTTTTTCCCCTTTTGCTTCCTTTATTGTTCTTCTCTGGTCCTCTTTAGTTACATTGTTATTTGTGAAAAAAACAACTATTTTTTTTTCTCTTCTTGTTGCTGTAATTATGTTTACAGAAGGAAAGCTTTTACTTCAGAATAAAAAAAAATCAGCGCTAGAATATTCTTCCAATACTTATTTTTCTAGACTTTTTCAAATAAAGCCCATTTTTCTATAATCATGTTGACTCAATGTCATGTCCAGCTTTTGATGAAACTCTCATTTTGCTTCCAATTTGCTATTATACACCGTCAACAGATTTACCTCAATTTCAACTCCAATATTATTAATCAAACCTTAAAGGGATCAAAATAATAGTTCTTCAAGTTGGGTTGGGTTGGGTTGGGCTGAGTTGGGTTGAGCAATTCTTTCATTAATCAGTCCATAACATTGGTCAAAATGCATTTTAACCAGACAGTTCCAAAATAAATATAAAATCGGCTCTTCTATCCATATCACATAATCCCCCATATACACATTTATCATGCATCTTATTAGCAGCAGAAATCATGACCTGCATAAATAGACTAAACTCAGATACTGATTTACTTCTCTCTCTCTCTCTCTCTCTCTCTCTCTCTCTCTCTCACACACACACACACACACACACACACACACACACACACGGTATGCATTTAATATGCATTATTAATACACATTATTAATATATGTTATACAGTATATGCAATAAGATCAGTCTGTGTGATCCTACACAGTTACTAGGCTCTCTTATCTCAAATCAGTTTCTCTAATGAAGAGAGAATTTGCTTTGATCTAATAAAGAGTAAAATCAGCTCAGATATTATTGAAATTACTACTGTATTTTTTGTTTTCCATTCTGTTATATTTTTCAGATAACAATGGTACAGCCTGATTTCTTGAAAAAGATACTGTATCTTGATCAGTTACCAAGCTTTCTAGTATATCTACTTTATTTTATTTCCCTTAGCTGATTGTTGTTTAGAAAAAAACCCAATGGTGTCAATACCAATAATCCAGAAAAAAATCATTTGCATCTTTTACAACATATCTGGGTTTTTTCCCCCTCCAAATAAGTCTTCCATTTTCCCAAGAAGATATGATGAATTTTATAGAACTCAAAATCCTGCCAATGACAAACTAGTTATAACAGAAGTAAAATAGGACAAGTGATTACAATCTTTCCTGCTATTTTGTTAAGTTCCCTCCAATTGTATGTAATGAAAAATAATAGTAATAGTAGTAAAGTTGGAAGGGACCTTGGAGGTCATCTAGTCCAACCCCCTGCTCAGGCAGGAAACCCTACACCATTTCGGACAAATGGCTGTCCAGTCTCTTCTTAAAAACTTCCAGTGTTGGAGCATTTACTGCTTCTGGAGGCAAGCTGTTCCACTGATTAATTGTTCTCACTGTCAGGAAGTTTCTCCTTAGTTCTAGGTTGCTTCTCTCCTTGATGAGTTTCCACCCGTTTCTTCTTGTCCTGCCTTCAGGTGCTTTGGAAAATAGCTTAATTCCCTCTTCTTTATGGCAGCCCCTGAGATATTGGAATACTGCTATCATGTCCCCCCTTGTCCTTCTCTTTGTTAAACTAGACATACCCAATTCTAGCAACCATTCCTTATAGGTTTTAGCCTCCAGTCCCCTAATCATCTTTGTTGCTCTTCTCTGTACTCTTTCTAGAGTCTCAACATCTTTTTTACATTTTTAATGCTGCAGATCTGTTCTTTTTCTTTCTTTTTTTTACAATTTTACGGTTTATGGCTAGGAAGACTTAAATGCCACAGCGGTGTTTCCTTTTCAATTCTCCCAACATCAGCGTTCCAAGATCAATAGAGAGGCTGAATTTTCCTGGAGGAAACTTCTTCGCTCTGCCTCTGTCTACCTGACATCATTGGGAAAAGGTGTTTCCAATCCATCCTCAAATTCTTGAGATGACATCCCATTGATCATCAGATTATAGTACATATTTTTTTTTCTTTCAGAAAGGAATCAATCATTCAAGCAAAGCTAGTTTGGCAACTTGGAAACTGGATATAATATTTGGATCTTCCTTTACCTTTTTTTCTCTTTTTTTATCTAAACCATAAATTGTCTGGGATTTCCTAGCCCAAATGAACTGTAGCAACATTGGACTTTTGCTCATATGCTTCTTGAACTTTGAGAAGAATGCTTTGGAATGTTTGGAAGAGAAAAGGTACAGAGCCTCACTCCTGTCAACTAGAGTAAGGCGAGCTCCTCAGTAATAGATCCTGGAGGAGGCAGGAATAGTAGCCCCCACAAACCTCCTAACCAGACCCTTACTTTGAAAGAAAAGCTGTATGTCTGTCAGCCCTTTTAGGTAGTCGAGACAAGAAGCACTAAGCACAAGAACTAACACCACCCTTTACAGTCTTTACAGTCCAGGAAACTAGGGGTTGCTCTTTCTGAGACATTTGGCATGCCCCCATTCTTTCTGTGGGGTAATCTGCCTCTTATCTAACCATTGACTTGTCTTATCTAAGTATAGGTAAGGAGGAGGTGATAAGCCACCTGGGAAAGCCAAGGGAAATCATCAAAACAAAAAACGAAAATTAGAATATTTCGGACATGTGATGCGACACCCAGAAAAATACGGCATACTCCATTTAATCCTCCAGGGAAAGATTGAAGGCAAACGAGGTCCAGGCAGAAGAAGAACATCGTCGCTTCAAAATCTAAGGGATTGGTTTGGACAAAACTCAGCAGCACTTTTTCGTGTGGCTGCTGATAAAAACAGGATCGCCAACATGATCGCCAATGTCCAATAACGGATATGGCACAAGAAGAAGAATAATCTAAGTATAACCAGGTGCTGACCATTCGCTTGAGAAGATTCCTGTGCATAGGCTTTTAGCAATAAGTTTAAAATCATTTAAATTGAACCTTCACATTTAGAATTGGTCTTTTGCACCTGAAAGTTCTGAATGTCTCTCACAGGCTCCTCTGCCTTCAGCTGAAAGAAATGTTGGTTTCTTCTTTAGGGAGCTAAGCTTTAAGTGCAGAAAAGGGGGAAGGGGGAACCATAAGCCTCTTCACCCTTGCTGCAACTCCTCGCTCTTCCATTACATTCTTCCCTTTCCTGCAACACTTCACTTTTGTTACCTCTTTGTTCACCTGTTGTCATAATTGTCTACTCCTAGCTTTAAGGACTCCTGGGTCCTTAAAAGGAATAAGAACAACAATTTTGGAAAAGGAAGCGGCAAATAAAATTGGTAGTCAAGTAAAAAGAATCATACATTATTATTTTAATAAAGGGATATAACCTTTTATAGCAGAACTATTAGAATCTGTAACAATTTTGTTCCTTATGCCATCTGTCTTGTAAATTTGCAGGATTCTTTTTTTTTCTGCCATGCATATATATACATTTGAACTAGACTGTGATGTTTCTCTGTGTCACATATGTATGTGTATGTGGGTATATGCATAATAGTGTTTTGTTTTGTTTTTTAAGAGCTGAATGCAACAAAATTTCATTTCAATGTATGCTGATTAGTATACATTTAAAGTAATACAGTGAATGGAAACTAACCAAATACAATGGATGGAAACTAACCAAAGAGAGAAGCAACCTAGAACTAAGGAGAAATTTCCTGATAGTAAGAACAATTAATCAGTGGAACAACTTGCTTCAGCACTGGAAGTTTTTAAGAAGAGACTGGACAGCCATTTGTCTAAAATGCTATAAGGTTTCCTGCCGGAGCAGGGGGTTGGACTAGATGACCTCCAAGGTCCCTTCCAACTTTATTACTACTACTACTACTATTACTACTACTACTACTATTATTACTACTACTGCTGCTGCTGCTGCTGCTGCTATTATTGTTATTACTATTCTATTCTATTCTATTCTATTCTATTCTATTCTATTCTATTCTATTCTATTCTATTCTATTCTATTCTATTGGCAGTCCTGTTTGGAATGTTGAGATTATATCAAAAGCACCCTAACAATATTTTTTTTTTCCTTTTCATAAAATAGTTGCTATGATGACCTTCTTTTTACAAGAAGGTAAACTGGTGTGCTTGTTCTGTGGTATTGCTTATAGGTGCACAGATGGTTCTTTCACAACCTACTTTACTTTTGTCTTGAGGTGGGTGAGCAGCTGGCCACATTTTTAGATCTACCGCAGCCCTTTTTATTTTCCAAGAAGGCCTAAAGAGGCCAGATCAGATAGGATGAAGAAACTAGCTGGTTTATTTTCTGCTTTAATACTAGAAGCCTAACACATTTTCTTCTCTAATTACTTTCCAAGTATCCAGGTCCTTTAAAAAGACTTATTATTCTGTCCATGCAAAAGTAAACGTCTTTGCTTTCAGTCAGGCTGTCCAACACCAGCCAATTTTTTGTTGTTGTTGTTGTTCATTCATTCTTGCTGGTCTGGAACAGCGGAGGAATCTGATTCTCTAAATCCACACTTCATCTCATCTGCCCAGCACAATTACATGGATCCTGTCTCCTAAGAAAATTTATGTGCACACACAATTACAAATGAAACAAACGGAGTCTTCCAGTGCTATTTGTCTTCATTCTGCGAGGATGGTACTGGACATGAGAGAGGTAATTGCTACCTTCCCTCCCTCCCTCTCCATCTTCCTCTCTAAAAGAATAAGATTGAGCCCCTTAAACGTCACTGTCTGTAATGTTCTGCTCATACTGAAACAACTTCAGCCAAAAGGAACACTGATTCTTCTTGCTGCAGCTTCAGCTGGATTGCCAATGTTGCCTGCGGTTTTATTTAGTGTTTTTTGAAGCCTCTTTGTACAGCAGCAGCAGGTGGAAAGGATGTAAAATGGCACTAATAGGGGAAAGGCGCATCTTAAAGATAGATAGCTTATTTATATCTGACAGAAGAAGAGAGTGGGTGGAATCACACAGAAGAAGGGGATTTTATGTTCTCTGAATTTGTAAACCTTAAAGCTGGTTTGATAGAGGGGCTTTTTAAAAATCCACAAGGAAAGGTAGAAAAATGTAATGTTCTCCTATAAGTTTACAATCACTGCACTATGCAAACTTGAGCTGGACACTTGGGTGGTGTTGTGACTGACTCAGAATACAATTCCTTTCACAGTAGCTGCATCCTCGTCGAAAACTGGGGCAAATAGGCCCAAGACAGGCGTGGCAAGTTTGGCTGACTTGATCTGATTGGGCAGGAGGATTAAGTTAACCCATTAGTGCAGCGGTTCTCAACCTGTGGGTCGTGACCCCATTTGGGGTCCAACGACCATTTCACGGGAGTTGCCAAACAAGGCTGTCCGCCATTTTTCCCCCCTTTTCTTTAGCTGTGCTACTCCCTCTTATTCTATTGGCTTTTGAAAGCCAATAGAATAGACTCTATTCAAGAGACTCTATTCAATAGACTCTCTTGAATAGAGTCTAATTCTATTGGCTTTCAAAAGCCAATAGGAATTGTCCAGGCTGTCTCTGCCCTGCTGAGCCCGCCAAACGCCCCAGTCTGCAAACAGTGCTGCAAGGCGAACTTTCTGGAAAGCTTCCCTCCCTGCTGAGCAACTACTAAAAGTAAGTAAAAGAGGCAAGGGGTGGGAGGTGGGAGGTCGGCGAGTGCAGGGAGGGTTGCTGGCACGCGTGGGGCCCGGCGGGTGCCTTACCTGCCTTGGGCTGGGCCAGCTGGTGGTCCAGCCGGTAGTCAGCCTGTGCCGTCGCTGCCGCTTGCCGTGGCCACCCAGGAGCGCCTGGGCCTGCCTGCCGCCTCCCCAAACGGGCGGTGGGCAAGGTAAGGCTAGCGGGGCAGTGGCGGGAGCAGGGAGGGTTGCTGGCACGCATGGGGCCCGGCGGGTGCCTTACCTGCCTTGGGCTGGGCCAGCTGGTGGCCCAGCCAGTGGTCGGCCTGTGCCGTCTCTGCCACTTGCCAGCTACGCCTTGGCCGGCGCAGGGAGCGGCACCACGCATGCACGGCGCTCCCGGGCAGGGAAATACAGGTAGTCCTCGACTTACGACTGGTTGCGGGGTCGCGGCATTAGAAAGGTTGAGAACCACTGCATTAGTGGATTATCCATCTCCAGTGCTCAGAAATGGCGTTCAGGTAAAGACTACGCCCCCTCTGCTTTTTTTTTTTTTTAGTCTCCAAGAACACCATCTGATTTCAGTTGTTCAAACAACAGTCTTGCAGTTTCCAGCCATTTAGAGAAACACATAAAAAACTGTCTCTCAAACATTGCGGTGCTCGGCTATTGAACATACTTTCATCTGTGTGCTCCAACTCTTAAGTTCGAAGCTCAACAATCAGCGAGGCATGTGAATGAATCTCCTAAGCAATTCAAAAGGGATGGCAAATCACACATCCCATCCATCACCAGCTGGATATCCCTGCTCTGACTACACTGTGGATATGGCTATACCTACAGCTGTTCACACACCAGCAAATGTATTGCATCGCAACCACCATTTTCTCAACTGCAACTAATACTGCTAATTACAGTGTTGACTACTAATGGGATTGATGGTCCGAAATTCCCTTCGGATGGGACAGCAGAATTCCTTGTAGTGTCTTCCACTACAATAATTAAAATTAAACAGGAAAACAGAATTATAACATATCAGTACTTGTCTGGGCTCCTGTAGGAGGAAACACAGTGTAGAAATGATCAAATAAATAATGGGATGTGTTGTTTAAGCATATAATTGAAATTTTGAGTTTTAAATTCAATCAATTTAACTTTTAAAGCAAAAGCCAAAAACATCAGTAATTGAGTATTCTCCAGGTTTATTTTTACTCAGAAAACTTTATTGTATGAAGTAGGGTCTCTCGTAGTTCTGAAACCCAAAAATGGCCTGAAGAACCACTTTATTGCTATAAAATTTTGATGGGCAAACCAGGAAGAGGAGGAGAAGGAATCTGAAGCTGCTTTTATCTTGGGCAGAATACTGCTTTGACCAGCCATGACTCAAGTCAGGGAGACTCAAGTTTAAATCTCCAATCAAGCCTGAGGTTTATAGGATGAGTTTAGGACAGTCATGGTCTCTTGGCCCAACTAACTCCATGGAGCTTTTGAAATCATAAAAGTATAATCTATACTGATAGAAGAGTATATTTGCAGCTCAGGGTTGAACTACAAGGTGCTCTCTGAGCTTGGTTGTTTTCTTGCAGACATTTCATTACCCAGCTAAGTAACATCATCAGTACTAGAAGAGAGTGAGGTTTGCTCTCCATTTAGATACAAGTAGCTTGCCCTGTCAGTGTTGCTAGGGGTGTTCTTGGTGGTTCCTTGATTTGGCTGTTGTTAGGCACAGAGCAATAAACAACATCTACACACCATTCAAAAGAGACAGTCAAAAAGCCAAAAAGGAAACAAAAAAACCAAAATCCCTCCTTGCTAGCAACCAACACCTAGATAAGCAGAAATCAATATCAAGAGTCATAGTTCCGATAGATGAAAACATTTTAAAAAAACTTCAAGGCAAGGATTTCCTTCTTAAAGAACATTTCATTTTGGAAACAAGATACTGGCACGTACAAAGGTGAACCAAGACTAGAAAATGCGGGCACTCCTCCCAGCTGCACCAGCCCGCGTTGACACAGCATTGACACCAAAATTAATATTAGACCAACAATTAATAAGCAACCAATAACCTAATTAGGGAACTACCAACTTAAACATCTAACAGTAAACACCCTCATGAAGGGACCACCAAGAACATTCCCACCAACACTGACCAGGGCAAACCACATAGAGTATAGAGTATACGATATAAACGGAAAGCAAACCCCACTCCCTTCGAGCACTGATAATATTATTTAGCTGGGTAATGAAAGAATGCAAGAAAACAACCAAACTCACAGAGCACCAAGGATCCCCTAATGTATATTGTTTGGAGGACAGGACTTTGAAGAAAAGTGAAATATGAATCTAGCACAGTGGTTCTCAACCTGTGGGTCGGGACCCCATTTGGGGTCGAACGACCATTTCACAGGGGTCGCCAAACAATGCAGTCCGCCATTTTTCCCCCCTTTCCTTAGCTGTGCTACTCCCTTTTATTCTATTGGCTTTTGAAAGCCAATAGAATAGAATCTCTTGAATAGAGTCTAATTCTATTGGCTTTCAAAAGCCAATAGAAATTGTCCAGGCTATCTCTGCCCTGCTGAGCCCGCCAAAAGTCCCATTCTGCAAACGGTGCTGCACCAGTTGAGTAGTCCTCGACTTACAACCAGTTGAGTAGTTCTCGACTTACAACCGGTTGGGGGTCGCGGCATTAAAAAGGTTGAGAACCACTGATCTAGCATGTAAAATACCATATATACCGGCGTATAAGACAACTTCTGGAAGCGCTAAACTTGGCGCCAAAGACGGGGGTCGTCTTATACGCCGAGTCATCTTATACGCCGGAAATACTGGTAGTTTCCGGCATATAAGACAACGTTCTAGGAATGCGGCTCGGCGATAAAGACGGGGGTCGTCTTATACGCCGGGTCACCTAATACGCCGGCATATACGGTAAATGGATTAAACATTTGGCATCTGTACAATTAGTGTTCAATAATATAGCATCCAATTCCAGCATCCAATCAAGTGGAATGGAGATTACTACACTCTGCTGGGGCTGTTTCTTTAGGATGGAATAGTGATACAATGCTTACATTGTCCAATGTATCCCTTCACTAGGTTTATCTCAGTGTTTCAGAATTGAACACATGTCTATTCTTCCAACAGAATAGAAATATCTTCTTAAAATCCTGATAGGATTTTGAGATCGGACATAATTAAACACAGATTAGGTGAGCCTTTTTAAATTGCAATCACTTGTTGTAGGAAAAAGATGGAAAAAAACCATAGTGTACAGATACATTTTCCATATTGTATTGCTTTAGAACAGTGGTTCTCAACCTGTGGGTCAGGACCCCATTTGGGGTCGAACGACCATTTCACGGGGGTCGCCAAACAACACAGTCTGCCATTTTCCCCCCCCCCCTTTTCCTTAGCTGTGCTACTCCCTTTTATTCTATTGGCTTTTGAAAGCCAATAGAATAGACTCTCTTGAATAAAGTCTAATTCTATTGGCTTTCAAAAGCCAATAGGAATTGTCCAGGCTGTCTCTGCCCTGCTGAGCCCGCCAAAAGTCCCATTCTGCAAACGGTGCTGCACCAGTTGAGTAGTCCTCGACTTACGACCGGTTGAGTAGTCCTCCACTTACGACCGGTTGGGGGTCGCGGCATTAAAAAGGTTGAGAACCATTGCTTTAGAACAATTTGAAGCAAGGATTAGGTATGTAATCATAGTAATTTGTCTTAGATATGAAACTTGGATAGTTGGTTATGTATAGGTAGTGTCTAGCACAAATCAGGGGAATGGTTTATTTGATCCCATAGCTTTATTGTGATCAGTCCAAATCCTAGAATATAACCTAGAATATCTGTGAATATGGGAGAAAGTGAAGTGCACCTCTTCAAGTTGGTCCTGCTTTCTACCTGCATTTAATAGCCAACATCCTTCCAAAATGATATGACTGTAAGGGCAAAGGGTCTTGCAAAAGTTAAATTAATAGACAATTCTCTGCCTCCTCTTCCCACATAGTCAACCTGATGGCTGTCCAGTCTCATAGAATGCTTGTTATTCTTTTTTATCATATCTTTGTTTCCAAGAAGGTTGGTTTTACTACTAACAGAATGGAACTGAGCTGAAAGCAACTCTTTATTTTATATGTGCAGTTTTCCTGTCTCTATTTCTGCTGTTCACTGGAACACTGCATTCAAATTGTAATAAATGTTATTAAGACTCACTACAGGTAAAAACTGCAGAATACCCAAAGCAACAAAGTAATCTTAAACAATGAAAAAAACAATTTAAGAGAAAGCAGAGGGACAACGTCAAATTAGACACTTAAGGAATATAAACACAGAGGCAGTTGTTGTTTTTTTAACTTGGATGGCAATGAAAAACAACTTATCAAAATGTGATACCTAATTCTGTAGAGAACACCTGAGATTGTCCTCATGGGTATTTGTTCTGTTGAGAATCATGACCTCTAGGGACTAAAGTCTAGTCCAAATGCTCCAGTACTTGCACACCTATCTCTTTGGTATGTAAATATTCCTCATATTTAGACACGAATACTTGTTCATTAAAGCATGTGTACTTGTGCATCCCTTTAAATCTGCTGATATGGCTCTTCTCCCTCTTGCTGATGTTGAATGTGAATGTTGATGTGGAAAGCAGAGGAAAACAATGAGCCTTTTCTTAAAATCTATTACCACTCATAGATATACTAATGCTACTCAAATGCAAATCCCCCAGCTTGTCCCTCTCTGTCAACCAATCAGTTGGGAAGAAATCACTTGGTTTCCTTCCAATAATGACAGGAAGGAACCAGCAATGCAATTCCTGCCCACTGGTTGTTTATCCTAGTTGACTGGCCAATGAAAAAAAGTGGGCAGAGCTCCCCTCAGCCAATGAGGAAAGAAAGTAGGGATTCCCAGCAGCTTAATGAGCCACATCTTTTCAATACTTGGCTTTGAAGCCGCAGCCCCTCGTTTATGCTTTACATCAAGAAATGTTGTCGTTCTTCCAAATTAGATGTACTCTTTAATATAAAATGTAGATTTTATTTCACATAGGAATCAGGAATGAGAATGCCTGTATTTTTCAGGCTTCTCTTCCAGGAAAAAAATCAGCCTCAGTTGGCTCTGTGAATGGCTTTTCATCCACATTCTAAAACTGATCATCTCGTTCTCTAAAAGCTTAACCTTTGTCTCTAGCAAACCTATTATACAAAATTGCTATTCTTTGGTCAAGAGGAGCATGAAAATTCATCTACAGAACAGCCCAGTGTCTACTTTAGCTCCTTCCCCAGCCAGCAATCATATCTCTCAAATGAGTGAAATAAACAGGAAAATCAGGGCAGATTTATGGCACTGGCTTATGGAAACAGAGAGACACAAATGGAATCCCAATGGCAATAGCTAACAGCAGCTGTAAAGGCAATAGAGGAACACTGAACCTGCATGTTGAGCATTAAAGGCTTTATAGCAGGCTTGTACAATTTGAGTCCATCATTGTCAGCTCCTGAAAGGCCATTCCATAGGAGCATCTCCAACTGCCATGAATATTCACAAACCAACCTCAGGGCCTGCTATCTGCTACAGGCATTTCCAGATATCTTTGTCTTGAATGCAATAAGAACTACAGATGATTCTCCAGCGTGCTATTGGGGGACACGGCACATGGAACCTATTATGTTCCATAAGTATCACTGTTCTTGGTGCTGTTCTTATGCCTTGTTAATGGGAACCAGGTTTTGTGTCTTAATGACTGACCTATCCCAACTCAGGACATATTCCCTGTGCCTGCCTGTGCCCTAGGATTACATCCAATGTCTAAATCCTTTGGGAAACAGCTCCCAAATCTCTTCCAATTGTCTCTTCTACTTGTCTCCCAATTGTAATTTTGTTAATGTGAATAAAGGGAAAGTTTATTAATACATAGAGCACATCCATACATTCGGTAAACCTCATAGTTCTTAATAATCTAAATTTAGAACCAGTGTAAGACAGCTATTGACTGTACATAATGATTGATTAATCACTGGTGATTGTTAGTTCAATTTTAATTACATTTAAGTCAAGTAACATCAAATCGTAAGTTTGGCCATATCCAGTTCTTTGATCTGGGCCAAAAAAAAAATTGGGAAGGTGACTTCCTGATACACCATTCCAATGTGTCTCTCAGACTAGAAAGGAGTAGTGCATCTCTGCATTAAGTCTTTTGCGGAGGATGCAATTTTAATGGCTGGCTCCTGGCTTCAGTGTCAAGCTATTGACTTTTATAGAAGCAGCTCTGTGATACAAGGGAGCCCTGAGTGGATGGTCAGGACCAGGGCTTTTTTTCTCATAGAACGCCCAGAACGAAGTTCCGGCACCTTTTTTGAATGGAACCTTGTATGGTAGGCAAGACGGGTTGTATGACATGTGTGAGTTATGGCACCTTTTTTTATAGAAAAAAAGCACTGGTCAGGACTGACCATAATATTATGCAACATCACACAGAGCTGAGATACAGGAGGTTATTATATATCTAGTCTCAGGAGTAGCACTAGCACTGATGCTTTGTTGAATGACAAGGCACAAGTATGAACCTTCAAACTTTTCTTGACATCCCTGGGATGTTGAGAACTTTTCACTGTGATGCAAGCTTTGGCTAAAATGTCCAAGTATCTGCTAGCAGCTGCAAAGTATCCACAAAGTGTGAGGAGAGGTTAATCTGGAGATGTCTGGGTCAGCAACATTCTACCGGATTGAAGATTTGACTCATTTGCCCATGTTAGGAACTCTATGGGTGAAATGAACTTCAAACCCCTTCAAAAGTCCTTTTCACTAGTATTTCACGAGTGCTTCCTGGCTAATTGAACATTCACGCTCATTTATGTGTTCTTTACAGCTATGACTTCATTATAATCCTGCCTCAGAGCTAAAGTTCTCTTGCCCTGTGCTACAAAACAGGCCAAGATATACAACTCCAAGAATACCTCCAGTTCTATGGATCATCTTAAGTGCTTGATAAATCATAGTGAAGGATTCTGATTTCAATGCATTAGCCTTCCCTTGTCCTACTGCAGTTCCATTAGGCTACTTATATGGTGTCAATCACATATCCACAGCCTGCACAGAAGATGGTGCAAAAGGTTAAGAACTGCATCCAAGATTCTCAGTGAACCCCACAGACTGACAAATTTTTAGTAATATAAATTTACAAGCATTATCAGGCAGTTATTGATCTTACATATCTAAGCGGTCCATCATGGGCAGGATAATACAATCTAACAAATATGCAAAATAATAGTGCATTAACCTAAATTACTTCAATAAAGTTCAAAACCTAATGAAACACACAGCCACATGCAGGCACAGCGTTTGCATAATGTGCCTTTTCTAAGCCAACATTACTTTTAATTCAAGGCTGAATTTTATACCCAGCACAATCTGTGTGTGAAAAAAGAAAATATACAGCACAGAGCAAACTCTTCTGCCCTTCCTGTAGAATAACATCATCTTACCAAGGTCAGGCAACTGGGAAACAAACAGCTGCAACCCCAGGCATGTTCAGACTGCAGCTCACTACTTCACACCAGCCCGAAATATTACTCAGTCAGGCTTCATTCACCTTTTTTAGAAATGAGGCTGCACCCCGTCACTGAAATCTGGAGCAAACCGGAGAAAACATTTGCTTTTGAAGTTTCATTTTAAAAGAAAGACATTGGGAACTCCCTGCTCTCTATGTTTGCACCAGAGGAAAAATGGGTAGTTGTAGATATAGATAGCGCAATCACTTGATTCACTCCTAATGTTAAGCCATAATGTCATGTTGTTTGTTTGTTTGTTTTAAAATGATTTACCCACTAATTATGCTATAGAATAAAATACAAACTTATTATGACTTTAGAATAGAGTAGAGTAGAGTAGAGTAGAATAGAATAGAATAGAATAGAATAGAATAGAATAGAATAGAATAGAATAGAATAGAATAGAATAGAACCTTGAAGGTCTTCTAGTCCAACTCCCTACCTAGGCAGGAAACCCTATTGTTGTGGTTCCGGCTAATGAAACATTCCAAAGAACTTCCAGGCATTTATTTTCCTAAAAGTCTTTTATTGTTACAAAATGTCGGCACAGGCACAATGGAGGGATGCTAGATCTAAGTTCTCTTCCTCTGAGCAGTTAAATTATCAGCCTGTTCCCTCCCTAAATTAGCCGTCATATCTCACACTATCCAATTAGTGTGAAGGTCAAATGTTTTCTTCCTCTTTCTTTCCCCAGGCTTTATCCCCAACGCCCGTTCTGCTCTTTATTAACCCCATATTTACCAGACAATTCTGCATATTGTCAAAAGCAAGAATATACAATATTTGCAGCGTTGACACCTATACCCTTTCAGACAAATGGTTGTCCAATCTCGTCTTAAAAATTTCCAGTGTTGGAGCATTCACAACTTCTAGAGGCAAGTTGTTCCACTGATTAATTGTTCTGTCAGGAAATTTCTTCTTAGATCTAGGGTGCTTCTCTCCTTGATTAGTTTCCATCCATTGCTTCTTGTCCTGCCCTCAGATGCTTTGGAGAATAGCTTGACTCCCTCTTCTTTGTGGCAACCTCTGAGATATTGGAACACTGCTATCATGTCAGCCTTAGTCTTTCTTTTGATTAAACTAGACATACCTGCTTTCAGGTAGGTCTACTATAAAATCCATAGCAATTTCTTCCCATGATTGAGAAGGGTCTGCCACCAGTTGTAATAGTCCAGGGTGTTTCCCTGAGATTTTTTTCATGGTGGGACATACAGCACAACTCCTGACATAGTTCTCTACATCCTGTTTCAATCCCGGCCACCAAAATTGCCGGCAAATTAGGTGTAGTGTTTTTAGACATCCAATTAATACTTCATGTGATCTTGATTTTATCCCTCTGTTAATGCAACCTAGCACTATGTTGGCTTTTTCAGCAGCTGCAGCACACTGCTGGCTCATATTTAAGTGATTGTCCACTAGGATTTCGAGATCCCTCTCACAGTTACTGTTATTGAGTGAGGTACCACCTATACTGTACCTGTACATTTGGTTTTTCTTCATAAATGTAGAACCTTACTTTTTTCACCATTGAATTTTATTTTGTTAGTTAGCGCCCAATGTTCAAGTCTGTCAAGACCCTTCTGTATCTTAAGCCTATCTTCTGGAGAGTTGGCTATTCCTGTCAGCTTGGTGTCATCTGCAAATTTGATGAGTTCCCCATTTATCCCCTCATCCAAATCATTTATGAAGATGTTGAAGAGTACTGGGCCTAAAAATGAGCCTTGGGTATCCCACTGCATACTTCCCTCTGTGTAGATGCAGTTCCATTGAGGACCACATGCTGAGTGCAGTTGGTCAGCCAGTTACGAATCCATCTGATGGTGATATTTGATTTGACTTCTATGGTTTGTTCGGTAAACTATGCTTAAAAATCCTGGTCAATAAATGCATGTTTATTTTTCATTTATGGTGCACAGTCTCTCCATTTCAAAGCCTTTCAACTGTTCAGAAGATAGTACCAATCAATCAATTAATCAATCGGAATAGATCTGGAAGGGACCTTGAAGGTCTTCTAGTTCAACCCCCTTCTCAAGCAGGAGGCCCAGTACCATTTCAGACCAGTGGCTGTCCAGTTTTCTTTCAGTTTTTTTGTCTTACCTGTCTCAAATATTTATTTTTCCACACAGAAAAAGCCATTTTCCTTTCTCAAAACAGAGCATTCATTGCTGAGATGAATTTTTAGGTGTGTAAAATGTGGCTCCTTAACTGTCACAGTTTGGTATTACTTTTGACATGAATTCTGAGAAGTGATGAGATGAACTTTGTGGCAGGAAAAATATTTGCTGCTGCTAGCCTTAGTCTTGCTTCAGATGTTTGGGAATGGAAAAGTAAATATGCCATGAGAGCAGCTAAACTCCCAATAAAAAACTTTTCTTCCACTTTCCTGATTCCTCCTTTTTTCTTCCTTTCAAACAATCCATCTCCTCGAATGGTTTTTAAAGCAAGATATGGATCAAAACCTAGTCAGAAGGATTCAAAATGTTGTTTATGATCAGTTTGAGGTATATACAACAATCAAATCAAAATATACACCAATCTATTACCACACAACTAGTCCTGTTTTTGGAAAAACTAATTATATTTCAACATTTCCCAAATATGCCTTGCACATCACACGGACACAGTGAACATGGATTTTGTGGGCAATGCCATTTCATACTGTCATGTCATACTGCTCTTTAAAAAGCTATTATCTGTTTATAGTTTTATGAATCAGTTTAAAGATTCAGTAGATTAACGTGCAAGAGTTAGACGTCCAGGGGGTGGGAGGGAAGATATGGCTGACCTCCAAAGGGATATGAAATTTAGTTGTGTGAGAAGATTGCTTTGTGATAAAGAAAAAGATGCTACAATCATAGATTACAATTCAACCATGCTGAAATAGACCAAGAATTTCACTTACAATAGTTTTTGCCCAGCTTTCCCCACAAGCTCTGTAAGGTTCAATCCCATTATAGAATAACACCCATATTTTAAGAATACTTTCTAATATGTCCCACAAGATAGTGACAGTGGTGGTAATTAAATCTGCCCTCCAGTAGAGTTTTCAATGGAACAGTCACTTTTTTCAATTTATAAAAAACTAAAACAAGTTGCAGAGTAAGGTTGTAGTTATATCCACATCTTGATTTTCCAAGGGTGGAGGTTGCATGGCTGAAGGAAACTTTGTTCAAGTCCCAATCAACTTTGAGGGGACTCTGAATTTCTCAAGTGGTTATTCCTCAAGTATTAGTAACATTGCATATTTTTCCTTCTGCTGATTCAGCCCTCAACTTGGCAGCTTCTGCCCTACTCCTTGCAATTATGCTCCAAAATTGGAGGTTGAAGTCACTAGAAAAAAAAATCCATTGGTCACTTTTGCTGAAAAATTCACTTGTAATTTAGTGAGTTAATGGTTATGATGAGTGTTCTGTCCTCACTACACATTACTCCAAGTGCAGCTTGACACAGAGCTAAATCCACCTATTCTCCAATAAAACAGACCGTGTACGTAGATCTGGATGGTTTATTAAAGCAACAAGATGGGTGAAACTGGGAAAAATCGAAATACATACCCAAATACAAAATAAGCAGTACTGAGTTGCTGATGAGCATAACAATTAACAAATACAGATAAATCTAAATCTCACCAGTGATGCTGTTGTATGGGATGTGGATTTTTGTCCTCAGATGAATGTGTGCCAAAGATTAGGCTGGATTCTTCCTGGTGCTTCTGTTTCTTCCAAATGCTAAATAGAGAAATGGAGTCTGGCTTCCCAGGATGCACTTGTTTTGGAGTGAGGGTTGATGGGTAGATGACCCTTAAAGGACCAGGTCAGCTTCCAAGCAATACAGATTGTTATTTGGCCCTGGCCACTAGATGGGGCCAGAGAACAACAACAGTATATACACAAATTATAGGCTGGAGACTGCTCCTTTAATAAAGTATCCAGATCTATGCACACAGTCTGTTTTATTGGAGGATAGGTGGGTTTAGCTGCATGTCAAGCTGCACATGGAGTAATGTGTGGTGAGGACAGAACACTCATCATAACAATTAACTCACTAAATTACAAGTGAATTTTTCAGCAAAAGTGACCAATGGATTTTTTTTCTAGTGACTTCAGCCTCTAATTTTGGAGCATAATTGCATAATGTTAAGCTGCACACAGAGTAATGTGTAACGAGGACAGAACAATGAGTTGTAAACACCATCATACTATAGTTAGGGATGTGAAAGTACCATTTAATAGAGTCAATTGGGAGCAAATAAGGAGGTATGCTCTTGCTGAACTTTGACAAAGCACAATAATAGCGATAAATGAAGTCTACTCGTGGATTTTTCTCCTCAGTAAAAATCCACAGAAAAACATCCACATCTGAAAAGAAGACATGCTACTGAAAACTGCACATACACTGCATTAGTTATATTTTTAAAAACAGCTTAGATCCACAGAATTTACATTTGAAAAGCCTATATCAGAGAAATTTATGTGTCAAAGAATAACCCCCAAGATAATTTGCATTAAAATACTTTTTGGCCAATTTACATTATCAGTTATGTAAATTAAGAAAGTTGCACGCAAAATATTAGTATATTAGTATGTAAACCTAAACAGTGACAAATTTTTACCACAGATTTTTTTTTCAAAAAAGAAAAACATCAACCAGACTGGAATATTTTTTTACCAATGTGAAAAATTAAAAGGATGTGTTTTTTACTGACATATACTGTACATCCCTGACTTGTTAGTTTTTTTTTTCAGAAGAAGGGTGTGAATAACATGGAGACAGGCAGATCCATATGCAGGTGTCAATCAGGTAGGAAGAGTTGAATCATAAGCCTTGCCATCTTACACTAGAACTCAAGATGGATGACCTCTGATCAGATTTGTGACCAGTGCTTTTTTTGTAAAAAAAAAAAAAAAAAACTCACACACGTCATGCAACCCACCTTGCCTACCCTACAAGGTTCCATCCAAAAAAGGTGCCAGAACTCAGTTCTGGGTGTTCTATGACAAAAAAAAAGCCCTATTTATGACCCCTAGAATTTGAATAGAAGGGCACTGAAATGATCTACATTTGGTTCCAAAAATGGTCAACAACCTTTTGAACAATATGCATTGGACAAGTCTAATAAATACCAGAGACCAGCCTTGTTCTTCGTCTCCTCTCTTTCAAGCTGCAGGTTTTGCAATCAAAGCTTCCTACAGAGGATGTTACTTCGTAACAACCATGACTGTTGATCCACCAGTTCCGTATTCTCAGTGTTAACTAACATTGATTCTCTAGGTTCAAAGCTGGTGTTTTTCTCACACCTACCTAGAGAAGCCAAAGACAGAAGTTAGGACCTTCTGCAGCCCAAGCTTATGTCTAACCACCTCAGACTCTTCACCAGTAATATATTGCAAAAGTTAAGGAACACATCTTCCAATTAATATGCCTCTCCCACTCAGTCCTTCACAGAGATAGGTGGGCATAGAAGCTGTGACTCAGAATTCTTAAGATGAAAACAGACACCATCTTCTCCCAAAGACAAGGAAATCAGGATGTAAAGAATATACAGCAAGAAGACACTCAGGGAGAAAATATAGAGCAGGTATTACAAAAATCAAATGAAGCACTGATATTTTTTTTTATTAGATTTGATTCGATTTGATTGTTGTGCGCCACCCAGAATCACTTATGGTGAGATGGGCGGCTATATGAATTTAAATAAATAAATAAACAAGCAAGCAAGCAACTTCTAAAATAGATTCAGGAAAAAATATGTAATCTGAAAGGCTCTTGGGAGATTTATAGCCCAAGATTAATGTTGTCAGTCAGGTTCCCCCTACCCCACTTTTAAAGAAAGAAAACTATTTAAAATTTAGTGGCTGCATTTGCACAACATGTTTAGCTTGATTAATTTTATCTTGGTTTGATTTTGTGGGGGGGGGGGAACACAAAGCCATAAAATAAGTTATATCAGTAACCCTGTTGTGCAATCCCAGCCAGAGGGAAGATAAGAGTGACTATATCTTTGAGGTTATTGCCCCTACCTGATGTACAATATTAGTTGTTAGTGAAAGGTAAGACTAAATAATGACTCATAAAGTGCAAAATCCCCCTTTTTGAAATGCTTGGTTCCTTAGTAAAGTGACCCAATGAATGGTGCCACATTTAAGACGAAGAATGTTACAGATATGGCTATCCATGATCCATGACTATGACCTGTAATTGAGACTCTGTGGGAAAAAGCCTATGAATAATTTGATAGCAGGTGATTACCCATTTGCTTGTGTGATACTGTTGCTTCTGTTAAAAAAAAAAAAAAAGTGAAATGCAGTCAAGGGGACCTGTGGCCTCTCCAGACCAGCTTTAGAGCCCATTCTTATTCATCTGAACAAGTGTGCGAACTGCTAAGACCTGTCTGCTATTGAATCTAAATCTGACTAATTGCCCCTTAAGCCCATTTGCTGCTGATGAAGCTGCCTTGTCCTCCAAGAACGCAGCAGCTAAACAGCAGGGAAATCAACTTTGGCTGCCATCACTTCCAATCCAATTTCTAGCAGCATCTGGACCTCAGCATGCCAGAGATGTGATTCCACAACCCAAAGCAACTCCTAATTAAAAGCAATTTCTATGTCATATCCTGTTTGCCACCATATGCTGTCACCATTTGCTCACTTTTCACGATGTGTAAGCTTCAGCTGCTCAGTTTTGACGTCTGCCACTAACCCTCCCCTTCTTTCGCTCTGCTGCTACTGGGATCTTCCTAATGCTCTCACTCGTCTAACTCTACCTTCACCTCCTCTGTGGGGGGATTAGTATTCAGCATCTCTTCTCTAATGGGCCCTTTTTCATGCCAGTTTGATTTTATTATTATGCCAAGAAGCTTGCTTAATTCTCTGCTGTCTTTCTTCTGCACTGTTGATTTACACTGTTAGTGTTTTAATTATACAATTCAGCACTCCTTAAAACATGAAAAACTGCTCAACTTTTCAAGCAATTAAAAAGCAGCAGAGTATATCAAGCAATCTCAGACGAGATAAGTAAATCACACAATTAAAAACTTGTTTTGTCAAAAGAAAATTTAAAAAATACTCTCCTTGAGATTCTTTTAAGCAGAAAAATGGTCACAGAGAGCAAAATCCTTTTGTTCTCTGACCTTTCAAGCTATTTTAATTTTGGCCATTTAATGGCAAGCTGTAGGACATGGGTCTGTTACTCGCTATCCACAAGCACAAATAAAACGGAAAGGCCTTGCAAAATCATGGTATAGAATAAAAAGCTAGAACTCCAAAAATTTCAATGTTTTCAGGCCTGTCAGATTGGCAGCAGCACCCACTTCATTATTTTTGATGATTTGCCTATTTGTGTATTTTTGTAGCACATATTTACTTTGCCTCCCTAATTCAAGTATTGAATAGAGTACACAAATATAATATGAGAACCTCACTAAAACTTTCTCACCCTATTAAAAAACACAAAATATAAAATTAAATGTCACCTATCATTAGGGTGGGAAGCCCTGCTGACACAGAATGCTTTGATTGATACCTCAGCTAGATTTGTTTGGATCATAACAAAAGGTAAAGAAAAACCTGGAAAAAGTTTTTTGGGCCTCTCAGCTTTAATGCCCAGTCTCTATGTAAATGCTGCTCAGCAATGTGGGATGTACATAAAGTTCGTTTAGAGATGCAAGGTTTTTCTTGAAGGAAACCTATATACAGTCAATGTCTTTTGGAATCAAAGCCATTCATCTTCTGACACATTGCACTCATTGTGGTTTGCTTCTAGCTCAGCGTGATAGGCACAAATCATAGTTTTAGGTCATTAGAGCAGAATTTGGAACTATTGTTCGAGGTTGGTTAATTGTAACAATACCCTAATAAGATATGTAAACAGCAACTCATTATTTATTTGTAATTTTATTATGTGTTCCTGGTTTATTTCTGAACCTTACCTGTTATGTCCCGAGCCTTGCAAACGGCTCGGGCGTTTGTAGGCAGTCCCGGGCAGGTGCAAAGCTGCCCGGGACCAGACAGGCTGTCGCCAGCGCCGTGCGCATGCGCGGGTGCTGGCACGGGAAAAGTAACCCATTTACCCGGGAGTTGCCTATATAAGAGGCTGCGAGGCGTTTGGGCGAGGCTGAAGCCATCTTCCTGTAAGCTGAACGCTGAATAAAAGAAACTGAGAACTCCAGCTGCTTCTCGTGTCTGTTTTCCCGCCAAGGACGCAACACTGGCGACGAAGGTGGGATGCCTTGCACTACCTGGAAAGGAAGAAGTGTAAGCTTACCCAAGGAGTCCTGAGCGGCGGAAGAGGAACGGCGTCGACTCGGCAGCTGCCCGCCAATCCGGTGCGCATTCGGGGGTAGGCTGGCTGATAGACCCGTCTCCTGAAGATCCGAAGATGGCGAAAATCGGAAGGCTTTCGAATTCGACGTCTCACATCCAGAGCGGTGGGAGTCCTACGTATCCAGAATGGAGAACTACTTCAAGGCAAACCAAGTGAGGGAAGATAGCTTGAAGGCTGCCACCCTGCTTTGCGTTTGCGGCCAAGACGCCTTCGAAATCGCAGAAAACCTTGCAGCACCTGATCCAGTAGAGTCTGTAAGCTACGCAGACCTGAAGAAGCTGCTGAAGGAGCACTTCCACCCCAAGGTGTCCGTTATCTCATGGCGCCACACCTTCGAACAGAGGGATCAACGGTCCGGTGAGTCAGCCAAGGAATACATCGCCGCGTTACGGAAGGCTGCCAAGCCCTGCGAGTTCAAAGACCTCGAGGAACGACTGAGGGACCGATTCGTGTGCGGGTTAAGGCATCGAGAGTTACAACAGAGACTTTTCGCTAAGGAAGAATTATCCTTCCAAGACGCCTTAAGGGAAGTCACCGCAGAAGAAGCAGCAGGCGGCGCCGTCAAGAACATGCGGCCGATCAGAAGCAGTGCAGAGGGTGCGTCCGTGCACCAGGAAGACGTCCGACGAAACTCCGAGGAGGATCCGGACGAAGAAGTCGACCGTCTACACCCCGCGAAGGAAGAGAACCAGAAGGGAAGCTCTTCGGCTCCGCTCAAGTGCATCGGCTGTGGAGGTCGCCACAGGAGAACCGACTGCAAGTTCCGCTCCGCTACCTGCCGGGCATGCGGCAAACAAGGGCACATTGCAGCTGTGTGTCTGGCCCGACGAAAGGCACAACCCCAAGAAGAACGCCTGAAGGGTACCAGACTCCCCAGCCAGAATAGGGTAGGTTTTTGCGCTTCGCGAAGAAGCATCTGTAGGACAGGCACACACAAGCCCATGAAGAAAAAGCTGTCACTCAACGTGAAGCTACAAGGGGTTCCATTATCTATGGAACTAGACACAGGGTCTGCCCTTTCCATCATTTCATTGCATACATTTAGGAAGATTTGTTCCAGTAGTGGGACTAAGGCCAAGTTAAGGCCTTCTGATATTGTATTAACAGATTTTCAGAACTCAAGAGTGTGTGTTAAGGGGGAGGCCACCCTTAACGTGCAATACAAGAGTTTTGAAGGTCCACTAGACTTATTAGTAGTAGGGGGTGAACGAACGAGTCTCATAGGACTCGATTGGTTTGAGGCCCTGGGGATACACGTCACAGGACTCAACAGCTTACAAACACTCGACCTACAGGAAGTCTGCAAAGAATTTGCAGATGTTTTCAGCCCCCAGCTGGGCACATTCAAAGGACCACCTGTGTCCTTAAAGCTAGACCCCACTGTCACTCCCATTAGGATTAAAGCAAGAAGGGTCCCTTTTGCTTTAAAAAGTAAGATTGACACTGAATTAGACAAACTAATCCAACAGGGAATCCTAGAACCTGTTGATTCCAGCCCGTGGGAGACCCCCATTGTCACGCCTCTAAAGGCAAATGGGGACATTCGCATTTGTGCTGATTACAAATGCACACTCAATAAGGCATTGCAGCAACATGCCTATCCTGTTCCTGTGGTCAGTCACATCCTGGCCTCTCTCAAGGGGGGGCGTGTTTTTGCAAAGCTTGACCTAGCTCAAGCATATCAACAGCTGCCTGTTGATGATGATGCTGCTATAGCTCAGACCATTGTGACCCACAGGGGAGCCTTTAAGGTAAAAAGGCTACAGTTTGGAGTGAATGTCGCTCCTGGGATTTTCCAAAGCGTAATGGAAAACACACTACGAGGTATACCAGGGGTCTGCCCCTACTTTGACGATGTCTTGATTGCAGGAGACTCCACACACATTCTAGCTGAAAGGCTTAGGGCTGTCCTGTTAAGATTCAGGAAATCAGGCCTCAAGCTCAGAAAAGACAAATGCAAGATTGGGGTGCCTTCTACTGAATTTCTGGGATTCAAAATTGATGCTGCTGGGATTCATCCTGCTGAATCCAAACTAACTGCTATTTTAGAAGCACCCAGGCCAAAGTCTAAGGCCGAACTTCAGGCCTTCTTAGGCCTCCTGAATTTCTACAATTCTTTTCTTCCACATAAAGCTAGTGTAGCTGAGCCTCTTCACAGGCTACTAGACAAACAAGCTGTGTGGCTGTGGTCACAAGCACATGAGGCTTGCTTTAAAGAAGTCAAGGCCTTGCTCACTTCTAACAGTGTTCTTGCACATTTCAACGAGTCTCTCCCTGTGTGCATCGCTTGTGATGCGTCCCCCTACGGGGTTGGAGCTGTCCTGAGTCACCTCAGGTCTGATGGAACTCAGGTTCCTATTGCATACTACTCCAGAACACTGTCTTCTGCCGAGCGCAACTACGCTCAGATAGACAGGGAGGCTCTGGCTGTTGTTGCTGGAATTAAAAAATTCCACGATTTTCTATATGGCAGGCATTTCACGGTCTTCACTGACCATAAGCCTCTGCTGGGACTGTTTACCACACGTAAGCAGACTCCCCACATCATTTCCCCTAGAATGCTTAGGTGGTCTATTTTTTTGTCTGCATATGATTTTTCATTAATCCACAAGCCTGGGAAAGAAATGGGCCATGCTGATGGCCTCAGTAGGTTGCCTCTGCCAGTAGTAGAAGCTGACCCCGCGCCAGCTGTCAACATTCTATCAATCCAAGCCTTGCCCGAGCTCCCTCTTAGTGCCAGGGATGTTACCGCTGAAACAGGTACAGATCACACACTTTCACGTGTCCGCTCCTGGGTCCTGTCCGGGTGGCCTGAGCACTGCCCTAGTCCTGAGTTTCAGAGTTTCTGGTCCAAAAGGAATGAACTGTCCCTTTCTCAGGGTTGTCTGCTTTGGGGAAACAGAGTTGTCATTCCCACCTCAATGAGGACTAGGGTCTTAGAATCCCTCCACGAGGGTCATCCTGGCATTGTTCGTATGAAGGCTCTTGCACGAAGCCACTTGTGGTGGCCTGGTTTAGATAAAGGTATTGAGGCTAAGGTACACGCATGCCACCTGTGCCAATGATCTCGCCCAGAGATGCCCCAAGCTCCTGTGCATAGATGGGAGGAAACACAGTCCCCATGGTCTAGGGTGCACATTGACTACGCTGGGCCCTTTCAGGGCCAGTTCTTCTTGGTCCTTGTTGACAGCCATTCAAAATGGCTTGAGGTTGTGCCTGTCTCATCCACCACCACTGCAAAGACTATTCAGGTACTGAGGGGGATTTTTGCTGCACACGGGCTGCCAGATGTCATTGTGTCCGACAACGGCCCTCAATTCACCTCCTCCGAATTCCAAGCTTTCTTACAGGCAAACCTGATTCGTCATGCCACGTCTGCGCCTTTTCACCCGTCCACCAACGGTATGGCTGAACGCATGGTGCGCATCGCAAAGGACGCCTTGAAGAGACTCACCTACGGGGACTGGCATCACAGGTTGGCTGACTTTCTCCTTTCTTATCGCACCACACCATCCACTTCTACAGGGAGAAGTCCAGCTGAACTTCGTTGGGGGCGCCAACTTACTACTAGACTTGACCGGTTGCATCCGGACAGACTGCCTTCATCTACCTCACATCCTAGGGCACCTAGACAACTACTTGTGGGTGCCCCGGTTTGGGCTCGCAATTACGGGCCTGGTCATACATGGGTCCCCGCTTCTGTGTCCAGGATCACAGGTCCTCTCTCCTACAAGGTTGCCCTGGACAACGGTCGTGTTCTGCGTCGGCACATCGACCAACTTCGCTCTAGGAGAGACTTTTCTGATGAGACTCCTGGGTCTTTTCCAGGGGGGGAGGGGGACCCTTTGGAGCAAAGGGAAGGGCAAGAGCTACTGCCCATCTCCACTGAGGGAGCCACAAACGGCCCATCCCAAGATTCCGCAATTGCTCCGAAAAGGAAGTCATGGAGCTTACCCACACAACAGGCACTCACGCCTACTCCAGCCAGGGAGTCACCCCGGGGGCATACTCACTTTCCACACACATCACACAGCACTCCAGTAACGGAGGATACCCGGGGGCATCCCAACAAATCATTCCCCGCAAGAGAGCTGGCACACAATTCCCAAGGTTGGCCTGACCTTACCCCAAATCCTACAGGGGGTCAAACATACACAGAGTAGTCGAGGAACCAAGTCCCGACTACAACACCCTAGCACAAATCAGGGAACACCTGAGTTTTGGGAAAGTACAGAAACCCACACGAGCCCGAGCACAGAATGGGGTTCAGGGAATGGACAGCCTCCTGACAGGTCTTGGACTGACCTAGGAGGTTCTACAGAGACGCCCAGCAGTGGCTATCACTTCAAGGGGCCTGAGGGTCTACAGCTAGGTAGGACAACCAGGTCACAAAGCAACAGAAGCCCTGGCCTGACGAGCCCGGTGGGCAAGCAAGCAGGCCAGGCATCGGGGCACAGTCCTTGGAAGACACCAGGGCACAATAGAGAGAACAGGCTCACGCCTCCCTCCAGTCAGGGGACTTATGCCAGTAACCCAGAGCTAAGAAGGTCACAGAGAGCAAAGAAATCTCCTAAGTACCTAGAAGATTACATAACATTGCTGGCAAGGCAAAAGCCAGTAAACAGTGGGAGCACTGGGGAGCAAATTGTCGTATAAAATAAATGTTGTATGTTGGTAGTAGTTTTAGCCCGGGGGAAAGGGGTGTTATGTCCCGAGCCTTGCAAACGGCTCGGGCGTTTGCAGGCAGTCCCGGGCAGGTGCAAAGCTGCCCGGGACCAGACAGGCTGTCGCCAGCGCCGTGAGCATGCGCGGGTGCTGGCGCGGGAAAAGTAACCCATTTACCCGGGAGTTGCCTATATAAGAG
Organism: Crotalus tigris; assembly: GCF_016545835.1. Classification (NCBI taxonomy): domain Eukaryota; kingdom Metazoa; phylum Chordata; class Lepidosauria; order Squamata; family Viperidae; genus Crotalus; species Crotalus tigris. Next base: position 240,744 of record NW_024097445.1, read on the forward strand.
GCTGCGAGGCGTTTGGGCGAGGCTGAAGCCATCTTCCTGTAAGCTGAACGCTGAATAAAAGAAACTGAGAACTCCAGCTGCTTCTCGTGTCTGTTTCCCGCCACGGACTCAACATTACCCATGTTTGTAATAAATCCATAAGGTACAGTTAACAGCAGCTACAAAACAAGGAAAACAAACTAGGAATTGGCCAATCAAACCTTGATGTGCAAAAATAGTTTACCTTTCAGTCTTAAGACATCATTTGGACATCACCTGAACAAAAATTACACACTTGTATCAAAGTATCAAAATTTTACATCCAAAAGTACAGGAGAGAGAGAAAGACAGGGCGGGAGGGAGAAAGTGCCCTAAGACAGAAAAATAAGTTTATTCATACTAAGTATGAGCTACATAATCCAATGAGGTTGCACTTACTCAGGAGAAAATCTCACTTCAATGGCAAAAGAGCTTAGTCACACACACACAACATTACATGAGTTTAAACTAGTGGTCTCAAAACAGAAGAAGTTTCTTGGATGAAAAGAGAAACATCGTCAAGGAAAAACAAAGTTCAGTTGCCTTTTGAAAAAGCACCCTTTCGGACAACCATGACCTGGATGACTGAGAATTTCCATAGACAGTAGCCTCAAAATTGCTCCCATGGGCCACATGTCACCCCACAAGTCATTTTCTAAAGGCCTCAATATTTTGCTACGCTGCCTGGAAAGATCAATGTGCCAAGCACTTCATAGATACACAGTCTGGACAACAACCAGATAGAATCATACCAACAATTCTCCTTACTCCAAGCAGTGTGTCTCTCAGCAACAAGGGGACCAGACCACACAGCCAGAGCCCCAAGGCCCTTGGCACTGAGCAGTCTCATTGTCTAGGAACCTTGCCTATTCTCACTTTGAAACAGGTGCTACTTCGGATGCAGCCCTGGGCTGTCGGAGCATGGGGAATGGAGAGGTTTAGCTTGGCTAAGGAACACAGGGTAAAAGCTGGGGGATGCCTAAGGAAAGAAGAAACAGGGATCCAAAGAGGAGGGCTGAATCTGAAAAAGTGGAAAAGACAGCTAGCTATGAAAGGAAGGAAGGTTTTTTTTTTCAAGCAAGGAGAAAGGAACACAACAAGAAAAGAAACTTGTTTGGCTCAACAAAGAGAGGAAAAAGAAAAATGGTTTTGAGACAGGTTTTGTGGGATAGGTTTCTTAACTTATATCCTTCTTAGATACGATCTTGAAAGAATATTTAATCAGTAATATATCCAAATACTGGTATTTTAGCTAATGAAAATCACTGCCAGCTAAGTAGCCTAAATGATACAGTTCTGTTTCATTGTTCTATTTTGCAAGTAGCTCTGTTTCACAATAAAATGCTCCTTATTTACTATATTTAGGTTTAATGGCTGACCACACTTTTTTTACTTGCTAGAGACTTTTGTATTCCTCGAATCCTGCTATGCTGTGTCTACATGCCAGTAGGGTGTTCCTGGGAGTGGAATGAGGCGACTTGCCAACTCACCATGGTCAACTCACTGCGGCCAGCTCGCCATGGGACAACTCACTGCAGGACAATTCAACAATTTTATTTAATTATTTAAAATAATTTTTAAAAATATTTTAATTTTTGTCATTCACATTTCATTTTTGTCCCTCCTCTTGCATCGTTTCTTTAATGATTCTATTCCATCATTTCTTTGATATTATGTAACTTTTGTCCTGTGGCAAATTGTCCTGCAGTAAGTTGGCCATGGCAAGTTGTCCCATGGCAAGTTGGCTGTGATGAACTGGCCACGGCAAGTTGGCTGTGGTAAGTTGGCCATGGCGAGATGAATGAAGAACACTGGAAATATATATTAGAGATTAAAGAGAAAGAAAACTCAGTTTATTTTAGAACAGGGGATAATTTTTATCAATGGCTATAAAAACAACTCAGAGAGAAAGGAGTGTGATATGTAACTTCGAATACATATTAGTAAGAAGGATGACATGGAGTGATGAACTAATATTGTTTAAGACAATTAATTATACTTATTGTTATTATCTAATATTATATCTATTATTGTTGTTTAAATATATGTACCCAGACAATATGCTGTTTGCTAAACATTGAAAATGTTACTGGGGGAAACCCCAGTCCTAACCCCAACCCTGACTCCAACACTAATCCAGACCCCAACCCCAACCCTGACCCCATCTTATCCTTAACCCCATAAAAATTAATAAAACTTTAAAAAAAAGAATACTGGAAGTATAGAACAAAATATACTCTCGGAAAAGTCACCCAAGCTATGAAAATTATCCCAGCTTTCCAGCTAAAGCAAACAGACACTTAAACTGGACAGCAGTGACATACGAAAATGCCGGCTACAAAGGCATTGTTTCATACTGTACCAGAGAAGATAATGGTAAGCATTTGCTGTATTTTAGCAAGAAAACCACTTGGATAGACAATATGCAGTGATAATACATGTGCTAGATGACTATCCCCTCAGGTCTGATGACACTTAACACACTTACAAGAGAGCCAAAGATCTTTTGGAGTATTAATAGGTTTATGATGTGGCTAGATTGAAGACTTGGGGTGCGTAATTGTTGATGTTGCCACAGCAGGAAAACAAAATCCAAAGTTGCAAAGGCTAAATTACAGTAGGAGCAAAGAATGTACAAAGCATGAAGATGGGAAAAATGTAGTCCAGAGAAAGATAGAATGAATCAACTCCACATTGATACACTAGGCTTCAGAGAACTGAACTGGAATGGAATTAGACAATTTCATACAGAATATCATTGTTTATTACTGAGGACATGAAAAACAAAGAAGCAAAAGCAGTACTTTGGTAGAGTGCAGTCAAAAGACTGAAAAATACAATTAGATTTCATAGCCAGCTCTTTAATATGGCAGTTTTGCAAGATTATGCTCCTTCCACCGATGCAGAAGAAGATAAGATTGATGAGTTTTATGGTCAAGTTCAATCTGAAATCTACAGAATATTGAAGCAAGATGTGCTGCTTGTGTTTTGGAGACTCAAATGCCAAAGTTGGAAATAGCAACGAAAACAAATCTTACTATTTCACAGAAATGAAGCAGAAGGAGATTTTAGCCGTTTCTGCCAACCCAATTATTTCTTCATTGCTAACACACTCTTCAAACAACCAAAACAACATACTGTATATAAATGGATATTGTGAGATGGAGTACAAAGAAACCAAATTGACTGTATTATTGTTTCAAGGAGGGAGAACAGCTCAGTTAGAAGGAAATGATGGTGGAACAGATCATTAACTGCTCATATGCAAATTCCAAATCAAGCAAAAGTAAAGAAACAAAGCCAATCAATTTCCACATTATAATCTTCAGCAAATACCCACCATCTTAAAGGAGAACCTCAGGAATCACTGAATCTCTTTAAACAGGGAATCAGGGAGATTACGAAATGAAATCAAAAATATTGTTAGGGATGTATGTGAAAAGAGAACGCCAAAAAAACAAGAAAAAAAACTGAATGTCAGGAAAAAATATGGTGGAAATTGTCAAGCAGAGAAAAGAAACCAGACCCACGAAAGAGAGAGAGAAAAAATTTCAGGAAGGAATCTTACAAAGGAATTTCAGAGAGCGAGCAGTATTATAATGATAACTATAGTGAGATAATTGAAAATGGAAAAATCGAAACAGTAAAAAAAAAACCCAAGGAAAATCTTCTAAAAGATTGCAAAATTCAGGAGATTTTAGCGTAAAATTACTAAGCTAAAATCACTTAACAACCAATCTCTGGGTGACCATTTGAAGCTACGACGGACCCCTCAAAACTGCTTATGAGCCAGTTCATATGGCAGCATCCCCCCCCCATGGTCACATGACCACATTTGAGGGGGTTGGCAATCAGCTCACCTTTATTTCTGGTTGCCGCATTCTGTGGTCACATGACCTCAATTTACAATATTTCTTGCTTGTTTTCAACCTTTTCTGACAAAAACCACCCATAGGAAGGAATGGATTGGCTTAATGCTTACCTCATTATTTGTTTAACAACCACCACAAAAATATTGTAAAATCAGGTCAGTCATGTGAGTGCCTCGGTTTACAATCATCATGTCTTGCCACAGAAATTCCAAGTTCCAATACTGTTGTAAATCGAGGACTATCTGTCACTGATTCAGACCAAATAAAGTTTGTGGAATTCTTTACTATAGGGATGTCAACATCAAAGTTATCTTAAAATATATTCCCTTTCTTTAAAAAAAAAACTTTTTAAAAGGCCTAAAGATCATCTATTACCATGGCAGAAGGCTACAGGAATTGATGGAATATATAAAATTAAGACAAGCAACAGAAGAAGAATCATTTAAAGCTTCTACTTCTTTTACTTTTACTTTTATTAGTAAATCAATTAATTTGGAGAATGACAATGATTCACAGATTGGAACAGGACAGTCTATATACTAACAGAGTCTGCTGGAGTTGGTAGTTAATCATCATCATCATCATCAAAGAAAGGAAACTTATCAGAATATTCAGACTTTCATACAAGACCTTTCTTGTCATAAAGTGGCAAAATAATACTTTGAATTGTTCAAAGCAGATTAGAAATTTACCTAGAGAGTGGGATGCCAGATGTTCAAACTAGCTAAGGAATAAGCTATATTAAGGTAGTCCTCAACGTACGAACACAATTGACCCCAACATTTCTGTTGCTAAATAAGACAAATGTTAAATGAGTTTACCCCATTTTACAATCTTTCTTGCCACTGTTATTAAGTGAATCACAGCAGTTGTTAAGTTAGTAACATGGTTGTTAAATGAATCTGGCTTTGCTTGTCTGAAGGTGGCAAAAGGGGATTACAGTATCCCAGGACACTGCAACCGTCATAAATACATGCCAGTTGCCAAACATCCTAATTTTGATCACGTAACCATGGGGATGCTGCAACGGTAACAAGTGCAAAAAACAGACACAAGTCCCCTTTTTCCGTGCTGTCGTAACTTTGAACAGTCAGTAAATGAATCATCATAAATCAAGGATTATCTGTACTGCTGATGCATGCTGGACAGTTGAGAAAGCCACTGAATACAAAAAAAGTAAATATGTATTTCGTTGGCTACAGATGTAGGCCTTCAGTTGTGTTGATCCTATTAAAGCTTAGGTTGATCTTAGGAAAATAGGAATCCTAGAATATCTCATTGTCCTCATGTAAAATGTCCTCATGTAAAACCCACGGACAGAACTGAAATTTGATCACCATGGTTTATTTAATACACTCCCAACCAATTGTCTGGAGAGAGTATGGCAAAGCAGACTCCGGGTCAGCAAAAGAAAGAAACCTTATTTCTCCTTATTGGTTCAGCCTATTTAAGAAATGTGCACATAGAAAATGGATCAGAAGAAAACACACTTGGTTTAAAAACTGGAAGAAAAAACCCATCAATAATTGTGCTATGCTGGTGATAGCTGAAAATGTAAATGATTGCAAGCTTTAGTAATTAAAGTCAAGGAGCAGAGTGAAAAAAAAATGGGATCATATATATAGAAGACCAAACTAATGACAACAGATAGAGCATCCAGCCTTAGAATTGATAATGAAGATAGAGAATTGATGCATAGCTTCTGCTCTTTAATTAATAGTAAAGGAATCATCAGTCAAGAAATATGCCACAGACTAACAGGGTAGGTAACATGGTTTTCTCCCTAACAGTTTGGGAAATATATTCAGATGCTATGATATTTCTATGTCTACAAAAATTGGAATTATGCAGCAAAGGGTCTTTCCTATGATATCTCTTGAAAGCCAAAGTTGGACATTGCAGAAACAGGACAGAAATAAAATGGATGCTTTTGAACTTTGCTCTTGGAGAAGACTCCTAAGAATATCATGAATAGCTAAGAAAACAAACGAAAGAATATAGTATATATCAACCCATAGTTCTCACTCAAGGCGCAAATGACCAGACTGAAATTATCATATACAATTAATCAATCAATCAGAATAGAGCTGGAAGGGACCTTAGAGGTCTTTTAGTTCAATCCCCTGCTCAAGCAGGAGATTCTATACCATTTCAGACAGGTGGCTGTCCAGTCTTTTCTTTAAAACCTCCAGTGATGAAGCACATACAACTTTTGAAGGCAAGCTGTTTCTCTGGTTAATTATTCTCACTGTTAGGAAGTTTCTTCTTAATTCCAGGTTACTTCTCTCTTTGATTAGTTTCCATCCATTGTTTCTTGTCTTGCCTTCTGGTGCTTTGGAAAAATAAGTTGACTCCCTCTTCTTTGTGGCAGGCCTTCAACTACTGGAAAACTGCTACCCGTAGCCCTTCTTTTCTCTAGACTGACTATATCCAATTCTTGCAACCGTTCTCCAGGTCCTTAATCATCTTAGTTGCTCTTCTTTGTACTTTTTCCAAAGTCTCAACATCTTTTTTGTAATGTAGTGACCAAAACTTGATGCAATATTTCAGGTGTGGTCTTACTAAGGCTTTATAAAGCGGTACTAATACTTCATGGAGCCTTGTGGTGCCCCACTGCTAACTTCGCTCCATGTAGATGTATTGGTAGTACCATTAAGGATGATTCATTGAGTATGGTTTGTCAGCCAGTTACAAATCCATCTGGTGGTGATGCTGTCTATCCAATATTTTTCTAGTTTACCAAGAAGTAGATTCTAATCTACTTTGTCGAATGCCTTGCTGAAGTCTAAATATACTATGTCCACAACATTTCGCTGGTCTACTAATAAAAGATTAGTTGGGCATGATCTGTTTTTAGCAAACCCATGCTGGCTAATAGTTATAACTGTCAACATTGCTAACATCAGATGTTTTTGCATTGACAACAAATGGAAATGTAGCCATCTTTTACTTTTTGCTTTTAGAGTTAGATGATGCTGGGAGGGGGAATGTGAGCGAGAGTCCAGCTAGACATAACAACGCTGGACCCAGTGTGAGAAACAAGGTTATTGCAACCAGAGCTGATAAGAAATTTCTTATCAGCTCTGGTTGCAATAACCTTGTTTCTCACACTGGGTCCAGCGTTGTTATGTCTAGCTGGACTCTCGCTCACATTCCCCCTCTCAGCATCATCTAACTCTAAAAGCAAAAAGTAAAAGATGGCTACAATTCTGTAAAGTAAAAGATGGCTACGGAAGAAGCCTGCACTTCACGCTAATTGAGGAATGTGATTTATGACAGTTAATTGGAGGAGGGAATTGTGCTTTGATACTATATGCTCAGGGGAGGGGAATTTAGTTTTTGGCTGCAATTATGCACTGCTGATGCTATGCTACTCAAAATAAAGATTCTTTAAGGTAAACAATGCCTTGAAGTTCTTTGAAGAGTTTCATCTGTCAGAACCATGACAATAACTTTATTTGTTTCTAGATGTTCATAGATCTGTTTTTTATTATTTTTTCCAGTATCTTCCCAGGTATTAATGTTAAGCTGATTGGTCTGTAGTTTCCTGGGTCTGTTTTTTTTCCCTTTTTTGAAGATGGGAACCACATCAGCTCTTATCCAATCCTCTGGGACTTCCCCAGTGCTCCAGAAGTTTTTTAAGATATGATACAATGATTCTGACATACTATCTGCCAGCTCCTTCAGGACTCTGGGATGTAATCCATCAGTTCCGAGTGATTTATATTCATCAAGGTCAGGCAGGTGTTCTCTTACCATTTTCTTGCTTATTTTAATTTTTATTTCTAGTCTGTCTTTTACAGTTATGCTTTTGGTAGGTTGAGCTATAGTTTCTTTTTGCATGAAGACCAATGCAAAGAATGAGTTAAGGAGTTCTGCTTTCTCTCTACTGCCCATTACTTCCTTGCCATCTTCTCTCTTTAGTGGACCAACTGTTTCCTTGACTTTTTTCTTGTTATTTATATGTTGAAAGATACTTTTTTTATTATCTTTGACTTTTTTTACAATTCTTTGTTCATTCTGAGCCTTTGATTTCCTGACTTCATCTTTGCAGATTCAAGTTATCTGCCTATATGTCCCTCTTTCCATTTTTTTTTTTTTTGTACTTATCCTTTTTGTCTTTCAGACATAAGAGAGATCTTTGTGAAACCATACTGGTTTCTTCTTGAATTTCTTGTTTTTCTTTTTCAGTGGTATTGTGTTGGACTGAGCTTTTATGATCATATTTTTCAGTATATCCCATGCTTCTTGAGTTGTTTTCCCTTTTAGGATTTTTATCCATGGATTTTTTTCCTTAGGATCTTTCTGAATTTGTTAAATTCAGTCTTTTAAAGTTTAAAACACTGCCTGGATTATATTCTTTTGCTTGTGTTTGCATTATATTGAATTCCAATATAATGTAGTCACTCTTGCCCAAGGTTCCGGCAACTTCAACTCCTTCTATCACTTCTTCTCTATTACTGTAGTAAGAATTAGCTCCAGTATAGCTTTTCCTCTAGTTCCCTCCTCTACTTTTAAATGACCAAGTTGTCGACTAAGTTGGTTAGGAATCTGTTTGATCTCCCACTTGCTGCAGAGTTTGTTGATATCAGGATAGTTAAAGTCTCCCATTATTACTGTGGTATGTTTCCTACATACATTTGTTAATTGATTAGCAAAGAACTCATCTATTTCTTCTGCTTGGTTGGATGGCCTGTAGTATATAACTAGAGCAATGTCATTTTTTCCCTTTTACATTAATCCATATGGATTCCAGGAGTTTTCATCCTTGGTTTTGTGTGTTTCTAGGCCTCTTATGCAAAGATCTAGCTCTCTGGAGAATTTTTTTTATGCTGGGAAAGGTGGAAAGAAAGAGAAGAGGACAACCAGGAGCAAGATGGATGGAGTCAATTACAACAATTATGGGTGCACTTTTGGAAGATCTGAAAGGCCAGACTGGGGCAGATCATTCTGAAGAAGATTTATCTATGTGATCACCAAGAGTTGACACTGGCTCAAAGGCACATAATCAATCATTGAAAGAATTTTGTATCAATATATGAAAAGGATTCAGTGTTGCAGTCTACTAGCTAATGAATTATTCCTCATGATGATTTGAGTTTAAAACCCCAGTTCTAATCTATGGTTTGTCTAACCATGTTTTATTGAATAAACCCCAGTTGATTTTGTAATTTGGCAGCATTGTTTTCCATTTTAAAAATACATTTCAATATTCAAACTGTAAGCGCTTAGAGACCTTGGCAGTTTCCATCTGAATGGTTAGCTTTTCAAATAAGGAGGTGTGACGGAAATTGTTGCTCTTGGTACTAATAATGTTTTCCACCTTACACCTGCTCAGTGCTAATCCCATATGATAATGCTGATAAGACAACCATTTTGCATTGTAAAATCAATATGAGGTGTTTCCTGTTCTGAATATAAGAAATAAACACCTTCATCTATCACGCTTATTGAATGAAAGGTCAGTCTGCCACACGCAACATAGAACAAAGCATTTTAAGCAAAGCCCAGTTAGCTGCAAATTGAACATCAAGCTTAGCACTATGGGAAGAAGACCAATGCAGTGGCTCTGGGCAGTGTCACACTATTAGATGCCAAAGAGCTGGAGCTGCACTATCAAGCCACTGATCCTTAACTCTCACTGTAGTTGTAGGTCACATTATGGGAATCTATATGTATAACAGGCCAAAATACTAACACAGTATTTTGGAGACTGGAATCTGTTTTATGCTGGAAATTAGATGGTTATGGAAAGCCAGTCTCATATCACAGTTATAGTTAATGTGACATAGATGACACACCTAGTCACATAAGTATGGTGACATCTGCAACGTTTCTTCTCCAGGGAACACTTCTATCTTATGCAGCTCTTCAGTCTCTTCAGGTTTTGCCAGTCTTCAGACACAGGCCTCTGCTTATCAATCTACATTGGGCAGCTTCTTAACCTCTAATAGGTGTCCTCTGAATAGCAGTAAGTTACAATCCCAAAAAAGCTGTGAACTTTTTGATCTTAAGGTAGAAATTCTCCTACTCATTTCAATGACTTACCTCTATATCAGTGCTCTAATCACACCACTGAAAAGAAAACCCAGACTACTGAAAGATGGCCTGGGACTGTCTCAGTACAACACGTAAATTATGGAGGCTTTCCTCAACAGGGTCAGCTTCCAAAAGGAAGCTTGCTTAGAGAAAGTTACTCTTAGTTTAAACCTCCCTCTTTAACCTATGTTCACATTCGGGGTCAGCCAAGACATTTTGCTGCCTTGGGTAGAGCAGAACGTAAGTGTATAAATGATCCCATCACACACTTCATTATCAAATTATTTTGGTACCAGAAGCTAAAAATCATCTCTCTCTGTCCCTAATAGAAAAAAAATATAATTGTAATAAATAAAGCAATTAGCCATCTCCCTCCTTCCCTGACACTAAAATCATCCAACTGATGCTGTTTCAACTATGTTGTGACTGGGCTGACTCTACTCAGTATCCTGGTCGCTTCTAAACATCACCATTGTTTTTCTATTGGACCTCAGAGTAGAACTGCTTGCTCTGGGCTCTCTTGCTTAAGTTCAAGGTCCTCCCTTTAGCTGGAGGAAGATGCAAAGTCCATTTCTGATGCCAAAGTAAGAAATGTGCTGTCTGAATGGGGCCAGCTCTCTGGACTTCACAATAATGACAACAGGATGAGTCAACCTGCCTTATGTTCCTAATGAAGCAGAAGATCAAAGAGCTACAATTGTTTGTCATTTGCAGACTGATCCTTTTATTCTCTCTTTAGCAGGTTTCTATCTTGTGCGTGCAAGATAAGGAAGACAAGAGGTCAAAAAAGTCACAAAGAAAATACAGTGGTAAAGCCCCCCCCCCAAAAAATCTCCAAAATTCATTGCAGGATAAAAGACAGTAGCTTTGAATCAATGCTGTGTATCATAGGGAGCCACTCTGAGCAATCTGCTTGGGAATGACTGCGGGCACTTGCTTGGTCTAGTGTACAGGACAGGAGTGTTCTGTTTTAATGGGCTCCCATTACCTTAACCTCTTCCCACAAGAACAACAGTCTTGATAAGTGAATCACGGCATTAGAGTTTATCAGGAAATTGCAGGGCATTCAAAGAAAAGCAAAAGTTGAGTTACGAGGTTTTGTTTCTCCTACCATCCAGCCAAAGAGAGAGAGAGAGAGAGAGAGGGAGGGCGGGGGAGAGAGAGAGAAGGTAATTTGCTTCTTTATCCTTATTTTTAAGCCTGCTTTAAATAATGCAAAGATCTCTTCTCTCCTGAAAGCTCATTTAGGCAATTGTAACAGGGACTATATTTAATGTAAATGGAACGGGTAAAACCAGAAGGATTTATGATAATAATAACCCAAGTGTAATAATGTTGGTTAGGTCACACATCCAAGGAGCGAGGGACTGAAAAGGGACAGACAATTCAGTTCCAGGATAGGAGCCAACAAGAGGGGCTGCTCACGAGTTTATTAAGCACAATGCTCTTACACGGACTTTTGAAAGTAGTCTCTGCACCGTTGTCATGCTTTACAAGGTGCGAATGTGAAAGACTGTAAGAGACCTTGTTCAGAGGTTGTATCCCCAAATCAAGGAAACACCACTTGTTGAATCACACTGATGCAGTCTTCCTGTACCTTCTCTTAACTGCAATATATATTAAGTTATTTATTGAATGAATGAATGAACGAACGAATGAATGAATGAAAGAATGAAAGAATGGGGGACTGAATTTCTAGACTATCGAACTCAAAACAACTCTGGGTGGCATCACAAGATTAAAAAAAAACTTTAGTTAAAGATTGTATGGTAAAATGGGCACAAAATATTCAAGAGCCGATTCTATGGGAGACAATTTGGGTTAGAAATGTAAAATTTACTCAAGCTCAAAATTTGAGAGAAAATTTTTATAAAATGTTTTATAGGTGGCATTTGGATCCCCAAAAGTTGTCTTGTATGTATCCTAACTTGCAGCCCAAATGTTAGAAATGTGGTAGTTTGGATGCAACTTACTTTCATATTTGGTGGACTTGTAGAAATATAAAAGCTTTTTGGATTAAAATTTGGTGGAACATTCAAAATATTTTTAAAAGAAAAAGTTTACTCCTCAACTATTTTTGTTGGGTATTATTGTAGATTTTGATGTTAAGGAAACTAATTTGATGTTGAATTTAATAACAGCAGCAAGGCTGTTGGTAGGGCAATATTGGAAGAAAGATTCCTTGCTGACTATAGAAGAATGGACCCTTAAGGTCTCAAATTTAGCAGAAATGGCAAAAATTTCAGCTTATTTGAAGATCATTTACAAGAGAGATATATTTCAGTTTGGAGAAGATGGATAGATTATATTCATAATAAATATGGGACTAAAAAGTTCCATTTATTTTATGAATAAATTTTAGAATATTATTATTGTTATTATTATTATTATTAATAGTTTAGTATAGTGGGATTTTTATTATATTGTATTGTTTATGAATTAGGATTTTAATTTGTTTATATGATTAAGTTTATTTGCAAATTGTTTACTCTGTGTTAAAGGGGAGTTAAAGCGCATTATATTTGTTTATCTATATAGTTGGTTAATGTTAGTTAGATTATGATTATTATATTTGTTACCCTGTATTCAGCTCTGGGAAGTGGGGGAAGGGGAGGGGAGGAGGGTAGGGTGGGTGGGTTTTGGGGTATATTTTGTAATTTTTGTAAAACTTTTTAATAAAAAAAAAGATTAAAAAAAACTATGTAGAAACAGCCATTGTCTGAGGGATAATATACGTAGCATCCTACCATGATACCCTAACTCAAAAAGGTCTACCCAAACATTTTAACCCAAGATCTGGGGATAAAATCCAATTTGTAAAGAATGCTCAAAGGCAAGCATGGGAAGGGGCCTTACAAATCTCCAGCTAGATACTGCTCCAAAGGGCACATGTTGTGACAGAGAAGGCTCATTCTTAAATCCCACTAGATGTCATAGTTTAGTTGACAAAACTCAAGACGAGCTTTCTCCTTCTGTCCTGGCCACTTTTTACAGAGGCACAGTTGAGAGTATTTTAACAAACTGCATCACTGTCTGGTTTGGTGGCAGCAGAGCCTCAGATAAAAAGTCCATACACAGATTGGTAAGGACAGCCAAGAAGATCATAGGAAGCTCGCTTCCTGGTATTCAGGATGCTGTTTATAAGGGCTATGTGCTTAGCACTCCGAGCATTGTTAGAGACCCCCACATGTCCACTTTACGGTCTGTTTCTGTTGCTCCCCTCTGGGAGGAGGTTTCAAAGTATATAGCAGGACTACCCGATTCTATAATAGCTTTGTTCCCTATGCCATCTGTCTGGTAAATTCGCAAGATTAGTTTTTCTCGCCATGCACATATATACATAATCCAAACTAAACTGTGTTGTCTCTCTGTGTTATATAATTTATGTGGCTATATGCATAATTCTGTATTTATTTATTTATTTATTTTTGTGATATTTATGTCGTGTATATTGGAAGTGGTGACTCTTTAAGAGCTGTATGCAATGAAATTTCATTCTAATGTATGCTGATTAGTGTACATTCAAAGTGACAATAAAGTTATTATTCTAAGCTGACTCTGTTGGAACTCACAGACCAAAAAGACAGGGGGAAGCTGGTCCGTCAAGTAGTTAACCTCTATGCTACATAGAGATTTATAAAGTCATAACCAACTTAGAATTGAACCCCAAAACTACCTGGCATAAAAGACCATAAACAAGTCAAACTTTGCACCATATTTATCGATATCCTAAGGAAGCAATTGCAAAATGTATGAAAAATGCATTTATTTATTTGGATTTGACAGAGGCTATAGTACTTATGGATTCTAAAACAACCATTTTGGAAGTTTGTGACAGGTCAGTAGATATCACAGGTTGACAAATATGCCAGATCTTATAAGTTCAAATTCATTTTTTTTAAAAAAAAAGGAAGAACATTCTCTGCAAACTAGTTGACTGAATTAGCTATAAATCTGTACCAAGCCCAATTTCATCTAAGGCCATAAACATTTTTAAATTAATTTCAGTGTCAATTTAGGCAGGGCATGAATTGTAAAATATAGAAGCCATGGCTCAGAAAAACACTGAAATCAAAGAGAGACGAAGAAGGCGAGTTATTGCCTTCCTCAAAATCCTCGTTCTTGAATCCATATTCCTTCCCTCCTTCCATGCTCCAAAAAGCTGGTCAAAGACTGAAACTTATCTCAACCTTATTATGGAGATAGAACTATTACATAAAAAGGGAGCTGAGGCATGAAGATCCTCTTAAATAAATGCGTTAATATAGTACCTTCTTCTTCTTCTTAGGTTAGAGTGGCACCTGATCAAATCATTATTTTTCGTAAATCAGAGATATGCAAGAATTGTGGATTGTTATTTATTTCTTGCTTACACATTTTGTTTGTGTGTGTGTGTGTGTGTGTTTTAGGGGGTTGGCTGGCATTTTTCCCTTCCTGTTGCTTTGATCACATGCTCGTTCTTTGAAAGAAAGGAATTCAGGTTAAGCAACAGGGTTCTTCTAGTCTTTTTTGTCAGCAAACCACAAGATGGAAGCAGAGAACAAGTGCAAATAGAAGAGAATATATGTAGCTCCAAGTTGAACTGTGGAGTCCATGATGCTCTTTGAGGTTGGCTGACCATCCTAGACCAAGCTAAATCCAAAAACACTATAAAATTCCTAGAGGTTTGGCACTCAGACAAATCAGCCATCAACAGGCCCATAAAGATAAACAACATTTACATACCATTTGAAAGAGACAATAAAATGCTAAAAGGGAAACAAAAAGACCAGAACACCTTCTGGCTAGCAATCAACACCTAGACAAACACAGATTAACACCAGGCAAACAATCAAGAAGTAAACAAAACCCAATAATCAAGGAGCTGCCAACTCAGTCAAATAATCAAGTAGTAACAAAAGCCTAATCAAGGAGCTACCAAGGTGCTTCCACCCCCCAATACTGACAAGGCAAGCCACTGTATATGAACAGAGATCAAATCCTACCCTCTTCTAGAATTGAAGGTCTTACGAAGCAGGGTAATGAAATGTCTGCATGAAAACAACCAAGCTCGGAGAGCACCAAAGACGGCAGAAAACAAGTGGTTAAATTCCACTGGTTTCAGTTCACTAATAAGTTTTGGACATCGAGGGTTAGAAAATGAATATGCTAGAGAAATTACTAACCTTAGATCTTCCCATTGGCATTTCATTTTCAAGGTGCAAAGGTTTCTTTTGTATAAGAGAGAAGCAGTGAATCATATCATCCCTGATCTGCAATCTGAAGGGGGTCTCTTTTTCTCCAGACAGGTCACCACCTTGTCTACTATTTTCGAGATCAGTGCTTGAGGGCCAAACTAGGCAGAAGAGGCAGCAATGCCCAAGGGACAAAAATCTTGAAAACTTATCCATCCTTTATACAACTCTCTACCCTCCCCAGTCACGCGTTCCCTGGCAGAGATTTTATTTATTGTATGGAATATTGTTTTTACAAGGCAGCTAACAATGAGGAATTACAAACAACCAATAGTAGTAGAAAGAGAGTAACAAATTAGATGAAAATACTACAGCCAGCGACATTTTTAAAATAAATCAGCCACATAAATAAGACACACACAAGTCTTCCCTGCTGTAGAACTCCATCACCTTCTGCCACTACAAAAATATTATCAACCCTGTATACATGGAAACAATAACCCCCAATCTAGCACCATCCAGGTAATCTCTATTTTTATCATCCTGGCTTGAAAATTTCCTTGAATGAAAAATGATTGGTCTGAATATTGTAGGAAGCAGGAGGTTGTTCCCTCAGCCAAATGTGTTGTGAGGGAGGTCAGAGACTGTAGACCCAGGACACATTCCCAATCTTTCAAACTATGGTTTAGATGTTCAGATGGGTCATATGCAGTGGCTTTCATAAGCTCAGGTTTTCGTGACTAAATAAGGCTTTTTTTATTTCAAAGATTTTCTCTTCCAGGAGAGAAAGTAAATAGGAGTAAAAGTATTGCACAATTTCTATAGTAAAAATCAGAGGAGAAATTATCATGGGCAATGTAAGCACCCCACTCCCATTCTATCAGTGTCTAGAATATCATTTCTCAACTGGGTACTCTCCACATAGGTTGGATTACAACTCCTGGAATTCCCAGCCATCACTTCCTCATCTGAAGGACATCAAGAGTTTAGAAATACTTTGCTTGCATAAACAGATATGACAGTAACCTCCTTCTGGTGTCACTCCATGCTGCAGTAAGTACATTCAGTCCCTGAGTGGCAATAGAAGAAATACTTAGATTAGCCTCTTCCTAGGCATTAATGTGCCATGAACAATATATATACAATTCATAACCAACCAGTTTAACAACACCATGTTTATATATCATCCATGTATAAATTATATGAGTAAATAATCAGAATAGAATAGAATATTTGATTGGTCAAGTGTGATTGGACACACAAGGAATTTGTCTCCGGTACATAACCACTCAGTGCACATTCAAACAACAAACTATATAATCATAAAATACCCATGGAGAAGGTAGTAGAAAAGATGAGAAGCAGAATATTAGTATAACATACTACATGGGTAAATATCCTTAGACATAAGGCAGTACTATGGTAATTAGGTGTTCAGCAGAGTGATGGCACTAGGGAAAAATCTGTCTATGTATCTAGTTGTTTTGGCATGCAATGCCCTATGGCGGCGTCCAGAGGGGGAGGAGTTGAAACAGTTTATGTCCAAGATGTGGGGGGTCTGTAGATATTTTCTCCACCCTCTTTCTGACTCGTGCAGTATACAGGTCCTCAGTGGAAGGCAAGCTAGTGGCAATTATAAAGTTTTATTTTGCATTCATCCAACTACCATTTTTGCATTACAATCAATCTGAAAAATACTCCTAATAGATATTCATCACACCCCCTGGCTTGTAATTGCATCCTCTGTGTACACAAGAGTGTACCTCCATAGTACACACCTGTACAGGTATGCATGCTGAAATGCACACACATCTACCCAGCAGGCCAAAGCTGTTCAAGCCTTCCATAAAATCTTTAAATACCCTTCTGCTCAATTCTTAGAATTCATCACAAAGCTCCTTTGATAGATGGTTGTTCCAACTATATGTCTTCTAGCTTTGACAAGGAGCCCACTGATTTCTTTGCTGTGACACTTCTTTGCATAACCCAATTTCCCAAGGATGTGACATTTTAGTATAAATATTCCTAATGTCAGGCAATTAAAAGATGGGAGGAGAGAATCTGCCACCTTTCCAGGGTTGCAAATTATACCTGCCCCCAGCTTCATGGATAGAGCCGAAAGATTACAGAGACTGAATTAAAATCAATAGCATACAATTTCATGAGCAATCTTCTCCATGGCATAGCATGTGAATGGAGGAAGCAGCTGCTCTGGCAGCACAGTAGGGGAGAGAGGATACCACAAGCACAGCCCGGGAGCTATAGGCTTCCGTAAGAAAATTGCAGCTTTTAATCTAAATTTGATGAAACAAGTGTTGCCGTCGGGCACAAATGAAGAGCTGAGAAGTGTGTGCAAGTGTGTGCGCTCGCTCGCATGCATGTATGTGTATATTAAATATATGGGAAAGAAAGTGCAGGGCAAAAAGGGAACAGACTTCAAATAACAGGGAAATTGTTTGCCGTATTCCCCATTGAGTGAAAATACCTGGTTCAGAAAAAAAAATTGTTTTGAATAGATATAAAAGCTGTCTTATGTTGGTAAGGAAGAAAAAATTGTTGTTTTCTTTAGAATCTGGGTTTGTTTGTTTATTTGTCACAGTCTTCTACAACACACACACAAGCCTTTTTTTTTTTTTTTGTCCCTCGTGTGCCTTTGAATTTCAGCAGAATGAGTGAAAGCATAGAAAGAAATCTTTGAGATTATTACAATCTCATAGGAAGAAAGAGTCAGCCTCGTTGTTTCTTCCAGGGCTGTGGTTTTTATTAGAGAAGAGAGATATTGTGGAGACCCATGTTATTCTAGCTTTCACACACACACACACACACACACACACACATCAAAATTATGTATGGACAAAGCCAACTTTTTTTTTGTACAGAGCATTGAATAGTCCCAATGTATCCAGACCAGCTGTTATTTTAAAAATTGGGCCCTAAAACATGTGTGGATGAATGTCCACATACCAAGGAAGGTGTTTATATAGCTGTTTAATGCAGTAGCAGGCAATCTGATGCCCCCAGATTGATAGAAGACCTGGTGGGATTCTTGACTGCCTCTGATGGAAATAGAATTCAAAATATCTGAAAGACCCCAGATTATTTGCCTTAGTTTTAATGATGAAAATTGGAGGAAAATAACAAAAGCCTCAAACAGGCACTCTCTTCCAGACTTTGTGGACTTTTTTCTAATTGGTCAAGAGGATTAAATTCTAGCAGGCCAGTAAAAACCTGGTTTACAGCAGCCCAATTAACAACACTGCTAGCTCTCAAAGTGCATTATCTTCCATAGCAAGCCTGCCCCTGTCTCTAATATTGTTAGGTGAATGGCAGAATATCTGCTTCAAACATCAATTTGGTGTAGAGGTTATCGTGCTGACCTAGATGTTAGGAGACCATGAGTTGTAGTCCTGGCTTAGGCATGAAAAACTGGATGGGAGACTTTGGGCCAGCCCCTTTCTCCCTTGGCCCTGCCTATCTCATGGGGTTGTGGTTATAAGGAAAACAGGGGAAGGAAGGAGTATTATATATGTTTGCTGCCTTGAGTTACTTATAAAGTAATAAAGGTGGGATAAACATTTATTAAATAAATAAATTCAAAAGAAGGAAGTATCCAGAAGGTCCACAAGGATATTTACATCTATAATCAATAAAAGTAGTAAAGCTAGTCCTTATGCTACAAGCTTAATGGACAAGGTGGATAGTACAAAGCAAATGGCCAAGATAGATATCCAGTGTGAGAACACCAGAATTGTGACATTTCTGCCTGACTAGCATGACAGAGCATGAGGGCCAGTTTGGTCTAGTAGTTAAGGCCCCAGACTAGAAAGCAGGAAGACCATAAGTTCAAGTCCTGCCTTAGTCATGAAATCTGACTGGGTGACATTGGGCCAATCACTCTCTGTCAGCCCAACTCACCTCATAGGATTGTTGTTGTGGAGAAAATAGGAGGAATATGTGTTGGATATGTTCACTGCCTTGGGTTGTTTCTAAAAACAATAGATGATGGATGGGTAGATAGATAGATAGATAGATAGATAGATAGATAGATAGATAGATAGATAGATAGATAGATAGATAGATAGATAGATAGATAGATGCTTCCCTATGTGACTTCCCTAACCATTCTGTCTAGGACTTGGTGATAAGGTCACTCAGCTGGCTTCCTATAATCTGGGAAACCGTAAATTTGAAATATGTTAGCCTGTTGTTTTGATCAAATATATTTCAAAGAACTGATAAACTTCATTGTTTACCATGGAGCATTGCAGCAAAGGGCCCTTTTGTACAGATTTTGTTCTTTGGTATTCCCAAAGTACCAGCTTATGCCACCTGCATCAGGCAGTTATATAAAGTCAAGAGGTGAATGCTGAAATTCAAAAGCTGACAGGAATACAAACTACAAGTTGAGAGAGAAAATCCAAAGATGTTGACTTTATCGCTTGCTTTAAGGCTTAGCATTCTAATTGACTAACCATTCAATTCTTTATCCCACCAGTCCTTGGAATATGCCCGTTCTTGCTTAGTTGAGGGGAATCAGCCAATTTGTCAGCTGTTAAAAAGGCCTTGAAAAATATTTGTTTTACCGTAAACCACTGCAAGATTTCAGCACTCAGTGTTCTTACATGTCCAATAAATAAATAAATGAATGAATAAGTGCTCCATGTAATGGCAAGTTTCTTAAAGTCATGATCAGTGATATGACATTACTCTCCAGTTTTCTTTTGATTGCTTTATTGTTGTTGTTGCTGCTGCTGCTGCTGTTGTTGTTGTTGTTTCCCATAAGACTATCAGCCCTCTTTTTCAGTACAGGTGATTTCGTAGGATTGTTGTGGGAATCGAGGATGAGCCCCTTGAGCCCCATAGAAACACTGGGATATTTGCACAATGAAATGAAGTTTAAAGTGCAGCGAGGTCAGGTGGATCTATAACCTCAAAGCAGACAAAACAAAGATGTGATGACCTTCATGGGAACTACAGAATAATATAACTGACCGGTTAAAGAAAATGATCCTTCCCAAGACAGGTTCACACTGATTTGTCTGAAGCTGAGAAAACAGGGAAGTTAAGAGAAGTTGATCAAAAGTTTTTTTGGGGGGAAATGGAGGTGATGAGGTTGAAGGAGTACAGCAACAAGGCCATAATCCTGAAATGTTATATATTAAACCAAATGTTTGCACAAACAGGGAATATTAGTATTCTGCCTTGCAGCGCTGCCCTTGAATTTCCTGATGAAATAAACAAGGCTATGCACATACAGGCTGTTCAAATGTAAATTGTACGCCCAACTTTGGATGGATGCATAAAACTAATCCCTGGGTCTATGGCCACAATCTGTTTCCAGGTCTCCTCTGGGCCTTCAAAGTCTTTTCTCTCTTCTCTGTACAAAACAAAAGAGTTGCGTTAATTATGTATAGAATCACAGAAGCATATAGAATTGGGGAGTTGGGTGGGACCACAAGCTTCATCTAGTTTATCCTTCTTCCACATGCAAAAATCCAATTAAAGAAAGTTTTTTCTTTACACTTAATAAAATTTAGATAACTGCACCTTGTATCCATTATTTAAAGTCCTAGTTTCTGTGACAGTGGAAAGATCTTCCATCTTCCAAATACTCTAGCTTCCCTTTCTGTATCTGCATACAGCTAATATGTTACACAGAGAAGTTCCCTGAGGATGATTCCCAGAATGATTCCAAAAGCTCGGAAGACAAAACCTCATGGTCCCAGTGCTCGACCAGATTAGATCCTGCAATGTTATCCTGGGACACATATATTCGCCTTCATTCGTAATATGTCTTCCCTGAGGCTTCTCAACTCCAGACTGAATAATCCAATTTTTTTCTGCCTGTGCTCATAGTACACATCCTCAAGTCCATGTATTATCTTTGTTGCCATCTTCTGAACCTGTCTCTGATTATGATTATGATTGTCATCCTCAGCCTAGAACAGAACAGAATAGAATAGAGCTGGAAGGGACCTTGGTGGTCTTCTAGTCCAGCCCCCTGCTCAAGCAGGAGAACGGTCCTATACCGTCCCAGTCTCTTCTTGAAAATCACCAGTGATGGAGCTCCCACAATTTCTGGGGGTAAGCTGTTCCACTTGATTGTCCTCATTGCCTAAATCAATGCAGTGCAGGATGAAGGCCTCTTAAAATTATAGACTGTAATCAGCCACACTGGTCCAATGTAGGTTGGGAGATAGAGTTTTCAGCTTCCCAGTCTAGCTCCAGAGGAAGTGACTGGTCCAAGATCAGCTACCTACCCAACCTGAATCTCTCTGCTCCAAGTCTAGTTCTTTAACCACTACACCCTATTAGATTTCAGCTTGGCAAATTTTGTTCTAGAAATTTGTGTGAAAGGCAGCTGAGCATAAGGAAGTTGAGCTAAGAAATGCAAAGCTAAATCCAGTGAAGATTCTTTATTTCATATAAGTCAAGGCAAGGATAAGTAATTTTCAGGGACAATCCACTAAACAGATGTGGCAAAGACACATCCAGACAGGCATATGAACCATCATACATTTGGCACTCACTCATCCACACATTCATCTGTCCCCATGCTTTCACTTATGAGTCCATATATAGCCATACAATATGCATTGTGTAAACATAGATTCTCTCACGTCCACCTGCTCTCTCTGTCCCACCTCAGTCTTTGGAAACTTAGCCCTCTTTCATTCTCTTTCTCCTTCATTCTTTTTTGCTCTTCTACAGTTAGCAGAATCTTCTCATCTTTCTGAAATTGCTGATATTCTTTCTGACATTCCCCACTGTTGGCCATGCATCCAAAATCTGCTAAGTGTTTCCTTGGGGTTTTCCAAAGTTTCCTTCTAAGCATTGATAGGAGCAGTGGGAAATTTGAAGAAATGCAGCATTGCTACTATCACACTTTAAAAGCCCCCCAAAGCAAGTTTTACTTCATCATTGAAAACATACCTCCCAACACTAGAGGATAAAACCCTGGAGGGTGGAATGAGTCCACTTTCCACTGGAGTCCACTAAAGTGGGAAGGGGGTGATGGGGCATCCATATGAGACATGGATTTCCCATCCCTGGAGACATCAGTAGACAAAAGTAGATATTCAGTTCAAATCAGTGTAACGTTCAGCTCTTAATATTGCTTCCAGAAATTGCTTTCTGATCCTATACACACACACAAAAAAAACCCTTACACACACACACACACACACACACACACACATCAATATGAATTGTGTTAGACTGTTGCTTTTGTTATGCATCTTACTTTTTTATAAATTATTGGAGGTGGGCAAAGGTTGTGCTGGTTATAAACAGAAAGCAGAGATGTCTCTCACTAAGACATATTGTATCCTTTTTATGATTTCTTAATGCTCATTACATAGCTGATGATTTCTTTCAAAACATGGATGAAAGAAGTAAGCAAGCGTTATATATGTACATACTGTATATGTGCAGTGTGTGTGTGTGTGTGTGTGTGAGAGAGAGAGAGAGAGAGAGAGAGAGAATAAAATATTTATATGTATATATACACCAAGCTAGAAGCCAGGTGCCTGTGAATTCTAGTCCTACCTTAAGTATGAAAGCCAGCTGGGTGACATTGGGCCAATCTCCCACACACCCTCCCTCTCCCTCTCTCTCTATCTCTCTCTCCCTCTGCCCAACCCACAGGGTTGTTGTTGGGGAGAAAATAAGAGGAGGAAGGAGGATTAGATAATTTTGCTATAAATTTGCCATATATAATGTATTTATACAGGATAGTCCTCACTTATCGACGCAATTGGGACCAACAACTCCATCACTAAGCAACATAGTTGTAAAGCCAAATGTCACATGTCTGAGATACAACATCAGTTCCAGCTCCAGTCATTAAGTGAATCACCTGCTGTTGTTAAATACATCATGGGACCACGACTTGTGATTCCCTGTCAGCTTACTCACTGACTTGGGTTATCGGAAGCCAGGTGGGAAGTGTAATCATGTCACCCTGGGGATGCTGTGATAGTCACAACTTCAAGGACCAGTCATAAGTCTCTTTTTTCAGTGCCATTGTAATTTCGAAGCAGTCGCTGAACGAGTAGTTGGTACAGGGAGGATTACCTGTATCTGTGTATATATAAAATATAAATGCATACACAGAGATACTTATTTCATTTCTTCACAATAAACAGGAAGATAATTCATTTCTATAGAAAGCTAGTTTGCAGAGCCAATGAATATTTAATATTTTGCACAGAATATCTAAATATCTTAAAATCAATTCCAAATGCTGTTATCAAAAGCTGAATATTATTATAAAGCCAAATTAATTTTGAGCCCTAAGGGTAGTTCAAGACTGTACATTCCAGTATCTATTACCGTAGTAACCAGCAGTAATAAACAAATCTTTAATTTCTTTAACAAACTTGTTGCTTTAAATTCACACTTCCTAAAAACGTGAAAGAACTTTTACTTGTTTAATTTGCCCTGCTCATAATTCTTCATTTGTAACATGGCTTTTCAACTCATAGGATTGAGGTCTGTGCTTAACAGCAGAAACATTCATTATTCAGATATTGCAAAGACAAATTCATTCTCTGAAAATTATAATGGTTCAAAATCCGGTGCTGCATACAGTAAAATAGTACCTTTCCAACTTGGTGTGCCCTGATATCACAGATGGGGAGGGTGCAGGTAGTCCTCAATTTACAACCACAATTGAGTCCCAAATTTCTGTTGCTATGCAAGGCAGCTTTAAGTGCGTTTTGCCCCATTTTATCATCTTTTTTGCCTCATTCGTTAAGCGAATCATTGCAGTGTTAAGTGAACTATGCAGTCATCAAGCAAAACTTGCTTCCCCCATTGACTTTGCTTGTTTGAAACTGGCTGGGAAAGTTACCAATGGTGATCACATGACCCAGGGACAGTGCAACTGTCATAAATACAAGTCAGGTGCCTAGTGCACAAATTTTGATCATGTGACCATGGGGAGGCTGCAACGGTCATAAGTGTGATAACTGGTCATAAGTCACTTTTTTCAATGTCATTGTAACTTCAAACAGTCACTAAATGAACGTTGCAAGCTGAGGACTACTGTACACAAAATTTTGGAATTATAATTCCAATGCATCTGGAAGGAAGCAAACTGAGAAAACTTGCTCTGCCATTGATCCCCTTGCTTGGAATTATAATGTTGGTTACATCAATCGGTAAGCAATCTGATCTGATCTGTCCCTTCCCAAGCCAACTTAGATTTTCCTTTGGTGAATTCATTTTTCTGATGACCTGGCCTCAAATGTCCTCCTCTGAAAAACGCTGGAAAATGTGGAAAAAGTGCAAACCCACATCACACCTTTCAGGCTAGACCCCACATAAACATGAAGAGTTTTCTGGATTAGATTTAGGCTGTCTCTAGTTCAGCTTTTTGTTTCACACAATGCAAGAAGGCACCCAAGGAGAGCAAGTAAGTAAGATCTACCCGCTGGTAATTCCTAGCAGCTGGAATTCAGAGACATGCTGCCTTTGATTTAACAGGCGTTCAGCCATCGAATCTGAGGAACTATTACCTTCCCTGAATTTGTCTGATCCTTTTTTGGAAATATGGATGATCATCTGTAATTGTTCAGCCTGACTGGCGATCAGACAGGAAACACAGTCATATAAACTAATTCTACTTTATCATAAAGCTACATTAAGAGAAACTCAAAAGTCTGAAAGTACAGTTCTCTGTCTGCCTTAGAGCCTGAGAAATTAGGAAGAGTTCCTTCTGAGCCTCTTGCCTTACCCACTGTCCAGCTGCAGACTATGTTGTGTCTTCTCTGACCATTATCTAGGCCAGTGATGGTGAACCTTTTAGAGACCGAGTGCCCAAACCGCAACCCAAAACCCACTTATTTATTGCAAACTGCCAAGGCCGCATCAGCATTGTGGTTCCCTCAGGGAGGGCGGAGTGTGTGGCCCACTGGGTGGGCGTGGCCAGAGTGGTCACAGCAGACTGGGTGGTTGTGGCCAGGTAGGCGTGGCCACCTCAATACTCCAACATCTCTACTCGAGCTTGCTAGCCGGCCATTTTGCCTGCTTTGTGCTAGGCGGGGCTGCTGCTTTGGGCACTGGCAGCCTAATGGACCTGCACGAGTTGCTAATGGCTGCAGTGTGCGTGCCACAGAGAGGGCTCTGAGTGTCATCTCTGGCACACGTGCCATAGGTTCGCCACCACTGCCCTAGGCAGCTTTTCTGGATTCACTCTCCCAAGGTCATTCTCGCATATCATGTACAGTAACAAGCAAAACTCCAAAATCTTCTCCCACAACGAATATAGGGACAGAATGTGCATGAGAAAGCATTTCTATTTTCTTTCTTTATTTTTTTAAAAAAACTATGTTTTCTTCTTAAACGGAACCCATGCAAGAGCCTTGAAAAATAAAGATAGGCTTTCATACACAAAATACTAAAACGACAAGAAAGATCATTCCCAAAAATAAAAATCAGTTAGAAAATGTTGTTTTGAATTAATGTGACTTCCTGTTTTTCTGCTCATTGAACCAAACCTGATAATAAAGCTGATAAACCGTGGACTCGATGAGCAGCTCATGTTTTTATATGACGAATTCTCACTCTGCTGCCATGGTCCCAGAAAGTGAAAGGCATCCTTTTAACAGATCTAATTCATTTTCTACAAGTAAAACTCCATAGATCTGGATGCCACAGTCTCACATTTAAGAAAGTAAAAGTACTGATTTAAGAACGAAACATATCCCAATCTTTTATATCTCAGAAAATGGGGTCAATATTTCCTCTATTCTTTTTTTTAACTCCTACCTCATAAACCTCTTATCCAAGCATGAAATGGCAAATTGTGAATGTACCCTAATTGATTATTCCCTTCGCATATGTATGTAGATGTGTCCCGAAAGCAAGATTTATCAATGTAATCCATCCATTCATAGGTTTAACTTCTAGGCATTCAGAGGAGGCTGAAATAGTGCTGGAATTGCAGCAAAAAAAAAAAGTCATGTTCTTTCCCCCCCCCCCCAAAAAAAACTATAAGGACAACAAAAAGGGAAAATATACTTGTTTTGGTACCAGAACAACTGAAGCATCCCTAGTTAATTTGGCTAGGATATGTATAATCATATTTCCCTTTTTTCCCGTTCTTCGTTTTGCTTTTGTCCTTCTCATATCTGTAGTACTTTGAAGACTTACAGAATTAGATTTTACCAATAGACATTGTTGGTCCAATAGAAATACTTCATCGGACTGTTACTGAAGATTTCCAGGCTACATTTGTATGAAAAAAGGCAATCATCATTAGATACCTGACTATAATTCACAAGCGTATATCTTACTTCTGTGATATTAATGTAATATCCAGACACGAGTTCATTTCTCATGTCATTTACACAAAGTCAATTGTCTTTGTCTTCAGGTTCTTTTTTTTTTCTAGTAAAAGGATAGTCCCTTCAAAGGAAGTGAGCATCTAGGAAGAATTAGAATACTTACTGAACTTAAGCAGGCTGCTTTGGTTAGATAATGTTCAAAGGGAAAAAAAATCCCATAATAAGGAACAGGTATTTCACAAGCTGCTAAACAACCTTCTTCAAGAATAACCACCCAATATATTAAGTTGGACACGGTTTGCTAATTAAAGAGTTGTTTGTGCTGTTTTAACGACATTTATATTGATCTCTTAATAAGAACTAAAGAGGAAATGAGGTGAGGTTATTTTAAAAAGGCATTTTTTTTTCATGTAAATGCAACCTTACACGAGTGTGCAGAATCATCTTAAAAGCTTTCCATGGCTAATTTCTGCCTTGGTGGAGATTCTTCTCTATGTATCTAATTAAATTCCGAGTGAAATTAGCATCTCTTGCATTTTGGGGTCTCTGGAGTCCTATGGGGAAAAAAAGAAATTTGTGAAGTATATTTGTATGGACCCTTAGTAGATACCATTCCCAGATTCACTGAATAGAAATACAGACTAGCAGTTAAACTAGTTTAATTACTTTGGGTTTCAAAGACATCCCAAAGATATGTAGTGAAGCAGTCTATCCTTCCGATGAAGTTCAGGATGTCCTCTGAGTTCCCATTCAAAAAAATCAGATTTAGAAGACCTGAAATGGTTTAAAGATTGTCCCAAAATTAATGAAACTTACACAGTATAGAAGAATTGGGGGGGGGAGTCATATTAATCCTTTTTTTTCCTTGACCTAAATTCAGTAACTGGGATAATCACCAGCAAGTAGGGAGCAGTAAAAACAAAATGTTGACAATGCATTCCCATACATTTATAATGAGAAGAAAGCCCCATAGTGTTCAATAA
Organism: Crotalus tigris; assembly: GCF_016545835.1. NCBI lineage: Eukaryota > Metazoa > Chordata > Lepidosauria > Squamata > Viperidae > Crotalus > Crotalus tigris. Next base: position 268,121 of record NW_024097445.1, read on the forward strand.
GATGTAACACATGGGAAGTATTTTAAGGCTGCAGCCTATATTTAGGTATTCCAATTACATCTCACCTTTTCTCCAGCAACATAAAGGTAGCACTTTTTGTTCTCTTCTTCCTCCCTCTAATCTCATTTCATCAGAACAGCGAGCTTGTGAATAAGGTAGGGCAAAATAATTCAATAAACTGCTTATTTATTTAGATCTATCAGGGTTGGGACTCTGGGTGGTATACACAGAGTTAAAAACCAAACAATAAGAGATAGATAGATAGATAGATAGATAGATAGATAGATAGATAGATAGATAGATAGATAGATAGATAGATAGACAGACAGATAGATTTGTTGTTGTTAATTGTGAAGTCGTGTCTGACCCATCGTGACCCCATGGACAACATTCCTCCAGGTCTTCCTGTCCTCTACCATCTTCTGGAGTCCATTTTAAGTTCACATCTACTGCTTCAGTGACTCCATCCAGCCACCTCATTCTCTGTCGTCCCTTCTTCTATTGCCCTCAATCTTTCCCAGCATTAGGCCCTTCTCCAGTGAGTCCTTCCTTCTCATTAGATGGCCAAAGTATTTGAGTTTCAACTTCAGGATCTGGCCTTATAAAGAGCAGTCGGGGTTGATCTCTTCTAGGACTGACCAGTTTGAACGCCTTGCAGTCCAAGGGACTCGCAGGAATCTTCTCCAGCACCATAGTTCAAAGGCCTCAATTCTTTGTCGTTCAGCCTTTCTTATGGTCCAACTTTCACATCCATACATTGCAACTGGGAAAACCATGGCCTTGACTATACCCACTTTTGTTGGGCAGGGTGATGTCTCTGCTTTTTAGTATGCTGTCTAGATTTGCCATTTCCTCCGCAGGAGCAAGCGTCTTTTAATTTCTTGGCTGCAGTTCCCATCTGAGGTGATCTTGGAGCCCAGGAAAATAAAATCTGTCACTACTTCCATTTCTTCCCCATCTATTTGCCAGGAATTGAGCGGGCTGGATGCCATGATTTTGGTTTTCTTAATGTTAAGGTTTTCTTAATGTTTCAAGCCAACTTTTGCACTCTCCTTCTTCGCCCGCCATCAAGAGGCTCTTTAGTTCCTCTTCACTTTCTGCCATTAGAGTGGTATCATCTGCATATCTTAGGTTGTTGATATTTCTCCCGGCAATCTTAATTCCAACTTTTGATTCATCTAGCCCTGCCTTTCTCATGATGTGCTCTGCATATAAGTTAAATAGGCAGGGTGACAGTATACAGCCTTGCCGGACTCCTTTCCCAATTTTGAACTAATCAGTGGTTCCGTGTCCAGTTCTCACTGTTGCTTCTTGACCCGCATATAGGTTTCTCAAGAGACAAATAAGATGGTCTGGTACTCTCATCTCTTTAAGAACTTACCACAATTTGTTGTGATCCACACAATCAAAGGCTTCAGCATAGTCAATGAAGCAGAAGTAGATGTTTTTATGGAACTCCCTAGCTTTCTCCATGATTACATTATAAATTTGTAATGTATTGCAGTAGCGACTTGAGCCTGCTTAACACCCCTAGTTGGGGGGCTGCAAGGCAAAAGTGATTATAAAAAGTAGAACTGCAGTATAGCAATCAAAAATGCCAAGGTGCAATCAATCAGACCAGTCTGTCTGAAAAACTTTCTGAATATACTCCCTTGACTCGGCTGACAAAGAGGAGAGGAGAGCCAGTGGCCTGGTGGTTAATATAACTGCCTAGCATGTAGGCTGCCTAGGTTCGAATGCCATAAAGGGTGTGGCTAGCTGATGAGGGCTAATGAGCCTGAAATAGCTATACTAGTATCCCACTTAATTCTTTAACTCTTTGTCAGCAAAAAGAAATCTGAATATATACATATATATACATACATATACATACATACATACATATAATATTTTAATGATATTAAGGACATACACACACACACACACTCTCTCTCTCTCTCACACACACACACACACACACACATATATATATATATATGTAGGTCTTTGGTTATTCGGGTTTTCTCCCACGTAAAATTGGAAGTGTCTTGGCGACGTTTCGACGAAGTCTCATTCGTCATCTTCAGGCTGGTGCTTTCGGCTTCGTGCTTCTAGAAGCAATGTGTGATTGTAGCTGTTTTCTCCTTTTAACTGCCAGTGGGGGTATGAACTGATTGGATGAGAGCTTGGCTGTGTTCTGATTGGATGGAGGTGTGTTCTGATTGGTTAGGAGCTTGGCTGTGCTCTGATTGGCTGGGGGGTTGGCTGTGCTCTGATTGGCTGGGGGGTTGGCTGTGCTCTGATTGGCTGGGGGAGTGTTGTGTTTGGGTGGGGGCTTTGTTGTGCTAAGGTTAGTCTGAGTTGCAGGGAGGTTTAAAATGGTGAACTGCATTGCTATTTTTTGGCTTCATGTTCATGGTCATGCCTCATCTTCATGGTGGATGTCAGTTTGCTTCATGTATAGATTGGATGGGTTTAAAGTGGCTAATGATGCAGCTGTGGTCTGGCTTCTGGTTTGTGGTCGTGCCTCATCATCGGTGTGGCTTTGGGTTTGCTTTTTGCGTGGATGTGTGGTGGTGACATCCTGTGTGGTTTTTGTGAATGTGGGTCTGGTGTCATTTTTTGTGTTAGGGAGTCGTTTGTCAATAAGGGCGGGTTTCCAAATGGCTGGTAGGCGGGAGGTATCATCTCATTTGTTCACTGGCCCATCCAATCTATACATGAAGCAAACTGACACCCACCATGAAGATGAGGCACGACCACGAACGCGAAGCCAAAAAATAGCGAAGCCAAACACCCGCGAAAACCTCAGAAAATATATATATATATATATATATATATATATATATGTAGGTCTTTGGTTGTTCGGGTTTTCTCCCACGTAAAATTGGAAGTGTCTTGGCGACGTTTCGACGAAGTCCCATTCGTCATCTTCAGGCTGGTGTTTTCAGCTTCGTGCTTTGAGCAGCTTCGTGCTTTGCTGCTCAAAGCATGAAGCTGAAAACACCAGCCTGAAGATGACGAATGGGACTTCGTCGAAACGTCGCCAAGGCACTTCCAATTTTACGCGGGAGAAAACCCGAACAACCAAAGACCTACATACAAATACCCGCGAAAACCTCAGAATATATATATATATATCCTTAATGGTTGTAAAAATACGAATCCCGGGCATATTAGGAGGGGAAAGATATTGAGGATAGGAATGGTTGACGAAAGGAAAGGAGCTATATGTTAATCAACAGGTGGGAGGGTTGAAGGAAGGGGGATTGACAGGAATGGATGACGTAGGGCAGGATGGGCAGGTTAGAGATAGAGGAGAATTGGAAAAAGAAGGGGTGATGGGAATGAATGATGTAATACATGCATGGACAGATCGGCGGGTGGGGGGGAGAAGTGTTGAGGGAGCAAAGAGGGACAGGAATGGATCAGGCAGGACAGGAACAGCAGGGAGATCGGCAGATTGAGGGGGTAGACAAACTATCTGAGAGAGGAAGGTTGATAGGAAGGCAGGATGGGAAACAGGAACAGCAGGGAGACCGACAGAAGAGGAGGAGAGCTAAGTTGGAGAAGGGAAGAGGGATAGGAGATGATGATGGTAAGCAGGAATGGTACACAAGCAGGCAGGTCAGGGAAAGGGAAAAATTGGAGAAGGGAAGGATGACAGGAATGGACAACAGAAGACAAAAAGGGTGTATGAATTGGCAGGTTAGGAGAGGAGAGGAGTCGGAGGAGGGAGATGAGATAGGAACTGGTAATGGAACGCAAAAACGGCAGGTAGACCAGCAGCCCAACAGAGAGAATAAAAAGGAGGAACTCCGTGACAGGACTTGTGTGGTATCGAATCGGAGGAGGCACCTTGCATTGGGTAGAGAGGAGGGATTGAGGAGTGTGTTGGTAATAACAGCGCAGGGAGGAGGAGGCGGCACAAGGATGACAGAGCAGGAAAATACAATATTGGAGTGCAAGAAAGAGAGGGCGGAACAGTTAAGGCAGTTACAGGCAATCAGGAAGAGCGGCCCTGTCACGAGGGCAATGAGTAGGCAGTTGGATCAGCAAGGGGATAAAAAGAACTTTCCCACCCCCTAAGCCCCACTCTGAGGACGCTGGCAGAGGACCAGCGAAAGCTAAGTTGTTTTAACCTTGTATATAACTGTTTTTATTGTTTTTAAATGTTGTTTTAACAATAAATAACTGGAGTATACTCTTCCCGGAGATCGAAGATTGCATCATTGAAAATATATATATATCATACAAAGAATTAAAACACGAACACCAGGAAAAAATCCAAATTGGAAAAATTTTAATAAATACCGAGCTTTCGTCGGAAAACTTCCAACATCGTCAGGGCTTTGATGCTAGTCAATGAGAGAGGTTTATATAAGATTAACCAGCATCAAAGCCCTAATGATGTCAGAAGTTTTCAGACGAAAACTCAGTGTTTATTAAAGTTTTTCCAGTTTGGATTTTTTCCTGGTGTTTGTGTTTTAATTCTTTGTATGATTTCACTTCACTATTTTATCACAACAAGTATATAAACAGGGCCGGGCAAAATAATTCAATGCGCTATTGATTGTTTCATTGATGTATTTTTTTAATCACATTCTAATTGTGGATGATGCACATAGCATTAAAACCAAATAAACATATACAATTAAAACAAAAAATGATGGCTGAAAACAAACCCAGCTCCAAAGAAGACAAACTCATAGGGATGGGCTCATCTAGCCTCCAGAAGCCATGCCTGAAGGAACAGCGAGGTCTTCAAGAGTTTTTGAATTACTACCAGGGTTGAGGTTCATGGATCTCAAGAGGCTTGGTGCAGATCCCAGAGGGCAAATGCTGAAACAGAGAAGGTGCATTTCCTGGGTCCCACCAGGTGACATTGTTTAATACAAGGGTCCCCAACCCCCAGTCCGTGGACCAGCACTGGTCCACAGCATGCCAGAAACTGGTCCACGCAAACAAGCAAAGCCCCATCCATGGGATGTAGGCAGTACCTGAAACCAAGCCCCCTCCGATCCACAAAAAAACCTCTCTCCACGGTTTGCCACCAACTATATTGGGAAGTTTGCAGATAGTAGTGGGCTTTATTCATGATAGCAATGAGGGTGCTTACCGCAAGGAGGTTGAGGTTTGGTGAACTGGTGTAAAGAAAACATTCTAGTTTTAAGTACTGGAAAAACCAAAGAGATCATTGTCGATTTCAGAAAAGGCAGGCACAGCCACACTTCTCTGTGCATTAATGATTCACCTGTGGAGATGGTTACCAGCATCAAATTCCTGGGTGTGCAGTTAACAAGTAGGATGGCTTGGTCTCTCAACAGTGAGACACTGGTGAAGCAGGCACAGAAATGCCATGAGAAAAGCACATCTTCCTTCCCCTATCCTTACCACTTTCTATAGAGGGCATCCTATCATACAGCATCACAGTTTGGTTTGGAAGCATCACTGCTTCAGACAGGAAGGCAGTGCAGAGAATGGTGAGGATGGCTGAAAAGATCATTGGTAGTTCCCTCCCTCCCATCCAGGACATAGCACAGAAGCGTTGCTTGAGCAGGGTCTGCAAGTTTGTCTGGGACACTACACATCCTCTTCCCAACCTGTTTTCCTTGTTATCTTCTGGGAGGAGGCTCCGTGGTATCCAAAGCAGAACCAGATTCAGTCACAGTTTTGTCCCATACATTATTAACCTTGTGAACTCTCAAGCTTCCTCCTTCCATTATGTATTCAAGATAGACAGTGATTAATATTTATATGTTGTTACTTATATGTAAGGGTGTAGGTCTATACATATGTTGCATATAGTATGTTTTAAATGTGTGTTATGTATTTGTACACGTTGAGAGGAAGCAACTAAATTTCATTTTTAATGTGTGCCATTGTGCCCACAGGAAAAAAAATGGCAATAAAGGTTATCTGTCTGTCTGTCTGTCTGTCTGTCTATCTATCTATCTATCTATCTAACCGGTCCCTGGTGCTCAAAAGGTTGGGGACCTCTGATTTAATAGATAGGGCATTCACATTCTGCTGGACCTAGTAGGATTGGAAGAAGGGATTATATCCCTCAAATAATCTGATTCTGTGTCATGCAGGGCTTTATAGGTGCAACAGCATCTTGAACTGCACTTGGAAGTCCACTGGAAGCTGTCTTGGGACAACGCTGGCTCTTCAGTTGTGAATCAAAGATGAGCCCCACCCCCTAAAGTCAGAGAGGATTTAAAGCCAGGTCTTTGTCTTCTGGTTGGACAATGGGACCTAAACTTTCCTAAATCTCACAAATGCTTACAATTAATCCACTGAATTGATCAGAAGGCAATTTTCAGATTGGCTTTGGCATTGACTCAGAATTACCTGCTAAAAGTGATTGCTTTTACCAATAACTTGATCATACTTCTCTTTTTTTAACTCTTTTTGCTTTGTTTCTTTTAATGCATAGAAATTGATAAGAACACAGATTCCAGGTTCAAAAAATAGCTGTAGGTTTTACTAAGAAATAACACAAGTTAATTTAAGCTAATAGCAGCTTTTTAGCAGTCCTGGAAATACTAACCCCAGGCCAGCGATTGGTGCTGACACTTTAGATCACCATCTTACAGCTAAAGTCAAACAATGTGGTACTCTGGCTTTGAGCTGCTGAAAAAGTAATAACAGTGTTTATATAACAATGATGCCAGAATGTTCTGCTCTCCAATTTCCACACAGTGGTTAGATGAATGCACTTCTTAGCAGGAGAAAAAACAAGTTTCACTCTCTGGTAACTTAAGCAAGTATCTGGAATCTATATAACCAGTTCAGGGTTGAAGGAAGGTTGAACAGCTTTTTTCCAGAGAGTTGACTTTTTAAAAACCTCAACTGTCAAGAGCTAGAGGAGGGCCAATGGTGACAGTTCTTGAGAGTTGGGCAGCATGCAAGTTTAATTCATCATCATCATCATCATCAAACAAAACAGGACTCAAATATCTAGCCCTTTCAGAAGGAGCAAGGTTATAGGACATAAATTCTATCACAGTTTTGGCACATCTACTGTAGTTTGCTTCCTTAGTGGCAAACTAATCTTACCATTGGATTTTACTGGTGGGATTTAAGAGGTTTTCCAATCATAACAGGGACAGGGAGTGGCATATAGATCATTGGATTGCCACCTAGAACTAAGCAACCTAGAACTAAGGAGAAACTTCCTGACAGTTAGAACAATTAACCAGTGGAACAACCTGCCTCCAGAAGTGGTGAATGCTCCAACACTGGAGGTTTTTAAGAAGAGACTGGCAGCCATTTGTCTGAAATGGTATAGGGTTTCCTGCCTGAGCAGGAGGTTAGACTAGATGACCTCCAAGGTCCCTTCCAACTTTATTATTATTATTATTATTATTATTATTATTATTATTATTATTACTCTTGATCTAAGGCAGGGATATCAAACTCGCAACATCACGTGACATGTTGCGACATATTGCGATTTTTTTGCCATTGCCAGCAATGGGGTGGGCACGGTTTCGTTATTATGCATCCAGACCATGAGCCAGCAGTTTGACACCCCTGATCTAAGGCATAGCTATTCTTTCAGTTTCAAATTAGTATTTAGGGGTACTGGAAGTTTTTAGCTGGTCAACATTTTAAGTATCTGACCTCACTCATCGTTCCTGGAATAATATGAAGATGATAACACCAAACCACACATTTTTCAAAATGATGCACTGAATAATGCATACCAAAATGTTGGAGGCTATCTGGGATTTCTGGAAATTGTAGACTGAACAATCTGGAAGTCTGGACTGGATTAGATTGGATTGGGGCAAAGCAGGGGAAATGTTCAACATGTAGCAGCATTTTTTACTTTTGTGCAAAGCCATGCTGAAAGTAGCTTTACGGGATTTACAGCAACCTAAAATCTAAAAATTTCAAAGTGAAATAAACTTTCATATGCTATGGTCCATTTCATATGAAATAGAAAATTAGTCTATGGTGTTAATTGTAAGGCTGCAACCAAAGTCCCTTTTGCTGCAACAATTAACACAATTATTTTCTTGAAAATGCTGTGCACATGGACCTTATAGCAATGCGGTTTTCCCCCTCTTTAGAAAAGAAACACATATTCTGCAAATTTGCTAGTTTGACTAGCTTTCTAGGTTATTCTGTTGAGAGTTGCAAGCCATTTGACCACAGGATCACTCTGTGGGATGAAATTCAGAGATGTTTGGCACATCATAGCATTTATAATGGACCATTTCTGGAAAGTTTGGACCATTCCTCATTCTTTTGCACAATAGATAATGAAATGAGAGAGAAATATTAATTTGGATTGTCAAACGCATATTTAAAATGAAGGTGATCAATAAAAACTGAAATTTCTTCTGGCTGATTTAGATAAATAAGCTACCTTCAGGGAAACTAAATTTGCAGCAAGAACGGGATATGAATGAGATTTATAGAAAAATATGCCATGGACTGTAAATGATTTCACTCGTGAGCATTTAGTGACCACATCTCCCTCCTCAAAAGTTATGTTTTTATGCAGTTATTATCAAAATGTTTTATGTAGCTATGTTTTGTTATATATTTTAAAAGATGTCTTTATAATCTGTTTAGCTAAACAATAAATTGTTCATTGATAGCTATTTTTACTAAGTAATACAAAAGGCATATTTTTGGTTAAATGAAACTATATATACGCCCATATATATATATATATATATATATATATATATATATATATATATATATAGAGAGAGAGAGAGAGAGAGAGAGAGAGAGAGAGAGAGAGAGAGAGAGAGAATATGATTTCACAACCAAATGCTGCTGTGAGTGCTGCAAGGAGTTTGATACAATGCTTTGCCAAAACACCGTGTCCAGTCCACTGTTGTGATTGGCTTGCTCTGAAGCCACCTTGCAGTGGGTTAGATCAATTAATATTTATCTTATCCCAGTTTTTCTCGGTGTCCTATGCTGAAGTTTCCATCTGTATGGTTGAGTTCTCCAGAACAGCTTGTAGAGCAGGCATGTCAAACTGTCGGCCCGCAGGCCGGATGTGACATGCCAAAACCACGCCCACCCCATTGCCGACAATGGGGGGAAAGTCGCAATATGTCATGTGACATCATGTGACGTTGCGAGTTTGACATGCCTGTTGTAGAGGGAGCAAATTGGATCCATCCTGCAAATATGCCCAAGTTATCTCAGCTGTCATTTTTAGATTTCATCAGCAGTTGTTGCCTGATTGCAACACTGCTGATGGATGGCTTCATTTCTTATGCCGTTTATACCAAGGATCCTATAGAAACAGTGTATTTGTTTCTCTGTTTTTATTTTTGTTTCTCTGGTTGTAGAAATATCCATGATTCAGTTCCATACAGTAGCACTGCAGTATCAGTAACTAAATGTTTGTTTGTTTGTTTGTTTGTTTATATAGTAATGTTAGGCTTCTATCAGGTTCACCAGATTTGTGAACCAAAAGCTACAGTGGCAGCATTAATTCAATGTTTCAAGCAAATTCTTGAGGCAGTCTTGTTTTTCCTGTACTATGGAGCTAAGATATATGAAATATTACCCATTTTATAAAGTCAAAATGTCTGAAATGTAAAGGAATACAAATGACATGCTGTGTGGCAGATATTTCTGTGATCAATTATTGCTACTTCAAGAATAGTGGTGTCACTTTTTTTAATGTAAGACCTACAATGAAAGATTAAGTAAGACCCATCACGCTTTCTGACTGATCAATACTACTGTCATAGCCATGTAAAGGATCATGCAGTCTTGTGACATTTTCATAGGAATGACACATTGGGAACCAGGAGAAATCTGTCGACATACTTTGATTGATGAGGAAAAACTTGTCAAACCGACAGTCTTGATAAAAAGTTATAAACTCTGGTTCTTGGAATGGGAAAAGGATGAAAGGAACAAAAGTTGGGAACGATCTTCTAAAACCTTTCACGGACATGGGCGGCCATTTGTTAATTCACAAGGGAAGCCTTGAGGCATAAGAGTTACATGACTAACAAAAGCTGCAAGGGAAATCTGATTGGACCGTATATGTTGCAAAACAAGTAAAAGAAGTATTTTAAGAAATTGCTGGACTGTTCTGTAGTTTGTTGGTAAACATCCCCAGAGATATTCATCTCTGCATTCTCCTTCTCACACAGGTATCAGCTCCATGGAAAACAATGTAAAAGTAAAAGAGTTCTTACATAGCTTACAGGAAAATATCTTGAACCTTTATTGCTTATTTTTGTTCTCCCAGGGGTTTATGTTCTGATCAGACAGTATTCCAGGTGCTGTTTCTGAGAAAGTTAGAAAAAACATATTATACAAAATAGTAGTAGAATTGTTCAGTGGTAGGAATTATTAAAGATGCTTTCATCGAAATGACTTGAAGGGACAGATCTCCCATCTGGCAAATTTTGTACTCATTTTTTAATTAAAAACCCACCTTTCAGCAAGTGGAGATTGCATACTGTGTAAACAAAATAAGACAGCTATGAAGTGTCTTCTTTTTCTGTTCTTAAATATGGATTGCAGTTATGTATCCTGGACTGGATACTGACGGGTTCCTTGGCATCAGAAAGAAAAGCTAGATAAACCTCTATACAGTCTGAAAATAACTAGGAATTTTCCAGCAGTATTGCTCCTTGGTCTCAAATAAGAAGAGGAAACTTAGAGTTTCAAATGGAATGGTATAAAATAGCATTTTAAAAAATGGTATAAAAATGTGACTCCATTCTGCATTGGTAGACATGGAATTAGGACCGTTGCATTATCATCTACATAACATCCATTATAACCTTTATATTCTTATTCAACAAAGAACCTCTACAACTTTATCAAGAAGCTTTTCTTTTTCTGTTTCTACCTATATTCTGCCTAAATCTATTTGACATTGGAGACAAAATGTCTCTTAAATAGTTTGTGTTTCCAGTCTCACAGTTAAAGAAAATTGGGGGCAGGGGAGAATGTGAAATCCAGTTAACAGAAGATTCCTTCTACTAGTTTGTTCTATTTTTATTTTGACATTTAAGGTTTTTCACAGTGAACAAAACAATAAAAATAATAATAATGAGCATATGCAAATTAAACACAAAAGAGGAATTCGCTAATTAGGGGATGGTGCTTTAAGAAACAGCGCCACAAGTTCAAGCAGGAAGTTTTTAATAAAAGGTATTGCAGTCCTGAAAAAACCTCAACAATATATTTTAAGTCCAAACTGGACAATTTGCTATTGCAGTGTTGGAATATTTTTTCTTATATGTTTACAGTAAGGAAAGATAGTAGCTGGTTCCTGTCAGTGGCTGGTTCCCGTCAGTATAAACAAGTGAATATATCATGTAGCAAAAGAAGACATACATCTTACGTATAGAAAAACGTTTGTATAGGAAAGATAAAAAGCCCATTGTTTTAGTTGTAGATAAAGAGACTTCTGCTTAACCATAAATAAGGAAGTTTGCCGTAACTTTAAGATAAGGAAGCATCTGTTCTAACAGAATATGAAAAGAAGATATTCATGCTGGGAGGAAAATGTTCGTGTTGATAGAGCAGAAACTATTGTAATAAACTGGTGCACTTCATTCTATTAATAATGATTGGCTAAATTTTAAACTAAAAGTCATGTAAAAACAACAGAGATGTAATCCCCTTTGCATCCACCCAGCCAAAGACAATTTCTTTAAACTCTCCATTGATTGTCTGGTGGTTTCTATTAAAATTCCCAGCTTGGGACACAAACAGAGAAAACAAAAGAATTTTATCCTTCTGATAGCAATTCTATTTTAAGTGCAAAAGAAAAAATTACACAAATCCAAACTTAAAGAGAGAGTATTGGGGGAGGAGGAAGACAGAATATAATGGGATACAACACTCTGGCATTAATCTAGATTCAGTATGGGCTATGGAAGGTAAAAGCTTTAGGATTACAATATGATGTTGCAAGTTGAAAGGGGCTGATATGGTTGTGTGAGGACATCAGGACTGGGTTCAAAAGGGCCTTGAATTGAATAGCTTAGGCTTTTCAGGAATTCATAGAGCCTACATTTGCAGCTATTTATTTGTTTGTTTATATTTTTATTTACATTTGTTACAGCCACCCAGCTCCAATTCTATTCTGTAAATTATTATAGCAATGGCAATAGCATTTAGACTTATATACCACCCCATAGGGCTTTAGTGCTCTCTCTGGGTCGTTTACAACAGGGGTCCCCAGTCCCCGGACTATGGCCTGGTACTGGGCCACAGTCCATTCGGAACCAGGTTGCATGAGTGGCGGGCATGCACACTTGTGTGCAAAACTCCATTTGTGTGAGCAATGGGCTCATGTACCCGGAAGAACTATCCCCTCTCCCCCCCCCCACGCCATCAACACTGGTACCGGTCCACAAAGCCAGAAAGGTTGGGGGCCACTGGTTTACAATGTTAGTATATTGCTGCTAAAAATCTAGGTCCTCATTTTGCCAACCTTGGCAGGATGGAAAGCTAAGTCAACCTTGAGCCCGTCAGGATTGAACTCCAGGTTGTGGGCAGATTTTGTCTGCAGCTGTGCATTCTAAACACTGTACCACTAGGGCTCCTGATGAAATATGCCAATTCATCTCTTTGATTTCATCACAGGAAAAACAACCCAAAATGAGTGTGGATGGGTAATTTCTCTCTTAACATTTGTCTGATTTGAACTGACCCACCCTGAGCAACAATATAATCACGGCCAGTATGAAATTGCCAAGACAAGCCATGAGGGTAAGGTGACCAACTTTTTTACAATGAAAAGGAGGACACAAATAAATTGAAGAAAAAAATATTGTAAATAAAAGAAACATTTTCTTCATTGCAACAATAATACAGACAACTTGCATGTGCAAAGTTTGCCAGCCGGGTGTTTTGGCGCGCTCAGCAGCAATTCCTGTTGGCTTTTGAAAGGCAATAGGGGGAGTAGCACAGCTCATGCAAAAGTTGAAAAAAAAAACATCAAAAAAAGGTGCCGGAACGCAGTTTTGAGCATTCTATGAGGGAAAAAAAAGCCCTGCAGATTAGTCTTCAAATATCGAAAAGGAGGACATGAAGGAGGACACTTTTTGAGGGAGGACAGAACTTACAAAAGGAGGACTGTCCTCCCTAAAGGAGGACGGTTGGTCACCTTACATGAGGGGGGACAATGGAAAGCCAGAATAAACCCAACAGCTTCTCAGTTCTCTTAGCAGAGTGTTAGAAAGAGCAGCTGGGATTCCTTAGTTCACAGCTGACTTCTTTTCCTCTCTGCTTGAATGCCCAGAATGCAAAATGCAAAAATAGCTTTCTGCAGTTGAGCAAGAACTTTGCAGGAGCCAAGCAGGAGATACCCAGCCTCATCTTAGGGCCCTCCTGGATTCCCCCATCCAGCACTTTCTGTTGCTTGCAGTAAAGTCCCAGCCCCCAGATAACTCCATAACTGCATCCCTGGTGGGACAAGAAAGCAAGACTAACCTTGCTGCATGTTTTCCTTTGAAGACAAAAACTGAAGGGATTATATTTTGAAATGATGATGAGGGCCCATGATAGAGCAATCTTTGATCATTGCTTAGGAGCTTATAAGAGCAGTATAAAACATCTTCTACTTAGCATTGTATTTAGCACTGGATTATTGGGAAACAGCCAGAAAATGAAAGCACTTGATGGAACAAGCTCATTTGGAGAATGTAGTGGCAACTTTTTTAGAAATAAAATTATTTCCTATTACTAAGTTAGTCTGGGAAAGATTGGGTAGAGATGATGACATAGCAGCACAGGTGCAGAAAACCTCCAGTTTCAGCCCCTGCAGTCTCAGTTAGTGTGCAAGCTTTTGCTATCTGATCCATACATTTGAAGCTGCCTGGGACTAAATTTTCAAACTTTAGCACACAAAGTTCATTCTTTTGTTACTGAACCCATTCCCATTTCTGATTCCCAACAGGAACAGTCAAGTGAAGAAGGACTTGAGCAATAGTATCTGTTATGTCCCGAGCCTTGCAAATGGCTCGGGCGTTTGCAGGCAGTCCCGGGCAGGTGCAAAGTTGCCCGGGACCAGACAGGCTGTCGCCAGCGCCGTGCGCATGCGCGGGTGCTGGCGCGGGAAAAGTATCGCATTTACCCGGGAAATGTCTATATAAGAAGCTGGGAGGTTTTGGGAGCTGCTGAAGCCATCTACTTGTAAGCTGAACGCAGAATAAAGAAAACTGAGAACTTCAACTGCTTCTCGTGTCTGCTTTCCGCCAAGGACTCAACACTGGCGACGAAGGTGGGATTGCCTTACACCGCCTGGAAAGGAAGAAGTGTAAGCTTACCCAAGTGAGTCCTGAGCGGCGGAACGGCGTCGACTCGGCAGCTACTCGCCAATCCAGTGCGCATTCGGGGGTAGGCTGGCTGATAGACCCGTCTCCTGAAGATGGTGAAAATCGGAAGGCTTTCGGAATTCGACGTCTCACATCCAGAGCGGTGGGAGTCATACGTAGCCAGGGTGGAGAACTACTTCAAGGCAAACCAAGTGAGGGAAGAGAGCTTGAAGGCTGCCACCCTGCTTTGTGTTTGCGGTCAAGACGCCTTCGACATCGCAGAAAACCTTGCAGCACCTGTTCCAGTAGAGTCTGTCAGCTACGCAGATCTGAAGAAGCTACTGAAGGAGCACTTCCACCCCAAGATGTCCGTCATCGCATGGCGCCACACCTTCGAGCAGAGGGATCAACGGCCTGGTGAGTCGGCCAAAGAATTCATCGCCGCATTACGGAAGGCCGCCAAGCACTGCGAGTTCAAAGACCTCGAAGAACGACTGAGGGACCGATTCGTGTGCGGGTTAAGGCATCGAGATCTACAACAGAGACTTTTCGCTAAAGAAGAATTGTCCTACCAAGATGCCTTAAGGGAAGTCACCGCAGAAGAAGCAGCAGGCGGCGCTGTCAAGAACATGCGGCCGATCAGAAACAGTCCAGAGGTTGCATCCGTGCACCAGGAAGACGTCCAAAGAAACTCCGAGGAGGATCCGGACGAGGAAGTCGACCGTCTCCACCCCACGAAGGAAGAAAAACAGAAGGGAAGCTCTTCAGCTCCGCTCAAGTGCATCGGCTGTGGAGGTCGCCACAGGAGAACCGACTGCAAGTTCCGCTCCGCTACCTGCCGGGCATGCGGCAAACAAGGACACATTGCAGCTGTGTGTCTGGGCCGACGAAAGGTACAACCTCAGGAAGAACTGCGCCTGAAAGGTACCAGATTCCCCAGCCAGAATAGGGTAGGGTTTTGCGCTTCGCGAAGAAGCATCCTTAGGACAGGCACACACAAGCCCATTAAGAAAAAGCTGTCACTCAAGGTGAAGCTACAAGGGGTTCCATTATCTATGGAACTAGACACAGGGTCTGCCTTTTCAATTATCTCCTTGCATACATTTAGGAAGATTTGTTCCGGTAGTGGAACTCAGGCCAAGTTAAGGCCTTCTGACATTGTGTTAACAGATTTTCAAAATTCAAGAGTGTGTGTTAAGGGGGAGGCCACCCTTAACGTGCAATACAAGAGTTTTGAAGGTCCACTAGACTTATTAGTAGTAGGGGGTGAACGAACGAGTCTCATAGGACTCGATTGGTTTGAGGCCCTGGGGATACACGTCACAGGACTCAACAGTTTACAAACACTCGACCTACAGGAAGTCTGCAAAGAATTTGCAGATGTTTTCAGCCCCCAGCTGGGCACATTCAAAGGACCCCTGTGTCCTTAAAGCTAGACCCCACTGTCACTCCCATTAGAATTAAAGCAAGACGGGTCCCTTTTGCTTTAAAGAGTAAAATTGACACTGAGTTAGACAAACTGATTCAACAGGGAATCCTAGAACCTGTTGATTCCAGTCCTTGGGAGACCCCCATTGTCACACCTC
The DNA here is from genome assembly GCF_016545835.1 of Crotalus tigris. Taxonomy (NCBI): domain Eukaryota; kingdom Metazoa; phylum Chordata; class Lepidosauria; order Squamata; family Viperidae; genus Crotalus; species Crotalus tigris. Next base: position 283,959 of record NW_024097445.1, read on the forward strand.
TAAAGGCAAATGGGGACATTCGCATTTGTGCTGACTACAAATGCACTCTGAATAAGGCATTGCAGCAACATGCCTATCCTGTTCCTGTGGTCAGTCATATTCTGGCCTCCCTCAAGGGGGGGCGCATTTTTGCAAAGCTTGACCTAGCTCAAGCGTATCAACAGCTGCCTGTTGATGATGATGCTGCTATAGCTCAGACTATTGTGACCCACAGGGGAGCCTTTAAGGTAAAAAGGCTGCAGTTTGGAGTGAATGTCGCTCCTGGGATTTTCCAAAGCGTAATGGAAAACACACTGCGGGGCATACCGGGGGTTTGCCCCTACTTTGATGATGTCTTAATTGCAGGAGACTCCACACACATTCTAGCTGAAAGACTAAGGGCTGTTCTGTTAAGATTCAGGAAATCAGGCCTCAAGCTCAAAAAAGACAAATGCAAGATTGGGGTGCCTTCTACTGAATTTCTGGGGTTCAAAATTGATGCTGCTGGGATTCACCCTGCTGAATCCAAACTAACTGCCATTTTAGAAGCACCTAGGCCAAAGTCCAAGGCCGAACTTCAGGCCTTCCTGGGCCTCCTGAATTTCTACAATTCTTTTCTTCCACATAAAGCTAGTGTAGCTGAGCCTCTTCACAGGCTACTAGACAAGCAAGCAGTGTGGAGGTGGTCACAGACGCATGAGGCCTGCTTTAACGAAGTCAAGGCCCTGCTCACTTCTAACAGTGTACTTGCACATTTCAACGAGTCCCTTCCTGTGTGCATCGCTTGTGATGCGTCCCCTTACGGGGTTGGAGCTGTCCTGAGCCACCTCAGGTCTGATGGAACTCAGGTTCCTGTTGCATATTACTCCAGAACATTGTCTTCTGCTGAGCGCAACTACGCTCAGATAGACAGGGAGGCTCTGGCTGTTGTTGCTGGAATTAAAAAATTCCATGACTTTCTATATGGCAGGCACTTCACGGTCTTCACTGACCATAAGCCTCTGCTGGGACTGTTTACCACACATAAGCAGACTCCCCAAATCATTTCCCCTAGAATGCTTAGGTGGTCTATTTTTTTGTCTGCATATGATTTTTCTTTACTCCACAAGCCTGGGAAAGAAATGGGCCATGCTGATGGCCTCAGTAGATTGCCTCTGCCAGTAGTAGAAGCTGACCCTGCGCCAGCTGTCAACATTCTATCAATCCAAGCCTTGCCCGAGCTCCCTCTTAGTGCCAGGGATGTTGCCGCTGAAACAGGTACAGATCACACACTTTCACGTGTCCGTTCCTGGGTTTTGTCTGGTTGGCCTGAGCACTGCCCTAGTCCTGAGTTTCAGAGTTTCTGGTCCAAAAGGAACGAGCTGTCCCTTTCTCAGGGTTGTCTGCTTTGGGGAAACAGAGTTGTCATTCCCACCTCAATGAGGACTAGGGTCTTAGAATCCCTCCACGAGGGTCATCCTGGCATTGTTCGTATGAAGGCTCTTGCGCGCAGCCACTTGTGGTGGCCTGGTTTAGATAAAGATATTGAGGCTAAGGTGCATGCATGCCACCTGTGCCAACGATCTCGCCCAGAGATGCCCCAAGCTCCCGTGCATAGATGGGAGGAAACACAGTCCCCATGGTCTAGGGTGCACATTGACTACGCTGGACCCTTTCAGGGCCAGTTCTTCTTGGTCCTTGTTGACAGCCATTCGAAATGGCTTGAGGTTGTACCTGTCTCATCCACCACCACTGCAAAGACTATTCAGGTACTGAGGGGGATTTTTGCTGCACACGGGCTGCCAGATGTCATTGTGTCTGACAACGGCCCTCAATTCACTTCCTCCGAATTCCAAGCTTTCTTACAGGCTAACATGATTCGTCATGCCACGTCTGCACCCTTCCACCCGTCCACCAACGGTATGGCTGAACGTATGGTGCGCATCACAAAGGACGCATTGAAAAGACTCACCTACGGGGACTGGCATCACAGGTTGGCTGACTTTCTCCTTTCTTATCGCACCACACCGTCCACTTCTACAGGGAGAAGCCCAGCTGAACTTCGTTGGGGGCGTCAACTTACTACTAAACTTGACCGGTTGCATCCGGACAGACTGCCTTCATCTACCTCACATCCTAGGGCACCTAGACAACTACTTGTGGGTGCCCCGGTTTGGGCTCGCAATTACGGGCCTGGTCATACATGGGTCCCCGCTTCTATTTCCAGGGTCACAGGTCCTCTCTCCTACGAGGTAGCCCTGGACAACGGTCGTGTCCTGCGTCGGCACATCGACCAACTCCGCCCTAGGCGGGACCTTTCAGATGAGACTCCTGGGTCTTTTCCGGGGGGGAGGGGGACCCTTTGGAGCAAAGGGAAGGGCACGAGCTGCTGCCCATCTCCACTGATGGAGCCACTGACGGCCCATTTCAAGCTTCCGCAAGTGCTCCGAAATGTCCCGAGCCTTGCAAACGGCTCGGGCGTTTGCAGGCAGTCCCGGGCAGGTGCAAAGCTGCCCGGGACCAGACAGGCTGTCGCCAGCGCCGTGCGCATGCATGGGTGCTGGCGCGGGAAAAGTATCGCATTTACCCGGGAAATGTCTATATAAGAAGCTGGGAGGTTTTGGGAGCTGCTGAAGCCATCTACTTGTAAGCTGAACGCAGAATAAAGAAAACTGAGAACTTCAACTGCTTCTCGTGTCTGCTTTCCGCCAAGGACTCAACAGTATCTCTTCCCAAATTGCAGAAAAATGCCCCCAATGGAGTAAAATAACACAAGACCAAATGCAACAGTTATCTCAACAGATATGAGATAGCTTTGTAAGTTCCTACCTTGTGTTCACTCTTTCTCTTTTTCCAAAGTTCCCACAGAATTTTCTTCACTAAAGGACTACTGTATATTGGTCATGATCATAGCTAATCTTGTGACCTAGCTCTGATTCATTACGGTAAGAAGAAAATGCAATATTGAAATTCTCTTTTCTCCACTGCTACTATAGATAGGTCAAATTGCCTTCCGCTACAATAGTCCAGATCCATTCAAGCCTTTATCTGGTATCAGCTCTGTGGAATAAAGTGCCACATTTCAAAATATGAACTAATCATTGGAACAAAATAAAGGGCTTGCCAGAAAAAGCATCCACCTTCCTTAAATGAAATTGGCAACAAGAAACATTCTCCAAGTTGAAAAAGAGTGGGTTTCATGTAGAATTATTCCTTTAGAATAGGTCATACACTGTGTTCCCAGAGGCAGAGGAACCTGGGGAATAGTTACTCATTCTCTCTCTTTTCTTTGAGACTTCACAAGAGAAACAAGAGTTTCTTTGAGTGATTTCAGTTAAGGCCTCATGTCAAAGGCAACACCTCACAGACTGTGAAAAAGGTCATTTCAGAAAGACTTTGACTACTGTTAGCAACTAGCATGAAAGAAGCAGCTCAATCACTCTGCTGCCAGATGACAAACAAACAGAGTGAGAGACTGCAGGACAGGTTGTGCAACTCAATCCATCAATCAAAATAGAGATAGAAGGGATCTTGGAGGTCTGCTAGTCCACCCCCACCCCCCACCCCCTTCAAGCAAGAGACTTTATTCAAATTGAGACAAGTGGCTGCCCAATCTCTTCTTTAAAAGCTCCAGTGATGAAGCACCCACAACTTCTGAAAGAAAGCTGTTCCACTGCTTCAACTCTCACGTGGCCTTGTGCTAAAATGAAACAAGCAGGGACAGGGTGTGCCAAAATTGTCAATATCCTATATTTTTAGGATATGAAAAACATTTACCTACTGCAAATGTTCTTCATAGCCAGCATTTCTGCATATTATAAACCAAATTCCAATAACTCTATTTGTGAGCTTGCTGCAGTGTCAATGTTGTTACTAATTTGGTTTTGAAAGCCTGAAAAAACAAGTGTTTTTTCTTGCTAAACATTCCCCGTGTGGGTAGATTGCTAAGTGGGTGGGTTGCTTGAGGCAAGGAAATAGTATGTGTCCCTAAAACAAAGTGGGTCTTATGCTTCTGCATTCATCCCCTCTCTGTTTTTCATTTTCTTCGGTATTTTGCTCTCTCTGCTCTATTTCTCTTAATTAAATAGCCCATCCATTCCAACTGTGTTCCTCCCATTTTCTCCCAGTGTTCTTGCCTCAAGCACCAATTCTTGACTCAATGTCTCATAGTTTCAAAGCCTTCTGCAGGACATCTATCCACATATGGCCCAGCACTGTAGTTAATCTTTCCAAGATCTATATTATAACTAACATAAATCTACCTTTTATTCTCTCTGACCAATCTCCTGTCAAATCTTCTAAGTTCTACAGGTCTTCAACCTCGATAGGCTCACCTGATTAATCAATAAAGCATACAGATCTTTAAACAAAGGCTGGATGGTCAAATGTCAGAGATTCTCTAGTGAACCCTGCACCAAACAGCATTTTGGACTGGATGACCTCTAAAGTTATCCTCAACTGTAGGATTCTATGGTCCTTGCGTGCTTCTCATCTGAAGGAAGTTAGCCCAGAGAAGGAAATATTAAAAGGGCAGAAAAATATATTTTTCCTCCAAAGGATTTTTTTAAAACCAAACCTGGCCCCAAATCTATCTCTCTGCCCCAAGCAAGAACTAGCCCCATACAAATGCAGATGTAAAACCATCAGAGAATTGAAGCCAGAGCAATCAAGAAGATACAGAGAAGATCTGCATGCCCCACCCAAACTCTAGGAGTCATTAGCTCCATCACCTGGGAAGCAGGATATGATAATAGGATTAAACCACAGATATCAAGGCCTAGAAAAACACTCAAAAATAGCCTCAAGGTTCATGCCACAGAAACAGGAAACTATTCCAAGCAAGGCTAGAGGGTATAAAAACCTACTGCCCATGTGCTCAACTCTCTTTCCTCTCTGCTCCTTACAAGGACCATCTTTCTGCTTCTTCAATAAACTGTAACCTTCTTCCCAAAGCAGTCGCCATGTTGCTTATTTATCCCGGCTTGGATGAACCAGGATGAAGACTTACTTCTAACACATCTTTCCAGCCTTCGTGTTTCTTTACTAATTTCAGAGCTTTAATCTGTTTATTTATGTAACCAGCTGCAACCTTCCTTTTTTACATAATAGCCACAAATTGGAGTCCTTCCAGACTGAAGCAGTTGAATGTATTTCATAAATATTTTTAATGCAATTAAAATTAAAAAGAAAAGGGTACATTCCAACAGCTAGTTCCAAGTTACTAGCAATTCCTGGGAAATAAATAATGGTGCAAACATATGACACCTGCAGTCTGCCCTTCCACTGCTCAAAATCCAGATCCTCTTCTTACCCCTCCCCCCCATCCCCCATCAAATTGCATGTAATGTGCTCATTGATTGGATTATTTCCATGCGTTGCTCATAATTTATTCTTGGGTTGTCTCATAAAGGATCCACTCAATAACATAAGAAATATTCCTTACCATTATTCTATGTCTTCCTTTTCACCACCCCGTTGTCGATGTAATATCTAAAAGTAAACACCATAAATGGTATGACATGACAATGCTAAAAGAAGAGCTCTGCCTCCACTTAAGTTCATTGATTGCCAGCTACCAGGGATTGCAAGGTGAATGACCTACATATAGTAAAATGTCATGACATAATCAATTTTGTTTGTCTAACCCAGGGCAGGAAATGTGTGGTTCTCCTGTATCACTAAGCCACAATTCCTATCACTAGGATTGCTAGGCCAATGGGAAACTGGAATTCAGCTACCTCTGCAGGAACAACAAGTTGCCCGTTTCTGATCCAGGCTATGCAAAGAGGCGACCAAAGAGATAGGGAACAAGTTTAGCTGTGATTGTGATTTCTAGTTAAGGCCACCTTAAGAGTCCAACTGCTGAGATCACAGAATAGGTCAAAATGTTATGACCCTATTTGCTAGGCCTCCTGACATCTGTGCCCTATACTTTTTTTCAAAGGAAGGAATGAGCATTCTAAGTTGGTAGGATGTTTAGAAGCAAATTTCACACAAAGTGTTGGAAGAGTAAAAGTGTCAATAAGCATCATGTTTTATATGTGAAACTTCACCAACTTCAGGAAGCCATTCATCCCCCTCTTACGTGTTCTGAAAATGGTTGTTAATAGTAATAGTATGATGAATTAAATTTAATTAATGCCAAACCATTCAGACTCCCAACAGCTTACAAGACAAGGCAATGGAAGAAAAACACCACAATTAAGAAAAAGCAGGTAACAATAGAAAATCCAAAGTAAGGAGAAAAATAAACAAATGTAATTGATAACCCTAATAACAATAGAACATCCAAACAATTCATATATTTGTTGTAAAATAAATAAACATGGCAAACATTTCTCAAAAGGGTAGAGTTCAATCCTTACTCCAGAGGATATGCTATTCCTCTTTCTCTTCCTCCCTAATAGGGCATAAAGGGAAGAACAAGCAATTTTGAAGAAAAAAAATGGACGCCACTGGGAAGTTCTTTTTCTTTGTCTCTTCCTCCCAGACATTGGAATAGTTTCTTCCAATATCTAAAATCTTTTCTATATAGAAATCCTCCAAGAAGGTCAAGCCCAAATTTAATTAACCTATTAGCAATTTATCATACTATATATACACCTCTTCAAAAAAAAAAAAAGGTAAAAGGTAGATGCATAGAGCTACGGATAATTGGTTTGGCTTTCAGCTTCTTGGTATGTGAGTATAAAATGCAAAAGAAAAGTGAAAATCTCTCTTGAATTCAACTCCTGAAGACCTGGACTATCTGGAGTTTTTATTTTGTTTTGATATCACTATGTAGGGGGTTTGCCATTGCCTAGGGGAATGGGGGGCTTAAAGTCACTGGATTTGTTAGCACTCTAACAGTTCAAGCCCACAGCACCACAAGGCAGAGTGAGCTCCTGTCCCTAGCTCCTATCCACCTAGCAGTTTGAAAGCATGTAAACGTGCAAGTAGATAAATAGGTACCACTCTGGTGGGGAAAAGCTAGCAGGAATCCATGCAGAAGTGAGATCCGGTACCAGACCTGCCCAGATGTGAGGCGAAGTTGGCAGAAGAAAACTTGGATAACCCTACATCCCCCGAATTATCAGCTGTGAGAAGAAAGATCATAAAATGGAGCAAAACTCCCTTAAGAACTGTCTTGCTTAGCAACAGAAATTTTGAGCTCAGTTGTGGTGGTAAGTAAAGGACTAACTGTATAAGCCAAAGGTCATAAGATAGGAGTGAATTCATGGTGAAGTAATTTGTGATGCTTTTCAGAAATGGTTGCAAAAGTACAAATCTCTGATAGTGTTTGTGTGAATTTAATTCTTTTGAAAAAAATGGATGCATCCTAAAACTCTCTTACCTAGGACCTAGGAGTAAGGCTTACTGATTTCAGTTGGACTCCATTGGCACATATAGGATTGCACAGTGCCAACAGTAGCAATTTAAACAAATCTTCTATAGAAAACAAGTGTGTTCGATTGATGGTTTGTATGGACTAGAGCAGGGGTGTCAAACTGCCGGCCCACAGGCCAGTTGCATCATGCAGAGGCCGCGCCTACCCCAGCTCTGGTAATGTGAAAAAAGTCACGATACAACACATCACATGACGCAACGAGTTTGACACCTGTGGACTAGAGAAAAAAAGTTGGAAAAAGCAATTTGTTATTTGTAGGGGGTTTTGTAAAGCAGACATGTCAAATACAAGACCCGGGGGCCGGATGCGGCCCACGAAGTGGTTTCATGTGGCCCGTGAAGCCATCCTGGAAACAGTGAGGGAACGGCCCCTGCTGCCTTGGCCCTGGCCCAGGCTGACCGGGAGCCAATGTACAATTTTGTGGTGGCCATCTATGCTGAAATGCATTCAGTCCTAGCTCTACAAGACCGTCCAGAAACAGCGAGGAACCAGTCCCTGCTGCGTCGGCCCCGCCCCCTGGGTGCATGCTGGGGAGGTGTCACCCTTTGTGAGGAATGAAGAAATGAACCATGCTTTGGCGCTTGCCCTGGTCCCACCCTCTTCTGCCAGAGACCCTCAGATCTGTCCTACTCCTGCCCAGGCCCCCACCCTTGATGCGAACAAAGTAGAGCTGGCCATGCCCATCCAGTAGGCCACAGCCGCTCCATCCATGCCCACCCAGTAGGCCGCACCCACCCTGGCCACACACCCCCACCCCCACCCCCCGAGGGCAACCGCAATGCTGATGTGGCCCTCAATGAAATTGAGTTTGACACCCCTGTTGTAAGGAGAACTGCAAATGTAGGGCAAATCCATCCTCTTTATTTTAATGTTTGCCACTTATGCCAAATTGAGAGGTCAAAAATAAGGAGTGAAAATTGCTGCCCTGATCCAGATTCTGCATCAACAAGGAATCATTATTCCACCCAAAAAGAAAAGAAAATCAGGAGAAAAACCTGTGCTATTTTTGACTACTCCCCCCTCTCCCATTCTGAAGAGGAAGAGTGAACTGGGAATGCTGTGAAGCTGTAGAGGGAGGGAGGGAGGGAGGGAGGGAGGGAGAAAGGAATCTAGTTTCACATGGCTGATTGGCCCAGCTCTCCTACTCTGGTGTCATGGAAACAATGGCCGGCTTTTAAAATGGTACACATTCTCACATCAAATTCTCCTTATATTTTTGCTGGGGAGCAGCTTATCAACTGATGCTCTTCCTTGCTTTGAAGTACAACTTTGGGGAAAGATTTTGCTTCTTTTGATAAGGTCTTTTCAGCGGCATTGTCCACTTTAATTTGGTTCCTATAAAAATTGAAAAATAGCCTTCAAGGCCTTCCAGAGAAAGGAGCTGTAAAAAGTTCTTTATTCTGTCAAACATAATGAAGTCAACATGGATGTCTTGTTTGGTTCAACTTACCCAAAAAGTATTGTTTTAAGGCTTAAGGAAGAGATTGCAAGTCCAGGGGAAGAGAAGAGCAATTAATTTTCAACCAAAAGTGTGACTAGAAACCAAAAACTTTTGTTTCCCAGTCCAAATTTTGCGAGAGAGCTATGTGTTTGTAGATAATCTGCTCCTGTTCAGTGATCCCATCACAGAGTTCGCCATGTTCTCTGATACTCCTGCTTTCATGCCCTGAATGTATAATACATAGGGAGACTGCCCTGAGAGTCTCTTGTTCCTTCCTTCCATTTCTCTCTCCATGGAGCAGCTCAACAGCACAACAGCTTCACAACATGTCAAATAGATACAACTGCACATTTATTATTATTTATTCAGCACATTTTGGGGTGCTAAAACAGCTACCCTTTTTAAGATGAGACAGTCATGGTTGTTCCAATGCTCTAGGACAGGGGTCTTCAAACTTGGCCCTTTTATGAATTGTGGACTTCAACTCCCAGAATTCCTCAGTCAGGGCCAAGTTTGAAGAGTCCTGCTCTAGGACATGTGTTAAGTGCATGCCAGGGAGTGATCATCCAATCTCAACATCTCACAGCATTGCAAAACGAGGAGCGAGTTTGTATTTTAGGCAATGATTAACGTGCCACATACTGTCTGATGTGGTTCCTAGAACAAGAATTCAACGTATGAGTTTCCAGTGAATTTCATATGGTTCAGCCTAACATATAACAACAACAACAACAATAATAATAATAATAAAGTTGGAAGGGACCTTGGAGGTCATCTAGTCCAACCTCCTACTCAGACAGGAAACCCTATACCATCTCAGACAAATGGCTCTCCAGTCTCTTCTTAAAAACTTCCAGTGTTGGAGCATTCACCGCTTCTGGAGGCAGGTTGTTCCACTGGTTAATTGTTCTCACTGTCAGGAAGTTTCTCCTTAGTTCTAGGTTGCTTCTCTCTTTGGTTAGTTTCCACCCGTTGCTTCTTGTCCTGCCTTCAGGTGCTTTGGAAAATAGCTTGACTCCCTCTTCTTTGTGGCAGCTCCTGAGATATTGGAACACTGCTATCATGCCCCCCTTTGTCCTTCTCTTCATTAAACTAGACATACCCAATTCCAGCAACCGTTCCTTATATGCTTTAGCCTCCAGTCCCCTAATCATCTTTGTTGCTCTTCTCTGTACTCTTTCTAGAGTCTCAGCATCTTTTTTTTTTCCTCATATCTATCCTCTGCGCTGAGTCTAAATGCCATTTGCTGGTTGTAGCAAAACATGCTGCTTGAAGTCTGTCATTATACTTTATAAAACACATCTCATAGCTTAGTTGGTTACATAGATATAAACAGTTGTGACCTAGTTAATAAACCATAGTTAAGCAAATGTGACTTAAAACAATACACAAACCCAGTCACTGACTCAGTGCTTTGGTTGTCAATTCCTCTAATTAAGAGACTGCTGAAGATTAGTATGATGTTTTATCACCCATAAAGAAGAAAGATAATTTCAATCTTTTTTCACAATTAGAAGGGACCAATGGATTCTGCTAGATATATAACAACAGATATTACTGGTATGCTCATACTGGATGAATCTGTGGTTCTTTCACATCTATTGACCTACACTGACACCTAGTGGCTGCTTGGCTTCCAGATCTGAGATAGAGCTTTCTAAATTTCATCTCGGGGGAAATGTTTTGGATACAATGAAAAATTTGATTTTAATATCTAAGCTTCCTAGACCCTTGAAGTCCAGCTTGTTGACTGATGAAAAGCACGGTACTAAAAACCAGAATCTCCTTTAGATTAGGGAGATCTCCAATGAAATATGTTTTTAGATTCTTAAGATTTTTGTGGACACCTAAATATAAGAATCCTTCAAAGGTCAAAGAAGGCAAGGAATTACAAAAACAAGATTAAACATATCTTCAGTTTTCCCTAAAATAACACACAAAATAGTGGCCTCCCGATTTAGGGTAAACATTGAAGACAGTGTTTATTAAACTTTATTTTTCCTCAGGAACTTTTCCCACTTTTAAAAATTATGGAGGACTGCAAAGGACTTTTTGTTTGTATGGATTATATTTATCAATATTTACCACATTAAAAATTTACATTGATGCATTTGCTGCCACTGCCACTTTTCATAATTGTTTGATGGGATTTAATATTATGTTATTTTTCAACATTGGCTGGCAAATCATTTTGATTTTGCAAACCCCTGAGAGGGACTTGGGGACCCCCTAGCGTCCTAGGATCAAATTTTAAGAAGGATTGGCTTAAGAGAAGAATGGAAGCATTGCAGCTGAACAATAGTTCCCAGGATCCCACATACCTGACATCACACAGAAGGTTACAAAGAGGGTCTCTGCATCACCTCCAGGGCTACTTGTTGTTATTGATCCAGAGATTGAGCAAATGCAGATTTACAACTTGTATTGTTTAACTCTGCACACTCACTCAGATGTACACATACAAGTGCCTCCATGTGTAGTTCACATGGCAACCATTTTTTTTTTTTTTTTTTAAGAACCATTCCTTGTGAGACTTTTTCAAGATCTCCATTCTGGTATTCTTCCACTGACTGTGCAAGCTGAAATCTTCTAGAATAAACCCTTCTGCCTCTATGACCTGCCTTGATTATTTCTTATTTAGCCATACTTTTGTACCTATGCACTCTTACCTTCACACAAATACATGGCACCAGATAGACAACAAGTTTCTATGAATCAAAAAAACAAATCAATATATAACATTGGTAACCAGAGGATGACACTGGTTGGGATTGCTAGCAGGGGTAATTAAGCAACATCTGCAGGACCAAAAGTTACCCACTCCTGATTTAGGAATATTCAAAATGGATTGGGATGACCTAATGTGGCAACATCCATGTGGTTTGAAGAAGGAGGACAGGAAAACTGTTGAACTTTGGTGTTGGAAAAGTTTTCTAATACCATGCACAACCAAAATAATCAAACCAGTGGATCATCAAACAAATCAACTCAGAGTGCTTACCTAAGGCAGAAATGGTCATGCTCAAATTACCCGACTTTGAACATATTATGTGAAGACTTAGTTCTCTAGAGAAGGTGCTAATGCTGGGAAGGATGGAAAGAAAGAGAAACAGCAGCAAGGAGAATGGACTCAATTACAGTGGCAAAGAATGCATTGTTGGAAGACCTGAAAGAACAGATAGGCACAGGTCTTCACACAAAAAAATCTATCTGTGTGGTTGCTAGGAACTGAAAATGACTAGATGGCACCTAAGCAAGCAAGCATATAAGGTTTGTCCACATGTGTGAAGGACAGTAAACCTGGGCCTACACATTATAAGAGACAAAGGAGTAGGGGGAAAGAGAACCAGCTAACCTTTTTTTTAAAATTAGAGAAAACATATTTCTTTTTTAGAATTCGCATGGAATTTGCAGACTAGACATTGCCTTTAAATATATGTGTAATCAAACTGTAGAGTCGGAAAAAATGCTGCAAGCAAAAGAGCAGATAACTGGGGAGACATGCCTATTATTCAAAGGTACTGTCAGCATTAACGGTATCTATCGAATGTTTTTTTAGCTCATTCCAATAGATGAAGTTCTGCAGTATCCAGATTGGAATCACTTACTGTGAAACCATTCATAACAGTAAACAATGTATTAACATTTAAAACATTCATTGGGCTGGTTACTGTTGAAGGCAAAGCACTTCCCTTAATACATTTGCATATCTTGATGGAAGGAAATCCAGCAATGAATGAAGGGTAACTTCAGCAGTCAAACATCAGCTGCAAACATCTGGTTATCAGTTCTATGTTCCAGGAAATAACATGGGCTTTATCTGACCCACCAAAGAATTGTTCAAGATGGATATAATATAACTCTCATTTTGCATAGTCTTCCTAATTAATTTATATGCATTTCTAGGTATGTCTGAGTAAATACTATGTATGACTGAGTAAATGCAGCTATGAAGATTGTTGGACGAGCAGGCACAAAAACAGCCAGGGAAATTATTGAAGCCTGGGAAACAGACCCCTCATCAGTCAACAGGAGCGCTGTTTCACCATCAGCTTATCAAGTACTTAGGAGGCGAGGGCTTGGCAGCACAAGGAAAACAATAGCCGATGACTTAATAGCCAGCCATCAACACCCCAATCAACATCTAAAAAGTCAAATGCAATAGGCATCATATAAATACTCCACATAGAACAATCCAAAGCACACACTCTGCTAGAGAGAAGTTCCCCGAAGATGGGCGCCAGCATGAGTCCAAAAGCTTGGAAGATAAAACCTCTGGTTGTAGTGACCGACCCAGATTGGATCCTTAACATTATCCTGGGACAAGTATATGTGCCTTCATTTGTGAGTAAAGAGTATAGAATTCAGTAAAATTTTACCTGAGGAAGTATATGGTCAGGAATGGTCAGCTTATTGTCCAGAGGTCTAGTACAGAACTCACTGTAAGTATGATATGCTTTGCAACCAAGAGCATTTTTACAAACTGATGGTGCTGGGATCAGCCCTTTCTAAATTACAGCCATTGTCCTAAAATGGGCAGGGATGGGAAGCTTCATAATAAATTGGCATTAGCACTCCCATGCTGATGAAGCAAGAAGGAAAAAACAGGTTTAATTCTTGGTCTTGGTCCAAACCCTTAAGAATGAAATCCAAGGTGAGGTGGTTAGAATTTATGATCCTTCCCGATGGTCTGCACATCCCTGTCAGCTGTAAGGTCTCTAGTGAAACTGCTCGTATTTAGGTGCCCTTTAGACCAACCTTTCCAGCTTTGTGGACTTGTGGGTGGGGGGGGGAGAGGGAATGGTTCTGTGCAAGCAGCAGGTGCACATGCTCACAGCTTCATTTATGCAAGTGGCAGGGGTGTCCGCTTGCTGTTTGCACAAAGGGCGCTACAAGTGTGAGCAACCCACCGCTTGGGCAAATGGAGCTTCCCACTTAAGCACAGATGGAGCTGCACATCCTCACACATCGCTTGTGCGACCAGGTTCCAAATAGGCCATAGCCCAGTACCAGGGCCACAGCCCGAGGGCTGTGGACCCCTGCCTTAGACCAATAAAAAGTGAGGGTTAAGATCAGGCAAGCCCAATTTATGTAGAGGAAGTTTTCAGTGTGCTGAACCTGAAGTTGGGTTTGCCTTAAACTGGAACTGCATTCTCCTTTTCAGAGAATTGTCTTGCTGAAGGTACCTTCTAAATGATGGATTGTCGAGTCCAAATCCACTGAAAGGAATACAATTATCTTCTGGACAGCAGACTGAGCTAAGTCCCTTGGTCACAGTTGTCCCTATTACGATGAGATTCATTGTATTCTTCTTTTTGTCACACTATTTGTGTTAAAATCTGCACCTCTGCAAATTAACTGCCATATGCAAACTGCAGACAAAAGCTGTGACCTTGTGTGTGTGTGTGTGTGTGTGTGTGTGTGTGTGTGTGTGTTTCTTCTTTAGTGCCAAATAACAGGACATACTTACAATGAAATCCTTTTTTATAGAAATTCCAGACCTTTTCTCCAAGCTGGAGTTTGGCATTTGGCACGTGGTAGCACTGTCTCAATTGACACTGTATGGTTCAGATACTAAAACCCTTAACCAGATAGAGATATGTTTCTGTGTATTCACATACACATGCACATAAGAAGACCATTATTAGACCCTGGAACTTAATTCTGGTTTCTCTTTCAGCTGCAGGTGACTTGTCTTTGCCTCAAAAGCCATTCCCAAGATTTCACTAACAAGGGAGAAGTAGTTTTTTCCCAGACAGGTCACCTTTAAAAACATCCATTTTATTTTCGTTTTTTGTTCTTGAACTTTTCCAGAGTCTGAGTTACAACTGCTTTGTGCAAAAAAAACCTTACCCATTAGTGATACAGTAATGTAAATGTGGTGCTAGCCAAGAAAAAAGGTGCAGTGAAGTGAAAGAGAGAGATTAGATGAGAGAGAGGGAGGGGGGGGGAGAGAGAGAGAGAGAGAGAGAGAGAGAGAGAGAGAGAGAGAACCTTTATTGTCACTGGAGCACAATGGCATACATTAAAAATGAAATGTAGTTTCTTGCTCTCAAAGTGTACACATACATAACACACAGTTAAACATACTATATACAACATATGTATATAAATATTAATCACTGTCCATCTTGAATACATAACAGAAGGAGGAAGCTTCGGAGGCAACAGAGCACCACCCTGGTTGCCGGGAGAGATAATATCAGGGTGACTCCTGTTCTCCTCCCTTCATCTCCATTTGCCTGGGGTCAGGGCAAGGGCTCTGCAGCTGCTGGCATCAGATTAAATGCCAAAGGGGGAGGGTTATAACAAACTGTGGGTATAAAGATAGAAGAACAGTGCCATCCAGTCCTCCCCCTGAACCATCTCTGCCTGTTCAGCCTCATCAAGAAGAAATTTTAAGCCATTAAAATACAATAAAAGAGAAATTAAAGGTAATCGCTTTGTAAATTATAACTAATGGAAATATCAATTGTGATTTTTATGATCAGCAGGAGCGATATGCGGAGCAGCCCAGCTGCAGAAGAGGCACATTGAGAAGGAAGAGCGCAGGCCAGCCACTCATTCAATCTGCACTGAACTCCCAGTAGACCATCTGCACCAGGGCCAGAGGTCAACCTGGAGACTGGCAAGCTTGACAGTCTTTATGACCATGCTAAAAGATCTATCTGGATCAGGGGTCTTCAAACTTGGCCCTTTTATGACTTGTGGACTTCAACTCCCAGAATTCCTCAGCCAGCAATGCTGGGAGTTGAAGTCCACAAGTCATAAAAGGGCCAAGTTGAAAAACCCCTGATCTGGATCATTCACTGATTGGATCTTTGTGTGCAGTTGTTGTTGCTACAGCCGCTGTAATGGGCCCATTGCAAACACTGCTTGAAATAATCCCAACTGAGGCATTTATTTATGTGTTTGTTTGTTTTAGGTTTGCTCCTATTTAACATGGGTTCAGGGAAGCTACGTTTGAGTCATAAAACATAAAGCAGTTTCAAGGTAGGAGGAATTAATAATTTCCACCGGAATGGTGTGAGTGGTGTTTTGTTTTTGTTATTGTTTCAATAGAAGAAACAAATCCAGAACTGGAGTAGGGTGCATGTGTGAAAAAGAAGGCATTAAAATTAAACCTATTTTCATAGGAAATGCTTTCGGAAAAGTGTTTGGACAAACCAAATGGTTTAGTAAAAGAGCTTTAAAGTAGCCAAGAGTTGAAGAAAAGCATAAAGGTGAACTTTGTCGCATGATAGTATTCCGCAATCTAATGACAGATTTCAGCTTTCTACGGATGTAATGAAGCTGTTTACATGGAGAGGAAGTATTTATTCATGTTCCTGTAGCATCTTGAAACTCCCAATAGCTTATTAAATTAATTAGATTCTTTGGGTTCCTTTCCCAGAATTTTGGCCTGAAGCAATCTTTCAAAATCAAAAATATTTCATTAATGAAATCAGAGGCTTCTTTAATGAAATCAGAGGTTTCTGCCATTAAACTAACATTTGCTACATGAAATCAAAAGTCTCTGTGAGCTACAAGGTCATTGTGTTTTGAAATGACATCAAAGTTTCGACTATTTAAACTAGACTTTGCTGCATGAATCACAGGCCTCTATTATTGTTTAAGGTTCAGATGCTCACTTTTTAGCTCATTCAGTAAAGCATCCATACAACCAAAAATTCTTGAAAGCCAGCATCATTCCTTCTGGCACCTCTGGCTTGCAGCACCCCTACATAATACGCATGCTGACCACCATCCATGCTATTTCACACAGCAGTTGATTGACTAAGAGACAGCTGACCAAATAAATCACTAGACCAGAGCAATCTTCTTTACACATAAATAAATATCTCCTTTATGGTTGCGCAGCAGCAAGGGGGTTATCTCTCTCAAAAGAGGAACCCTGATCAAAGCAACACATACTCATTTATATTTTGGCAAGCTTACAAAAGAGACAAGGCAAAAACACTAATTGGTGACACCCTGAGGTAGAGAGAAAGTGTTGATTGGTGACACCCTGAGGTAAAATATTGGCTGGTTACATTCCAAGACACCCTTTGCTGACTCACGTTTGTTCAGCAAAGGCTAAGGGACAGTTTCTGCCTAGGTGCTTTGTTACAGGCATGTGCCTTAGATAGATAGATAGATAGATAGATAGATAGATAGATAGATAGATAGATAGATAGATAGATAGATAGATAGATAGATAGATAGATAGATAGATAGATAGATAGAGGTACAGGTACAGATACAGATACAGATATAGATATAGATATATTAAGCTAGAACAGGCTCTTCCTTTCTTAAGCAGATAACAATGCTGTTGTCCTCTGCCTATTACTAACCTGAAACTGAGCCCCTGATTGGGATAGGATATAAGCCTAAAGTAAGACTATAAATGGGGCATGGCAGCCTAGCAGTTAAGATGCTGGGCTTGTTGATTGAAAGTTTGGCAGTTCAAGATCCAAGTACCGCATGATGGGATTAGCTCCCATTCTTGCCCCAACTCCTGCCCACCTAACAGTTTGAAAGTATGCAAATGCAAGTAGATAAATAGGTACAACTTTGGTGGTAAGGTAATAGCATTCCGTATGCCTCGGTATATAGTCATGCTGGCTACATGACCATTGAAGTGTCCTCAGACAACGCTGACTCCCTCAGCTAGGATACAGAGATGAGCATCGCTCTGTAGAATGACACATGACCAGTCAGGGGAAATCTTTACCTTTTTTACCTTTAAGAATGTAAACAAATACATAAATGTATGAGATGCCCACAAGCACTTTAACAGAAGTTAAGCTGAGGCTCTGAAGAGTTGTCATTGACTAGCTAAAGAGATTTCTCATTGCATCTCCCCCCAGAAAAGAAAACATGAGCATCAAGATCCACAGGCTTTCTGCCATATGAGCTACAGAATGGAAAGGCCTCCAAGGAGCTGTAATTCTTTGTTCTATGTTAAACAGCTTTATTTAATAGGCTTGCAACAGCAACAGAAAAGGTAGATTTTAGTGAGTTATAAACATCTCCCTGGATGCACAGTCATAATTATCATTGTTCAGTATCAATCTATCTTTGTAAGCATGCTGCTGCGGTCCTTATCCCGTTGATGACAGATTCAGGTCTGCAGTTTTCGGGTGCTTTTACATCTGCATTGGATCCAGTTGGTCAGGTTGCCCTAGTAGCCAAAATTACACCCTCTAAGGAGAAACTGCAGCTCTTCCTCTCCAGTGAGGATCTGCTTGCCAATTATCATTTGTGCTTTTGTTACTCAAGACAAGACTACTACAATACACTTTATATAGTAAGAGGACTGTGGAAAAGGCTACATGCTATCCCCAGATATCACCAATTTTTCTTTTACTAATGTTATTTTTAATAGGGTGTAAAAAGTAAAATGAATATGTATGTGATTAAAGAGTAACCATATTCATAATATGTAATTTTAATTAAGTGTAAATGAAAGCATTTTAAGCTTTCTCTTAGCCCCATCAGTATCTTCTGGGAGGTCAGCCTATAGCATATTATTCAGAGACCAAATACATCCCTCAACCCAGAAAAAGCTGAACACTTAAGCTTAAGACAAAACCAAACAGGCCTCATTCCACTGACTTCAGTAGAGCTTTTTATTTAGGTATTTATTTACTTATTTACTTACTTACATACCTATTTATTTGTTTGTTTATTTAGTGTCCCACCTTTGTTATTTTTACAAATAACACAAAGCAGCAAACACATCCAACACTCCTTCCTCCTTCTATTTTTTCTACAACTCTATGAGTTGGGCTGGGCTGAGAGGGAGTAACTGATCCAAAGTCACCCAGCTGGTTTTAATGGCTTAAGGCAGGATTTGAACTTGTGGTCACCTGCTTTCTAGCCTGGCGCTATTGGCTCTCTAATGATATTGACTAGTCAGAGGCCATGCTGACTAGGGCAGATGGAATCAGAACTGGCCATATCACAATGGTTCCATGTTGGTGATCTGTCATCTGTAGGATTGCAGACTGAGATTCTTTGAAGGTTGGTTTCTGGAAATCTCAGAGAAAGATATTTCGCCAGACTTATCAAAAGTCTTATTATGTTCATCTTTTGATGAACCTTTGTTGAGATATATTTTCAGAAGACTGCCTCTCACAATGATTCAAGGATGTAGATAAATTCATGATAATGTAGACTAAGGAATTAGATTAAGGTCATATTCAGAAAATGTGTTTTTTTTTTAATCCACAATAAAGCTCAGATTTTTTTTTTAATGTCCTGGTCTCATTCCTTTTGGAAACTGTGAATTGATGCTATGTAGGAAAAAATGCATTTTTTTATCAGTTCTTTTTCAGTATGATGAACAAGCATCTGCTTCTCAGATTCTTCTCTTAAAGAAGACTAAACATTTGGTAAATTCATATGGGAGAAGCATGTTATTCTTGTGCTTATTTAATTACGAGGCAGTGGCTTTCCAAAGGCAAGGTTGTGGGAATGGTCTGTCCTGGGCCAAAAAGGGGTTACATTGTCTGCAAAGAATTTTAACCAACCCAACTAAAAGTGCTCTTGTTAGGCTTTTTGGTGACCTGAAGACAAAGGATGACCAGGAAGAGCCTCTTACCTGCTGAAGATACCAAGGAGGCTATTTAGAAGATTGGTGGTTGGTGTGGAGTCGAGTTGCTGGTGTCAACACACTATTGGCAATCAACAGTGCAGTGCAGTGACCGAGATGGACCAGGGTAGACTGGCGGTTATGTGGTTGTGGTAGTCTGGAACCTGCAGCTGCTGCTCAACCCCCTGATCCACTCCAGATGTCAAATTCAAGAGGTATGACACTGTACAAGGTATCCAAGGGATATGTGCAGGGCTTTTTTTTCTCACAGAACGCCCAGAACAGAGTTCTGGAACCTTTTTTGGATGGAACCTTGTAGGGTAGGCAAGGTGGGTTGTATGACGTGTGTGAGTTCCGACACCTTTTTTTTTTTTAGAAAAAAAGCACCGGATATGTGTGAATGCAGACATGCCAGAAGCAGATATCTAGTGGTCTCTGACTCCTCAGATTCCTTGGATTTCCAAAGTTCAGCTCCCAGATATCTAATTAAATTCCAGTGAAAGATATTCCCGAGAGCTTTTTCCATTGGATTGTTTTAGACAGGGAGGAGGTATGAGCTGCCAGGAAGGCTTCAGAGTATTGGAAAAGATGTTTAACCATAAAACACCTCCACTGCCTCTAATAAAATAGGCTCAGAAACATCCCCAGGAGAAGAAAAAAAGCATTTTTTTTTTTTTTTAGAAATTGCAAGGCAAATTTCAATATAGTTCTAGTCTGGATGGATGTTAATATAGTACTTAGATCCATAATCCAAGTGCCTACCTATCTGAGGGAGCCAAGAAATCTGAGGTCTTTCAGAATTGTATTTAGATTTTAACTGTGCTCTTTAAAGACTGATAATGATATATGATAATTTTCCAACCTTCTGCATGATGGTGGAGATTGTTATGCCTTAATTGCTATAAATGTTGTACTTGACATAATTGCTGAAAGCTGATGGCATTATAACAAACCTGTAGAAGCCAGAGTACTGCAACTCATACATGAGGCTGGTACGTGGTGGTGCAATGAAAGGTCAATGGGACAAGGAAGGTCTGAGTTCCAATCAAGACAGCAAGTGGTTCGGCACCTTTACTTTTATAAGTTAGCTTTTATTCTGCCTGGAAGAGAACTCCAGCCTACTGGATCTAGCCTTCCAAATTCTGGAATTTGGGAGTATTGAGAAAGCTCTCAACAGTTATGGGATCCCATTCTCAAAAACATTAGCCTTCTTGAAAACAGGGACTTCCTTTCTTTGCCCAGGGAGCACAGACATTCAAACTGGGAGGAGTGTGAGAAGAGAGGCTGACTCTGTGGCTGCTTATTTGTTGGTTTGTATCTATGTTGTCTTTATTATTTTTACAAACAACTCAAGGTGGTAAACATATCCGACACACTTTCCTCCTCCTATTTTCCCCACAACAATTCTGTGAGGTGGGTTAGGCAGAGAAAGAGAGTGAGCAGCCCAAGACACCCAGCTGGCTTTCATGCTTAAGGCATAACTAGAACTCACAGTCTCCCACCTTCTAGCCTTGGTGCCTTAACCACTAGGCCAAACTGGCTCTCTTAGCTTTCATAGAAGAGACAACCTTTCAGTCAATGAAACTCCTCGAGAGAAGGAAGACACTGTGGCAGTATAAAGAATAATAATAATTAATTCCAGTCAGCCCAGCAAAGGGTCACTTTAAAACAAATATTAAAACAAACATTCTCTTCTAAATCTTGTCTCTAGGCCCAAAACCTAAGCTTGAGGATGGTCAGGAAAATGAATGATCTCCTCCCTAGTATTTATAGGTTCACCTGCAGACTGATTTTTTTTTTCCCTTCCCTTTTTCAGTAGCCTCAGAGCAGCTGACTGACAAAAACACAAACAAAACCAGTATCCGTTTCTCCCAGGCAAAATGAAAGAACAGGGTGTCAAACTGCCGGCCTATGGGCCGGATGCGTCACACCAAAACCACGATCACCCCTTTGCTGACAATGGGGAAAAGGTCGCCATACATCACGACATGTCACATGACGTTGTGAGTTTGACACCCGTGACTTAGAAAGAAGGATTGTTGATGGTGGCCTGCTGAGTTGATGTGCATGATCTTTTCTCTTTTAGATCAGGGCTTTTCAACCAGTGGCATAGGTACCACCTGTGGTACATTGGCACCTGGCAGGTGGTACGCGACCATCCTAGAAAAGTGATAGCGGGGGAGGGGAATGAGCTGAACCGGTGGTAGCACCGCACAAGCCTGAGCGAGAGATGGTTGGAGTTGCAGGGCTGTCAGGGCTCAGTGGAAGTGCCAGGATCAGTGCCACTTTCCAGCTGATCGGTGCTTCTTTGGGGCTGCCAGGGCTCAGCGGAAGCACCAGGATCAGTGCCAGTCTCCAGCTGTAGCTCGGCGCTGATCCTGGTGCTTCTGCTGAGCCCTGAAGAAGCACCAATCAGCTGGAAAGCAGCACTGATCCTGGCGCTTCTGCTGAGCCCAGAAGAAGCGCCAATCAGCTGGAATGTTACAGCATCTCCAGGGTCTTGTGATTTACATTCAGATGCTTGGCAACTGATTCATATTTATGACAGTCACAGAGTCCCAGGGTCATGTGAAGTGACCAAAACCTGCAACCACCCAGCAGACGGGAGAATAAAAACCAAACACCACCCCACCCCCACTGCCAATCCTCAACAGAAATGCTCACAACAATGAAAACCTTGGACAGGAGGAGGAGCGAGGCCGGGCAGGCAGACAGGTGTATTGCTCGGCTGTGGCTTGGGGGGCACTTTTTTTAGTGCCATTGTAACTTTGAACAGTCACTAAGCGAACTGTTGTAAGTCGAGGACTACCTGTACTTTATCACTTTTTTTCCTTTTTTGGGGGAAGTCATCAAGTTTTTGACACCTTGCTAGGCGACTGGTGGTACTCGGATGTTGCCATATCCTAAAAGTGGTACAATGGGTGAAAAGGTTGAAAAGCCCTGCTTTAGATTGTAGACCTTCAGAATGTCCTTGAAGACAAAGAGAACCACAACATATATGAAGGTATTTTAAATCTGAACATCAGCAGCAATCAAGAGCATGCTCAGAAACCACCACTCCCAAGAAACACGCTAACCAAGTCAACATACAGTGGTACTCTTTTATATTTCCATCATTTATATGTAAACTTAAGCACGATGATACACACACATGTATAAATACATTCCTGGATTCCACTGGCTTTTTTTTTTAATTACTCCATCCACAGGAATTCCATAGGAATCTTTATAAAACACATGAATAGCTTGCCTTCCCAAAAGGCATGCAATGGTATGATGAGCAGGAAATAAAGAATCATTATCTATTCCTTAGTTTGGGCTGTAGTCTGCCATTGGCCAGAGTATCTCTTCATGCTACATATATGTGCATGCCAGAAGCATGCACAGCCTCATAGCCAGTGTATCCTGGTTGACCAGTCTGGAGCCCAGCAATGTCATCCTCCTCCAGTGTGAACTGTACTCTGGGATAGCTCAGGAATTGAAAGGGACAGCCAGGCAAGCCAATGGACTCTGTCCCAAGATCAGTCCCATTCCTGCCCTTTATTTTCAAACCAAATCAAATCAGTTTATTACAGCCATATGTCCAGAAACAGTAAAATATCCAATTGTAGACTACTTACATATATACATATATAAAAGTGCATTGAACATGATCTAATCTAAAATCTAATGATCTAAAAATAATATTTTTAAATATATTTATTTTATTTATGTTTCCGACAAATCCCCAGTGTTGCTGTGCAGAATCTAGCCACCTGCGCAATAATCACAGCCTGTTCATCCTTAAGCAGCCACTGGAGATAAGTAGTGTCAGAATGGCCTGTATACTTATTGATTATTGGGAATTCCATATCTGCAACTAAGCATTCAAAATATATATTTTGATTCCTACTATACATAAATTCTTTCACACTAGCTATTTTTTACCCAGAATGATTCCCTATTATAAAAGGATGGGGAAATTTTCTTCTGTCAGATCATGACTCAGCAGTTTCTGAGAAAGTAAGAAATTTTATATGGTAATTAGCATTATAGTGCATCCTAGCAACTGATTTATTAAATTCTGAGGTAGTTCCTATATTGGTTGTCTTACGTTCAAGGATGTATGTGTTCTATTTTGGATTGCTCTTTAATCATCATAATAAATTGATCTAAATCCATATACAAATCTCTGCTCAGCCCTGACATTTCTTTGGTAATCTCTCTGTCTAATCTCCCTACAAGATGTTTGTGCAAATGGAACCAGAAAAAGGTTGCGTGTAGCTTGTCCTGAGATTCCTTCAAACAATGGTGGACAAAAATGTAATCATTCAGCACTGATGACCTCTTTCCCCAGTATAAACATCAGGGAATCATCCAATTTTCTCTATCTTATTTAACATCAGCTTTTGACTGCAGAACATCAAATGCAATTGCCTTCCATAAGAACAAGACAGCTGAATAACTTTCCTTATCCAAATCTCAGTCTGAAATTGGATTTTAGTTAAAATTATCACTCTTTTAGGACAGCAGACGTCTCCCCCCCCCCCCCCAAAATTTATTCCAATACTGTTCAGAAAGGCTGGTGTCTTTTTTTTTCCTTCTTATTTCCTTTCTCTAAAGCTTCTTCATATCGACGCTATTGAAGTTTTCTATGGAAAATAATATTTAAAAAGGGAAGGCAAAATACTTTTATTTTACAGAGATTATGCTTCAAAATATAGTCTCTGTTTTTAATTTTCTCTTTGGTCTAAAGCTAAGAAACTAAGATTTACAAAAAAAAAAAAAAATCCACAACTCCATGTTGTGGGAGAGACTGTAGGATTTTTTTTTATGTCAAACATCTCAACAAAAGTTGAACATTGGTGATCAATAACAGTTGGGGCAGTTGACATGATTAAATGGGCCAAGAAAAAGAATCCTCATCAAGTTCTGAGTTTAGTTTATGGGCAACTTATTTCAAACTATGCATCCTTTATTTTATTACTGATGAAGGTTTACAATATATACATTTTAAATCACTTTTTTTCTCATCATAAGATAGTGAAATTTTGGTTTAAGAAGGCTGTAGACATGCAGTAGATCAGGGGTCTTCAACCTTGGCAACTTTAAGACTTGTGGACCTCAACTCCCAGAATTCTGGGAGTTGAAGTCCACAAGTCTTAAAGTTGCCAAGGTTGAGGACCCCTGCAGTAGATAATATGCTTAAATGATCAAACTTGCCACCACTAGCCTAAAAAAAGGCCTAATTGTCTTGTTCATCTTGATGTCTTTTGGATGTGTTGTGCTAAATTCCTATAGCCCCATGGTTGGCAAAGATGAAAGCACAGGGGAAGGAAATTCAACCATTAAACTTTGAATCAGAATCCATCTACAATAGGAAGTACACTTTGCTCAGATTTGGGCTGTAATTTGCAAGTTTAGCCTAGAGAAAAAGAAGATGAATGCAGATACTTCTTCATTTAAAGAACAGGAAATAAGCAGTATTGGAATTTTGGGATCATATTATGGGTATTAGCTGTCCTAGTGAATGTTACTGTCATAAAATTCATTAAATAGGTAGGAAATTGGTATGATCCTCAAGCTTTCTTCAGCTTCCAGAAAATTGCACCCTAATTTATTATTATTTTTTGCTGGGCATGTGAACAAATTTCCAAAATATCTGACTAAGGCATCCATCATCATTATTTGTAAGAATATCTATGGGGCATATGTAGGTCATTCTTTCAAAGATGCTGAAAACAAGATTTTGTTTTGCAACATCTTCGCTTCATCCTCAGAATCTTCATTAGTACCTAGATACTGCTATTTGAATATAGATCTTTTTAACATTTATATTTTATTGTGTTCTACTAATCTAGACGAAATGTTAATATATAGTGTTAGACAATGTATGATATGCAGTATGCTAAATGTATGATATGCCGTATGCTAAATAAAATACCTTTAAAAAATAAAATTAAGTGGGGAACAGAACCTGATGGATATCAAAAGAGTTGTCCAATGAATGTGATATCGCATATTCTTCATTTCAGAGAAGAAAAGAGACAATTGTGTGTCTTGTCCTCTAAAAGGAGATCCAAAAACAGAAATTATGGTAATTTAGGGCTGATATTCTGATTGTTCTCAATAAAGAAATATAATGACCTGGAGAAAGTGATTGGATAATTGGGTGATTTGGGTGATTTCCAGAGCAGGATGAGTGCTACTTATATTTGGGATGCTACAGGTGATATATTACTGTATATTCCAGGTCAATTGACTGACAGCCTGGTTGGAGAAGAGACTGACACCTTGCCAATTTAGAACTGGTAAAACTTTGCATGTCCAGCCTGATTGTTAAGCTGCCAACATCACAACTTAATTAAAGGAAAGGATGCTGTTTCTCATTTAATAGCTGAGCCACAGGAATCAACCAACGTAAACAGTTTTTTTGTTCTCTGCCCTATATGTGAAAAGTTGAAAGATTCTCTCAGTCACACAGCAATACTCTTTGTTTTCAGAAGCTGGCCATTACTGATCATCTTCCATTATGATGCCTTTAAACTTAGCCAGCTCATCTGCTTTGCTTTCTCCCGCCAAGTTCTGATCAGCATTGTCAGATAACTGTTTTTCCAACACAATTATTTTTCTATGGGAGAAGAGACTCCTCTTATTCAAGCTTTCTTTAAAGAGTTTATTCCATCCCATTCTGAATAGGAAAAGATGATTAAACCTATTGATGTCTTAGTATCTACCGTTCTGTGCCTTGTCCTATGAAGCCTCTAAAATGGTTTGTCTCAGCTTAGTGTGGATTCAATTGTTCTTTTGAAAGTTTGGTGACCAACAGTGATCATTCATATGACTTGCTTGTTTCAATACTTGTTTACTTATCAGGCTCCATGCCAAGAGAGAGAAAAACTTTCTTTTAAACCAGTCACTATATTTTTTAAAAAAGGTCTTTTAAATCTTCTCACCTTGAAGATTGCAGTGATCTTCGAGTAATTACTTTTGGAATGTATGGGCACTGTTTTAATTATCTTGACCTGTTGTGTCTGATGCTGTATAGTAACAATAACAGGCTGTTCATCTCATCCTGTTTATTCTCTACTGAGAAGCATGCAATCCTATAAAACTAAAGTAAAAAAAATGAGACAAAGCAAAGCTAAAATCTTGATTAGGGTATTGTATTCTACTTGATTGTTTGTCTAGTATTAACCCCTGCTTACTGAACGTTGGTTGCTGGAGAGTATGTGATCTGGTTTGAATGCTAAGCTTCCAAGAATTCCCGAGTGCTTTTGAAGTTAGTTTGGTCTAAAAATGCTAGGGAATTTCTGGCAGTTTGGCATTCAAACAAATCAGCCATCAATAAACACATAGAAATAAACCATATTACACACCATTCAAAAGAGACCAAAAAAAAAGTTAAGAAGGAAACAAATATGCCAGAAACACAAAGTGGTGAGTGGATGAAGAGGAGGGAATATCCTCTAGACACACAATCTGAAACTTAAGACATCAATCTTGGTTTGATTTGCTCTTGCAGCCTTTCTGATGAGACTTTATTAAACCATTTCAAAATGGCATTAGCAATTCATACTTTTATATTATGTCCATTTTGGACTAACCTATACTGTGTAAGAATAGAGAATGAAAGCTAGGTATAACCTGCCCAGATCAGAATTGTCCCTCCTTCCTCTTTGGCCTAGTTGTAAAATAGAATTCTCTCCCTGAAAGAAGATTACACAAATGTCCCTTTAACCTGGTGTGTGTGAAGCTAACATATTTTTTTAATGATTATTTATTTAAAGGGACTTTTCCATCAGTAACTTGTTCTAGATTTTGCTCAGGTCACTGTGATTTATTATCTCTATTTTTCCCAAGAGTTTCTCTTCTTCCTGACTTCCTTACAACATGTCAGGCGCTTATCTCCTTCACCTTCTTTAAAAAAATTTGAAACATCCATCTGGCAATTGCCATGATTGGAGAGTCTGCAATACTAAATGCATTAATGGCATGACAGCTCTATCGATTTCCTTTCTACCTCCACATAATGCAAGAGATATACAAGCCGATAGGCTGCCTCCCCCCCCCCACACACACACACATCCCTTGCTCTCAGAAGGGCTAGTGCATTTTCCCTGTAGCTCGTGTTCCCTCTCTGTCGCATTTTGATAGATGGGATGATGCTATCTCTCTTAGACTAAAGATGGATGCTTCCTTTCTCCAAAATAATTCCCCTAGATGTGAGGAAGTATCCTCATTTCCTCTGCTGATGTAGCCTAAATGGTCACAGTTTTAGAGTCTCCGGAAAGGTCAGATACCATCTCTATCTCCTAGTTGAAACTCAGCAGGATCTTTCTCACTTACTTTAAAGTGTTTTTAGAAAGATGTTTAAGTTTGATTTAATCAAGTCAAGGTCACACAGTGTGACATTCTCCCTTCCCGCTTGGAGTTTCACTAGTGTAATTACCGAAAGGAATCTGTTTAGCTTCAGAAATGGTCAAGTAGAAAGGTCCCTGATGCCATCTACCAGCCATCTGGGGCTGCAACCATCATTGTGTTCATTCAGACTATACCAATCAACAGCCCTAGAGCTAATCCATGGGTGTCCTGGCACACCTGAAACAAGAGATCATTCAGGAACCCTTAAACAAAATCTGCAAAGTGGTGTTTTGTTTTCCTTACCTTCAGTTTAGCATAAAATTGGCAACTGACTTGCCACAATGCTACCTTTTAGAGACAGGAGAGAATACCACACTGTGGGAAAATGTGGTGATAATAACATACACAGGGACCATGCAACTGTTTGGTTGCAAGCAGCTTTTGAGTCTATATTATCATGGCAAATTAAGTATTCATGCAGGTAGTCCTCAACTTACAACCATTTGTTTAGTGACCATTCAAAGTTACAACAGCACTGAAAAAAAGTGTCTTAGGCTCGTCCCCACATAACTGTCGCAGCATCCCCACGGTCATCTGATCAAAATTCGGGTGCTTGGCAACGATCGTGATTAATGAGGGTTGCAGCATCTGGGCGGTCATATGATTGCCATTTTTGACTTTCCCAGATGGCTTCTGACATGCAAAGTCAAATGGAGACTTTGCTCAACGACTGAGTGATTCAATTAACAACTGCAGTAATTCACTTAACAGCCATAACAACAGCCTTGCCTGGCAATGGAAATTCTGGTCCCAATTGTGGTCATGAGCCAAGGACTGCCTATACTTTATTTCAAAGTAGCCCCCAATTATTTTAGACCCCAACCCTTCTCACAATTAACCACAGGATTTTATATCTGTACTATTGTTAGATCATTTGTGCCAAAGCGTGATCTGAAGGTACATGATGAAGGGATTTTTTTTTCAGGGATTTTTCCCTATAGCCTCTGGCCAGATATGGCTCATTATTTTGTCAGCTTCTCCTCAAACAACCACATTTGATCCAGTCTGTTCTGTTGACAAGAATTATCCTGCTGATGGAGAGAAAGAATCTGGAGCACATCTGTATTAATTCCTTCCAACATTCTCTGGAACTGAAAGGACTAAAAACAAGCTAATTCGATTAGATCTAGCCAAGTTGATGACAACACATGTTCCTCAAATCTTCCTAGCACCCTATTTGAAACAAAAGCACATTCCAGATTCTCCCATACTAAACATAATCCAACATTGTTAGGCCTTAAGTTGGTCCAAAGCTTGCCAAATATTAGTTTTCTAAGTCCCAAAACAAAAGGTTGAAAAAGTGTAGCTACAATATTAAGATGTTTTTCACATCTGGTGGATGGACTAAAAGTATGTGAATCCAAAACAATATTGTAGCTGTCCTAGGGCCTCCAAATATGTTCATATAAGAATCTAGAACCATTTAGAAGCTGTACAATAAAGCTTCCTAAGGAATCCGGTCTTGGTTCCTCACTGTGTTCCTAACTCAACCTTCAAGCTGAAGCTGGAATTGTTCCAATTAAAAATCATGCCCAAATAGCACATGTTATGTTACTGGCTCATAAAAGTGTTCAACTCGGGTTGTCTTGCTTCGTTGACTCTTCAGACAAATCCCAGACTTCTTAGCAAAAATTTATTGGTGCCGCTGGAAGCCATTGTGGATTCTCCCCGAATGTATTGATTCCAGTGACATTTGATCAGGCCAACCCATTTTTCAAAGAAATGTGCCAGAGATGAGGCTCTCCAAAATGACTTCAGCCAGACTCCACCATATGTTAAGTGAAGCCACAAAATAAGTCTTCCTCCTGCACTATTGTCCATAAACACCAAAAGATCTTTTATTTTTCCTCATTGTAATGTCCTCCACTCTGGTCTCTTAGAGGGAAGGTTCTATAGCATACCGAAAGAGTCGTGGCTCTGTCCTTGAGGTGAGGGAGATATT
Organism: Crotalus tigris; assembly: GCF_016545835.1. Taxonomy (NCBI): domain Eukaryota; kingdom Metazoa; phylum Chordata; class Lepidosauria; order Squamata; family Viperidae; genus Crotalus; species Crotalus tigris. The sequence continues at coordinate 313,669 of NW_024097445.1, forward strand.
GAAACTATGGGTTATACATTGCTGTGTTGCTTTTTTTATAGAAATTTATGAGAAATGTGGTTCTCTAGTTCTCTGTCAAAACTCCTATTAAACATAAACAACTCCTCCAAGTGAGATGAAGTTGAAGTCTATTAACTAGACCATGGGTCCCCAACCCCCAGTCTGTGGACCAGTACTGGGCCGCGGCATGCCCGCAACCGGTCCACACAAACAAGCAAAGTCCCATCCATGGGATGCAGGCAGCACACAAAATCACACACTCTCTTGTCCACGGAAAAACCTTCCTCTTCTATGGAGAAAGGTTTTTCCGCGGACCAGACAGTGTGTGATTTTGTGTGCTGCCTGCATCCCATAGAACTGGTCCCTGGTGCCCATCCGAACTAGACTTTCATCCTTCAATACATTTCTCTTCCTTTTTTCCTTTCATTCTTTTCATTCCACCTCCCCCCCACCCCCGTTTTTCTACTTCTCCTTTTAAATATGCACATACTGCTCTATGTTTTATTTTGCTACTTCTTTGCTATAATTGGCGGACCATTACAGTCTTAATCCCAACAAACCGTAGCAGGCCTTCTGCAAATGTTAAACTTAATATACGGTAACATAGATTTATATTCTCTTAGTGCTTTAGAGATTTTAGCATTCTTATGCCCTTTCATAGTTATCTATCATAGTTATTCATACCATTTAGAGTATTTCATATAAAATCAATTGCCATTTTATAGGATTATATTTGCGTGTGAATTTATGACCTCTGCAATTTTAGATTAATAATTTTATCTTTACCTTATTTGAGTCTATCAATATGACTTTTTATTTTCATTTCTATTTTACATCATTGTTATTTGCTCTATGCTGGTCTATGACCAAAATAAAATTGATGGTTAACTTCTAAACAACTTCAAACTTTACCAAATGTCACCAGAAGCTGTGATTGCTTCTCATGACAAAGATCATATTAAACAGCATTCACTTTGCAGTTGAAAGATGTTGTTTCCGAAACAACAACAACAACAATCATTCTTATGAAGTCTCTGTTATCTCAGCTTTAGTTTCAGATCTATAAGATGACAGAGAAGGGGGAGGATGTCTAATTTAGAGGCTTCAGTAAGATAAGAAAGATATACTCAAAATGGAAATTATCTGAATTTATAAATGTGTTACCCATTTACATTCATTATCACCCCATAATACTGAAGTAAGGTGCAAAGTTAAGATTGGTAACATAAAATTGCATTTGAGGTCACGGATAATAATTAGGAGGCCTGTGAAAATCAAATACTCATCTTGAATTCTTCACAGTTTTGTAATAGGGAAGGCGGTTATTCATAGTCAGAGACCCTGCTAAGAAAAGATTGCCTTTCATAATATTTGTATAGGTAGTCCTGGACTTATGACCATAATTGGCCCCAGATATAGGGTCATAGGTCGAGGCAGCTGTTAAGCAGGTCACCATGTGACCCAGTCCAATTTTACAATCTTTTTCGCGGTTGTAAAATTCATTAAGCAAATCCATTGTAACCAACTGCCTTTTCTGCCAGAAACCAGAAGGAAACACTGGTTTTCAACAAAAGGCATTGTAAAATGTGGTCACATAAATGCAGGATGATGCAAATGGACATAAATGCAGGCTGGTTACCAAGCACCCAAAATGCAATCATGATGCTTAAGGGGGGCTGATCATCAAAACTTCAAAGCTGGGGAGTTCTGTTTTAACTTTGAAGGGACGCTAAGTAACCAGTCCTATGTCGAGGATTATCTTGTATCTATAACAGAGGGAGGGCTCCTATGAATTAAGCAGCACTATGGACTGATTTTGATTATCTTTTTTCCAATAAGTCAAAAGGAGGAAAAGTAGTGAGGAAACAAAGGAGTTTCTAAGGCAGAAGGATGTGATCCAGTCACATACAGTGAGTTACGCTTATTGAGGGTTAAACTCACCAAGAGGGCTGGCCATTGCTGGCAGATGATCTTGGTTCCATGAAATGCCAGGTAGTTGCACACAATGTAATGATTAATGACAGGCTAATAAGCAATTCCTAAGGTGAACATGATTCCTGTGCAAGCCAAACTGGATTGCAACTATGATTAGTTTCCCTGTGGGGATGGATTGTTTTTCATTTCCATTTTTCTTCCTTGCCCGCTTTATTTCAAAACTATATTCAGGGTGCCCCCTTGTGTTTTATTTTTATCACTACCTCCATGGCTCTGCTAAAGGAAATGAGGAACAAAAGAGCACACAAAATAAGGACATGCAGGGACTTTGCATTAGCCCTAACTCTGTCTTTCTCCTACATAAAGTAAAGGCGGGTGACTGTAAACTATCATCTAATTTCAAAAGGCCTGTCTAAGCTATCCCTTCAGGTTTCTGACACAAGCCCTCTGTCTTAAATCCTGGGCAGAAAGGGAGAAAATAGTACAAGGAGGAAAAGAGGTGGGATAGACTGCCATTGGCAGATAGCCTTCAACAGATCATCCTTGAAGGCATGCAATAAAAAAAAATCCCCCTTTATGAAAATGCACAAAGTAGATGTCTAAGGCTATAAGCTCAAGTATTCCAAGTATTTTTACTTCTACCTCAGTGCAACAAGAAGATCTGATGGGCAGAAACATGCTTCTCTGTGGATAGGTAAAGATGGGGCATGTGTCCATTTTATCTGAGCCCCCTCCTGAAACAATTGCCATTTCTGATGGCCTAAAGACGCCCATCGCTCTAGCAAATTTTAATAAATGCAACTACTACTTCAACATAATGTATATAGAGGCTAACATAATAGATACTGTATAAATCAATAGAGCAAAACATGAATGCTGTTCTATATTGATTTTTCTTAGGAATTCAAGTCACAAGTATATCCATTTATATTTAAGCACTGAGATCTGGGAGTTTATAATTGCTGAGAATATGAAATGGGATCTTGCCAGTTTAAATTTCACTTCAGCCATAATTTCTCTCTGTTTCTTCAGAAAGTCAGTTCTAAACTCTTTCTGCAATTAAGGAAAAATTATGTTGATTGTGCTAAGCTTCAATCAGGATTGCCAAGATCAAATGTGTGAACCACTCTGCATACTTGAAATTTGCCACATGAATGTTGTTGCTATTGTAGGTAGTGCTTTTTAGCAACTACAATTGGGATCAGCAAGTTGGTCATTAAGCGGAGCAGTTGTTGAGTGAAACCATGACTGTACTTGCGATTTTACTTCCGTTTCCTTTGCTCTACAGACCTGTGAAAGTCATAAATGTGAGGATTGTTTGCAAACTTATTTTTTCATTTCTGTCGTAACTGCAAATAGTTGCTAAGCAAGGCAGTCACTAAATGAAGACTATGTATACAATTATTGTAGATGATACAAATATTCCACAATTTCTGATTTAGGAGTTGGGAATCCAAACCCAACAAATCTGGAGAGCACTAAGTTAAAGAAAACTGCACTTACATGTGACTCATTTTCGAAATTATCATCTTCCATTCCCTTCAATGCCAGGGAGTTGAATGCAGGATTTCTTTCTTTCTGAGATTCCTTGGTTCTGCCCAATCAGACAATGTGATATGCTCCTGTCACATTTTGCTCAGGTATCTTATAATCAGGAAGTAAAGGATTCTGGACCTAACCACAGTGAGGTCTTTGGTTGAGGTTCGTAATAATAGCTTGTGTTGGATTCTGCACAAAGGTAGTTTTGGGTGAAGAGGTTTGATTTTTCTACTCTCTATATAGCTTTTATTAGTTATCAAGCATTATGAGTTAAGAAAGAAAAGAAAAAGGTTAAATGCACTTAGACATTATATTAGCCACAATCTATTCTAGTCAGTTTTATTCTACAGAAAGGCAATCACAGGTGAATGTAGGATTATATAGAAGCACTCCATCTGGAGAAGAAAAGCCTTACATTTTCAAGCCTGGGTACGTGTTCTCCAACACGTACCCAGGCTTGAAAATTTTTCCCTCCTTCATATCTAGGGCGAAGCCTCTGGTTTGCTTTCTTCTAAAACATTCCTCCCCCCTCAAAAAAAGGTCCCTTTTTCAGGCATGTAATATTCATATTATATCCACCTCAAAGGGGCGCAATGGCCCAATGATTAAGATGCTGGGTTCGTCAGCTAGAAAGTCTACAGCCTGGGTTCGAGACCCGAGCGCCACAGAACAGGGTGAGTTCCGTTACCTACCCCAGCTCCTGTTCACCTAGCAGTTGGAAAGCATGAAAATGCAAGTAGATAAATAGGTATCACTTTGTGGGAAGGTAACAGCATTCTGGCACCTTTGACATATAGTCATGCTGGCCATCTGACCACAGAAATTTCTGAGGACAACACTGGCTCCCTCAGCTAAGAAACAGGGAGAGCACCATCACCTACAGTCAGACAAGACTGGACAAGGGAAACCTTCACCTTTACTTTATCCATTCCAACCTAATTGGAATCAGTCCAGTTCTGGAAATCAATGCACAGTGTTCTTCCATAGCTACTTGGTTCTTGATGTAAACACTCACTGTCATTAAATGTTACCTTTGTGGTTTTTGCTCTGCCTAATGACTTCAGTTTTATCCCACTCCAAATATATTTGTACACCCTGAAATAGAATTAGAATAACAGAGTTGGAAGGGACCTTATAAGTCATCTAGCCCAATCCCAAGCAAGAGACCCTACACCATTTCTGACAGATGGCAGTGCAGTCTTTTTTTTTAAAGCTTCCAGTGATGAAGCTCCCAAACATCTGAATTTTGTATCTTGCCCTTCTACAGAAAGCATAATATAAACTGGGTGGAAGATAATAAAATAGCATGCATAATGTGCAAATTTATAGAAGTCTTGTCAGGCCAAATCGTCGTGCTAAACATTTTTTATTTCTCAGACTAGATTCCTCAATGGATGCTCAGTCCTGTTCATTTGTGCTCTATTGTTTTCTTCTATTCCACAAGTTTCCCTGTTCTTTCAATACATTCTGATATCTTCTTCAATATCTCTACATCATGTCTGACTGGTTCTGCATAATTTTTCCATCATAAGACAGCGCAGACTCTCCAACCTTCTATTTCATAATCCTTTCAGAATGAGTTTAAACTACTGCAGAAAACCGCTTTTCTACAGTGTATTATGTAAACTTCCTACAATACATTTAAGGATCTGGTTGCTCCCCATTTTTCTCTAGGGAGAGAGAACGCTCATAATTACTGTGCCTCTGAAGCAGTGCCACCATCACAATTTCTTGGATCCCACTGCTGTTAGAGCACTGCTTGCTGATTCCCTCAGTTGCTCCTCTAAAGTTTGGTCTAAACCAGAGGTCCCCGACCTTTTGGGCACTAAGGACCAGTTTCGTGGAGAGAGGTTTTTCCACGGACCGGAGGGGGCATGGTTTTGTGTGCTGCCTGCATCCTGTGGATGGGGCTTTGCTTCTTTGTGCGGAGGGGTTGTTGGCATGCCGGGGCCCGGTATTGGTCCATGGCCCAGGGGTGGGGGGACCCCTGGTCTAAACTACAAAGAAATAGGGCTCTCTGTGTCACAGATTCCTCAATTACCTTTTGCTCTTTTCAAGTATAAGGGCTAATGCAGGAATTTATTTTTATTTTCACAGTGGAGGTTGCTTAATTTTATGCACTTAATCCTTGCTGCTGCAAATTGTATCTGTGCTGCTGCTGATAGTGTGCGCATTTTGCGCTAAGTTCGCAGACAAGAACAGTTCACAAGTAAGCAAATTCTCTAAAGTTTGATTTATATACAAGATTGATTTGACACCCACAATGCTTACTACATCCTTGATACCCAGCTACAAAGTGCTTACAAGTTCCATGTATTTCCACTCCAACATCGCCCGGTTTGAGCTAGTTTTGCCTCGCTTGTTATTATGATCTTCCTCGGCATCCGTAGCTTAAGCTCCCAGCAAGTTTTAACAACCCGGATGCGGAAGTGCTTGTTCTTTTCTTTCTCGGGTGGTGTTGCTGTTGTTTCGAGCTTCTCGGTAAGAAATGATTACAATCCGTTGGCATCCGTGGCGCATCCAGGTGGGGGCAGCTGGGAAGAGGGTGGAGGAGGAGCGTTAAGGTGCCGGGTGTGTGACCGTGGATATTCAGAGAGTGGGGAAAAGTTGCGCGGGAGAAAAATAAGTCGGCGATTGACCCCCCCCCATTCCGGCAATTACTCGCTAACTCTAACGATTTGATTTCTGTTCTGCAGGCAGCTGCGGCCAGAAGCCCTCACCATGGTAAGTGGCGGCAGTTCCTGAATCGGTTGTTCTTTTGATGATGCCAGGGTTGAAGAAGTCGGTTGGAAAAAGATACACAGAGAAAAAAGGCTTTTTTTTTCCGTGAAGGAGGTTTTGATAATGATGAAGGTCTAACATTATTCATGTTACACTAATGCTTAAATGTGTTCTGTGCTCGTACTTAGTGTTCACTTTTTAAACAAGGCATAGTTTTATTTATTTTTTCATTAAGTTAAATTTAATATATTGAATGCAAATGAAGTAAGAGAAATCATTTCGTCTTATTTCTCTTTATTTCCACTCAGTATATGAAATGCAGCAAAACTTGGGGGCATTCTAGGAGAATAGTAATGGAAAGCAGCTAAAATAAATGTAAGTTTTCAGATGTAGCTTGGCTCTTAGTACTGTAATTCTACATAAACCATGGAAGTGGCTGGCTCAGGAATTCTGGGAGTTGAAGTCCATGAGTCATAAAAGAGCCAAGGTTGCCTACCCTTGGGTTAGCCATTGCCTTCTTCCAGGATATTTTTTCAACTTACCGATCTAGCCAGTATCTGTAGTATTTCCTGGATGTTTCCCATCAATGTAGTAACCAGAGTTGAACCTGTTAGTATCTGAGCCCAGAGGGGGTAACATAGCCTCAAAGAAGCCATCCTTGTTTGCTGTAAGGAAAATGTATGAAAATACTAGCACTGGGGAGAAGAAACTGGAAGTACGCAGTTTGGTATTGGGAAAGACAGTGAAAATACAGGTGGTCCTCAACTTACACAACCATTCGTTTCGTGACCATTTGAAGTTACAATAGCACTGAAAAAGGTGACTTATGACCTTTTTTCACACACAACAACCGTTGCAGGGTCCCCATGGTCATGTAATCAAAATTCAGTTTGGCCACTGGTTCATATTTATGACAGTTGCAGTGTCCCACAGTCACGTGATCCCCTTTTGCAACCTCACAAGCAAAGTCAACGGGGAAGCCAGATTCACTTAACAACTGTGGTGAGAAATGTAAAATGGGGCAAAACGCACTTAACAACTGTTTCGCTTAGCAACAAAAATTTTGGGCTCAGTTATGTTGTAAGTCGAGGACCGCCTGTACTAGTTTTTTTTTTGAAACATGCTGCTTTTGATTCAGACCTTTGCTGGATAAAAGCATAATGTAATCACTTTCCTTTTTGCTGTAGCTAGATATTTACATGCATATGCCTGTTGCTTGTAGATATCAGAATAGGATAGAATATTCATTCACTTTGGCAAGTTTTGTGCCACTGCAAAGGGAGATGGAAATCTTTCACTGATTCTTCGTTATTTTACTTACTCCAAGTTAGGTGAAAGGTTGGAATTACAAAGGCATCTAAAAAGTCTTAGTTGTATAAAACGGGTCCTCAACCCCCGGTCAGTGGACCAGTACCGGGCCGCGGCGTGCTAGCAACCAGTCCACACAAACAAGCAAAGCTTATGTTGCAGGCAGCACACAACACACACTCTCCGGTCCCTGGAAAAATATCCACGGAACCGATCCCTGGTGCCCAAAAGGTTGGGGACCTCTGGTATAAAATACTAACCAAAGCCTGTCAATCCATCAGCCTTTCAATTCTGGAACAACAGGAAAGGGTTAGGATTATAACTTGAAGAGATCTGTAGCAGTTTCAACAAATGTTCCATTAGTGATCCCAAGCCAGTCTTTTAATGGGGATGGGTTGGTTTTTTTTTTTTTTTTTTACTTTTTTAATTGTGTACAAAGGAGAAAAAAAAAGATTAAAAACATTGAACATGATAAATCATCTTTGACATACATCTCCGTCTTGTCAGTTCGTATTGTACAATAATTACACATGATATATCTATATACAACTGTACATTCCTAGTCTCTGTCTTAACTTATATCTTTGCTGTTAACCCCCATTTTTCCTTCCATTTATAAAATTTATTCCAGATTCGATAAAATTCTGTTTCTTCCTGATTTTTTTAATCTTTTAGTTATCTTGTCTAGTTCTGCGCAATACATAATTTTCTTTATTAGTGCTTCCCCACTTGGTACTTCCATCGCTTTCCACTTTTGAGCAAATAGTATCCTTGCCGCTGTTACCACGTGTATGATGAGATATGTGTCACCTTTATTTACATTTTCCCTAGTATTCCTAATAGTAATGTCTCAGCTTTGTATTGAATGTTTTGCCTAGTCATTTCTATTGCCCATTCCCAGACCATAAGCCAATACACCTGTGCTTCTCTACATGTCCACCATACATGAAAAAATGTGTGGATGGGCTGGGTTTTTTGACATTGCTGTTTGAAGATAAGATACCTTTAGTTGTCAACCCTGTTTTCTCCCAAATGATCTTTGCCTTAAAAACAGTTTATGATGGGCATTTTTATTGGAAAACTGTCAGGATGCCTCCAAACCGCATTCAACCAATCCCCCTGTGTTGTCTTCAGGAGAAAAGGGATGTGGAAGTAGGCTTGTCCAGATGACAGAACATGATTTCTGGAAGTTGTAGGTGAGAAAGCTCAAGCAAGACTAAGGCAAGAATTACATAGACAGCAGTAAGATGTCTTTAATGCTAGTATTAGGAGCAAATATGGAAACTCAGAAGAATTTCCAGGACTCATGTGTTAGCAAAGTCATTAAGGTGAAGCCACTCAGAATATTGTGAGGAGTTTCCCAGATTTCTTGCCTCCTGCACTAAGTTCAAATTTATAAGATACCAATAAGCCTTCCTAGTCACTCGGTTGTTTATGTCTAACATTCATTGAGGTGCTCTCTGAGCTTGGTTGTTTAGTTGCAGACATTTCATTATCCAAACTAGGGAACATCAGTGCTAGTCTTAATGATGTTCTCTAGTTGGGGTAATAAAACGTCTGCAAGTAAACAACTAAGCTCAGAGAGCACCAAGGACCCCTCATTTCAGCTCTGAGCTATAAATATTCTTTATTACTAACATTCCTGTCAGCCTCCTTATGAGCTCTTACACTGTACTTGTTGCTAAAAATGAGTTCATAAAGTTTCAGTTTTCTGTTTGATAGAATCGCGTGGCAGAAAAGGAAAAATTGTTTGGGCTGCAGGAATAAAATATATTTTCACATTGTACTAGATGTCAGATGTATGTCGATTCTTGTATTTATTACAGCCTCGAAAAATTGAGGAGATCAAAGATTTTCTGTTGACTGCCAGGAGGAAAGATGCAAAATGTGAGTAGCAATTTTGGCTCTTTGCTTTTTTTCACTAATTATATTGGTTGTGTGATTTAGTCTTGTATTTTAGTTTATGCTGAAAATATATTTTGATTAGTATGATCTAATGGTATTCTATAATATTAATTGTGGTCACTGTCAATTTTTTAAAATGTTCCATAGAAACCCAGGTCTTGTCCAAATACTGTATTTGGAGAGCCATATCTTAGTTATGCATTCTTTCCCTTCATCCATGTTTTAAAAGCAATGGCTGTTTTTGCCCATTTTTTTAAGTGATGTCTCTGAATATTTTGTCATGTATAAAAACATCATTAAGTAAATGACTGGAAGCTTAATAGTGAAACATTCTCCAAAGCAGTTTTAATTTACATCATTTAGAGTCATTTAAAAACCATAAAGTTTGTAGTACCTTCATTGGCATTACTTAACCATGGTAAATTTCTAGGGCACTCTAATCAGCTAAGAAATTGTCATTAAACATGTTTTTAATGCATGTTTGATTTTAGAAACAGTTTGGGAATTGTTTTATGCTTGAATAAAAGCTTTTCTTCATAATGGTTTTGAAATTTAGAAATGTACTGCACAACTGCATACAAGCTTGTGAGCCCTTTAGAAATATCCATAATTGAAGACTTGTTGGAAAAAGTATGTGAATCTGTACATAATAACTCGTGATGTTTCCTGAAGCAGCAGTGATTTCAGCAAAGTGATTGCTGCCCATAAATCCTATGCATTAGCTTGGAGATATTTTGGCCTCTTCCTCTTTATAGAGAGTTGTTTCAACTCAATGGTGATGAATAGGTACCACTGTAGTAGAAAGGTAACAGCGTTCCTCAGCATATAGTCATGCTGGCCACATGACTGGACAACACTGGCTCCCTCTGCTAAGAAACACTGCCCCCTAGAGTCAGATACAGGGGGAAACCTTTACTTTACCTGAAATTGCTGGCTTTGGGTCATGCCACAATTCATTTCAGTTAAAATCAGGACTTTGATTTGGCCATTTCAAAGGGGAAACTTTTTTTTTTTGCTTCAGCCATTCTGTTGTAGATATGCTTGTGTACTTGGGATCATTGTTGTGCTGCATGACCGACATTCACTTAAGTTTCAGTTTATAGGCAGATATGCTGATAGGCTCCTATAGAATTTCTCAGTACAATCCAGATTCCATTGTTCTGTCTTGATTCTGAAAGTGCAGAGCAGCCCCAAATCACGATAGTGCAACTGACATGCTGGTTGGGATGAGAATCGTTTGTGGAAATGTTTTCTCAAAATACAACATTTCTAATTTTTCCCCCAAAGTTCCACTTTTGACCCCTCTGTCCACATAAAATATTGCAGTAACCTGTTCAATAATTCCTTATGGAAGACCCATGAATACTTTCAGTGGACATTGTAAGAATAGCCTGCAGATCCTTTACCATCACCCTGGGTTCTTTGTAGTGTCCCAGTGTATTGTATTCCTGAAGCAGTTAGTTTAGGTTACTCTTAAGAGAGCTAATTATCCTAAGGTTTCACATATTTTCTCTGAGATAGTGAATGTTGCCTCAGAATGTTCCTTAAAGGTGTAGTGCATATTTATTGGGGTAAAAAAAAATCTGCTAATAGGTCTTAAGTCAAGCTGATATCACGTTGCTGGCCACAGTATTGTAGGTTTACAGATTGTTTTAAAGGGTTCACAGACTTTCTCTTAACACCATAAGCCTCTGCTGTAAAGTTGTTAGCGCTAGTTATTAGTAATAAATCACAGCAACTAGTTTTTGACTTGTTTTTACGTACTTTGATATGTATGACTCTATAACAAGTATTAGCTTCAAGGTTATTCCAATAAGGTATTTAAAGAAAAACATTTTTTAAAAAGGTATGATAACTTAGTTCTACTTCACAAGCGTCACTGTTGTCATGAGATAAAGTGGATGTAATAAAATATTCTGTCTCAAAATTGCACTAAATTCTGCTTATTAGGCAGTTCCTTAGTATAATCAATGCATAATGATAACCCCAATATTTTTATACCACAGCTGTGAAGATCAAGAAGAATAAAGACAATGTAAAGTTCAAAGTGCGTTGTAGCCGATATCTGTATACTCTTGTCATCACAGATAAGGAAAAGGCTGAAAAACTGAAGCAGTCTCTGCCACCAGGTAACTGAATTATAAGTGGAATTGTACAACATGTGAGAAAATTAATAGTAAGCAAATAGTCCCACATTTCAGCCAGTTGATTTTTATTGTGGGTTTTGTCTATTTGTTTTTTTCATAAGATGATGGGTATTCTCATTGGGTCACTCTTTTTGCCAATCCTGTCTCACAGAATAGCAGTTGCACTTAGACTTATATACTGCCCTCTCTAAGCAGTTTACACAGTCAGCATATGGTGGCCCCCCACCAATCTGGGTCCTCATTTTACCAACCTTGGAAGGCTGAGTCAACTTTGAGCCAGTCAGGATCAGACTGGATTGAGCAGTGAGTACTGCATTCTAACCACTGTGCCACCATGGCTCTTATATAAGATGCTCTGAACATCTGGATAGAAGGCAAACTATAAATCCAAAATGATAAGTTATTATGTATTGCATGTGGGGAAACCCTGAACATTTGGGGCACTGGGCAAGTTTTGAAAAAAAATAAAATGATTACAGGCTTCCTGAAAAAAATATATATAATGAAATAAAATCAATCTGCCTTATATGAAGAGTTAACTTTACATGTTTAAGGATGCTGTGACATCGAAGTGAGTATACATAGGTGATCCATTCATTTTAACAGGTCAAAGAAAATGGGGAGCCCCCCACCTAACTTGTCCTTAGTAGATGATTAGAAAGTGGGAGCCATCTGGAGATAAAATTCCAGAGCCTGGCAGAACTGCTATAAGTCCCTCCTCTTAATGTCAACTAATCCCCCTTCCCAAGAAGTGGGAAGGGGAAGCCAGCAAACAGTCATAGGTAGGAAAAATGGCCCTTTAGATACTTTAGTTGATAATGAACTTTGAACATCATTGCCAGCAATTTGAATTGGTCCGGAAACAATTGAAACAATTTAGGTAAAGTAAGTCCTATTTTCCTAAATGGAATTTCTCTTAAGAACCTGGCTATAGCATTCTAGGTTATTTCAAACACTTTTCAGCTTATTGCAATCCTCCAGATGTGGAGTATTAAGGCATCAGTTATTCTGACCACATCTTCTCTCTCTTCTGACCAAAGCTGGATGAAGGCATTCCCAATTACAGCTCATGTCTGAGGTCAAAGCCAAGTGCAGAGAAACTGCTGAGCTATGAACCTACATTTGCTATTTTATCCAGCATTGATTAAATTGTTATTCCAAAGTCAGCATTACTAAATAAAAATTCCTCTGTCACAGCTGAGTTAATCTTTGATTATTTGCTTCATATCCTGGCATTGGTTCTGGATCTCTTGATTTAATTCTAGGGAGGCTGTAAAAGAATCAGTCTGAATATTATCTGTATTTTGACACAAACTGCAAATTCCAGCATGACATCTTCCAACAGTTTTCTGGAACTGTCAGATGTTATGAATATAATGAACATTTGGTCACTCACTAGTGACTGATAAATTGAAAGGCCATTTTATTCATTCAACAAGAACCAAACTATCTACCTAAAACTGATTTGAAATTAATCCTAATTTGTAGGTATAGTAGCTTAAAATTGAAAGGCAGTTACACACTTTAAAATATTTAAAAATTAAATCTGTAAACTGGCTGGAGTTACTTGATACTATTGAATTAATTAGGCATTGCCTTTTAGAAGGACAGTGTTTTTCCTCTGAGAAGAAAAATTGTAGTTAAAGAAGTTTAATTTCCATTGATTTCAGTCAATGAGCATAGCATATCCTTTCAAAGCTAGTGAGATTTAATCACTTAAATCTCTTTGCATTGTGAATTGAATTACTGTGCTGTTTGCTTAACAAATAGAAATATATTTTCCTTATTGATATCGAAATGAAAATTTGCTTCTAAGGGATAATTCAGTTTTAATGAAAACAAATAAATTGGTGCTTAGTTCGTGTTAAAAATAGAGGGGGACTGAATGAAATGAAATGATCCCAGAAAGCAGTAGGTTTGTAGTAGATGCATCCAAATAATACATATTTTGTATGAGCACCAGTATTGTTTCAGAATTGTCAACAAGGTGGGAGGGGGGGTTAAAAATACAGAACAGATTTAAGGAAAATGACTGAAAAGCAATGTAATGAATATCCACCAAGGGATGTGGCAGATGGGAGAGTTTTGAGTTTTGCAGCAGATACAAATGAAATGTCAGCCTAATAAGTTAAGCTTTTAAAACCCTATGTCTAAATGTCACTTGTGTAGCAGGAATATTGTAGAGCTGGAAGGTTGCATTTAGGCCATCAAATCTAACATCTCTGCTGGATAGAATAAAGAGATGTCATTTTGAAGAACATAGATGTTCAGTGACATTTATATCAAGCCACCAATTAAAAACAATGACTCTTTAGGTTACTTGCTTCTCTAGCTATGAGGCTGCAAATTATGCTCTTACCCTTGCTCAAGGGAGGTCTCCTTTCAAATTTGGACAACTAGTGTTTTGATAAATGGTTAAAAATAATAGTTTTACAAACAAAGGTTGAGAATATTGTCTCTTTGCTCTTCTTCAATGTGTGTTTCTCTTTTTTTTTTTCTCTAGGTTTGGCGGTAAAAGAACTGAAGTGAATGTGTCCTTAGAATTTGGCCAGTGGATTGTAATAAAGAAATGAACTTCCTCTCTTGTCAGTGTCATATTTTTCTACAAAGCTTGCGCAGGAAATATAACTAGCCTAGCAAGCATTGGCCTTCCACAGTGTGAAATCAATAGGTAGAGGCAAAAAGCATCTGTTCTTAATTTTGAAATAGGATTGATTTGAGTAGTGCCATGTGCAGCTCCCATCTACAGTTCTTGTTTAGTTACAGTTCTGATCCACGTGAGATGACCTCTTGCAAATACAATTCTTGAATATTAGAATAAGATGCAAGTTGGCATGAAACCCCTAAATCCCAAAGCAGGCATACTTCAGATGTATTGGCAATTTTAACCCAGTGCATCTGAGGAGCCCAGGCTGGGGAGGCTGTTCAAACAGACCAAGTTCAGGAGGCATCTCTGTGTTGTTAACACTTGATTTTTGTAAGCTGAAATATGTAATAATAGTCAGAATTGTCAATGTGTGCATTCTGTTTATAAAAGCATGCAACCTGCAGAGACAGTATTCATTCCAGATCTTGTTTGTAAGCCTCTTGTTGGCTTTAGAAGATGTTCATGACTAATACAGGGGATAGTCTTCAATATATAAAGAGTATGTTTCTATTGAGCACTACCAGCTTCCTTCCCATAGCTGAGTCTTGATTCTAACTACTGATCTGATCATCGTGGTAAGCAGGAGTTGTAAATCTTATAATTTAAGAGATGCATTTTAAGATACGCTGTGATGCCCATAGGCGCCAACGTACTGACAATTCTCTTGCAGCTATCAGACTTCTTGCTGTAAAGGGATTTTTCATATCTTCTAAAATGGAAAACTGGCATGCCATGGAGCTTATGCCTCTAGCATTTTCATTTCCAAAAATGTTTATTGATACTCATCAAGCCCAGAGGCAGAAAATAAAAATAGCAATGCTGTATTTCAAGGTGTGTCTACTTGTCCAGAAGAAAGATAATGGTAAATTCAGATAGCAGAGGAGTGGCAGACATGTTTACCTATTGGCTGCCTGAAAACTGTTCAGCTGAGATGAAACTTCAGTCTTCATGCTAGTTTTAAGGTGAGGTTTTAAGTTATGATACTTCAATATTCTTCTAATGTCCAGTGAGATTTCTGCTTGCCATAATTATCAGATCAGTGGTTAAGACCCATTTGTTTATAAGAATTTTCTTGAAAACTGGACTTTTCACAACTGTATTTCAAAAATAAGACAATGGGATTTAGGAAAAATTGTTTCAATGTATTACATTTCTAGATCATTGCAAACATACCACTCAACAACGTATAACTGTTATTTAATGTGTTGTCTAAATTATAAATATTCCATGTTAAGATGAAAAAGACTTAAGAAACAAACCTTAGTTTGCTGGCCGTACAGCATTGATGCGGATGATCAGATTTTCATAGGGTGTCTGCCAAATTGTAATTTAATCCTAGAGATTTTGTACCTGTCTCATGAAATGATTAAGATATTCGACTGAGATGGCCAGGTTCACGTTCCCACTGAGCTATGGAGCTCACGGTTGTTCAATTGTTTAATTTATCTGACAAGGTAGTTGGGATAAAATAAGAGATGATACTCCTCAGACATACACGCAATTCTATGAATTCAGAGGAAACCCAAGATATAAATGCAGTAAGCACTGATAATGACTTCCTCTATCTTTTTTCTAATTTTGTATATCAGTCCTGCTGCAGGTTAATTGTAAAGATATAGGCTAAGGCTGTTAGCTGAGCAGCATTTTGATTAGAATATGGTGGCACCGGGTATCTTAAGTACAATAAAGGTTGATAACTCTTCAGCCGCAGAAAATACAGTGATGCTTAAAAAATTTTGAACCTTTTCTGAATTTCCAATATTTCATAAATATAACCTAATAAAATTTGATCTGTCTCTACATGTCCTAAATCTAGATTAAGAGAACCCAATTAAATGAGTCTAAAACATACTAGTATGAATAAATATAGTTTTGTTTTACAACAATTTACACATCTTTTCCTTTGTCAATTATAACCACTTGCAATATGTTATTTGATGGCTCATCATCCTAGAGCAGTGGTTCTCAACCTGTGGGTCGAGACCCCATTTGGGGTCGAATGACCATTTCACGGGGGTCGCCAAACAACGCAGTCCGCCATTTTTTCCCCCTTTTCCTTAGCTGTGCTACTCCCTTTTATTCTATTGGCTTTTGAAAGCCAATAGAATAGACTCTCTTGAATAGAGTCTAATTCTATTGGCTTTCAAAAGCCAATAGGAATTGTCCAGGCTGTCTCTGCCCTGCTGAGCCCGCCAAAAGTCCCATTCTGCAAACGGTGCTGCACCAGTTGAGTAGTCCTCGACTTACGACCGGTTGAGTAGTCCTCGACTTATGACCGGTTGGGAGTTACGGCATTAAAAAGGTTGAGAACCACTGTCCTAGAGGGAAAAGAAAAAAATCCCATTCCTCAGAATTGCAAATATACATTCAGTATTACAACTATGGCTGCCATTATCCCATTAATAAGAATCCCTTAGTGCAAGTTTTGTGAGATTAATTTCTCAATATTATAAAATACAAGTGGCCATTACAAAATCAGGCAGAAAGATAATGCATTGGAAGCTTCAGCTTCAGCTACAATTCATATTTGGTCAGTTCACTTTGCTTTCTGTCATACTACTGATATGGTGGTAGTGCTTCCTATTGTGTATTGTTCTGTGCTAGAGAATTGTCAGTAAAAGACTAGAAACTTTTTATCTGCCTGTGAAAATTAACATTTGTTGCTTGTGCTCATTGTTCCAGTGGTAAAAGAAATGAATGGAACACTTTATGGTGCGTGGGCATAAAAAGGGAATCAGCAGAGGATTTGTCAGTCCTGCAGGAAGAGATGTTAAACATGGACTTGAGTTACCATTTTCTCTAAACACTTTTTAAATTAAGCATCATTTTGAGTCACATCCTTGAGTACCATTTCTCCCATCTTGTGTATTTGCAAAAAGGCTGAGATAGCCAAATTATCTCCTTTTCATCTTTAGTAGTGCAGCTGAAGCAGACATAAACTGGTATTAAATGTTCTGCTAAGTGAGAAGAGCTGTTATGTGGTTATGCTGCTTTGCAATGATAAATGGGAAATCTCTTAATTTCATTTCACAATGGGATACTATTAGCCTTTAAAAATAAGCAACATACAGGGAAAGATTTCTGTTACATACTTATGCCCTTTCTGTCATCACTTCATGTAATTTTACCTGATTTTCATTTAAGCACATGTAGTTTTGATGTCCCCATTCCCTCCCATAGCATTGTTTGTTAATTGTTAATATTTTTAAAAAATTTAGTAGCTTTTTTTAATGGATTTTAAACAAAGTACGAACTAATAATTCTAGAACAATTCATCTGCTTTTGACAGAATGGAACTGAGATGCAATACCAAGAGGAATATTATAGCTAGATATTTTTGCAAGTCATTTCTTCATACTTTTTGAAATAAAACATGGCTTTCATTCCAACTTGCATTTCCACACATAAATAGATCTTAGATACAGCAAAGGAACTCCAAAAACAAATTTCTCAGCAGGTTACACAGAGAAAAGGGATTTTGCTGCAATCTCCACCTAACTGAAGGAGATTTTTCCTGTGAAAAGAGTTCAGCTCATAAAACGTGGGGTCCAAAACATTAAATTCAGAAGATCCACTGAAAGTGGAGAAGAAATTCAAGTATTATTGCCATAGCAAATTTTGTCTTCACTAACAATAAATGCATGGTACTTTGGGGGAAATAACTTTTAAATCAGTTTGACATCTAAATTCAGTGGGTTAATCTCAGCATATTAACTATTCAGACTAAAGAATACACTTTAAATGAATGTAAGCTTTTGTTGTTAGTTGCGAAGTCGTATCTGATCCATCGTGACCCCATGGACAATGTTCCTCCAGGCCTTCCTGACCTCTACCATCTTCTGGAGTCCATTTAAGCTCACACCTACTGCTTCAGTGACTCCATCCAGCCACCTCATTCTCTGTCGTCCCATTCTTCTATTACCCTCAATCTTTCCCAGCATTAGGCTCCTCTCCAGTGAGTCTTTCCAGTGAGTTGAGTTTCAACTTCAGGATCTGGCCTTCTAAAGAGCAATCAGGGTTGATCTCTAGTACTGACCGGTTTGATCACCTTGTAGTCCAGGGGACTCGCAGGCATCTTCTCCAGCACCATAGTTCAAAGGCCTCAATTCTTTGGTGCTCAGCATTTCTTATGGTCCAACTTTCACAGCCATACATTGCAACTGGGAAAACCATGTCCTTATGTAAGCTTTAGAGTTTGTCAATATTTATTTTCCTGAGCCCCAGAAGAATTCTATGAAAATAGAAGACGAGCATTGGCCTAGGTAGCATTTTATGTCAGACCACATTAGATTACAAAAGAAAAGAAAGATACATGAACTGTCATGTACATCAGCAAGACCAGGGGTTGCTATAGTTCTTGGGAGAAAATTATGGCTGTTACACAACTTCCCCATTTGCTCAGTTTCTACTCCTGCTTGAACTGATTTGTAGTTTTAGTCTATAGACAATAATCAAATCAGGAAGGAACATACAAAATGAGAGAATAAGACTGAAGGATTTGGGTTCTCTTATTATTTTTCACCAACCATGAAGTATCTAATGGAACATAAATCCCACCCCTGCATGTAAAGACTCCTTATGTAGCATCCTAGGATGTAGCATTCCAATCCTGTGCTAATTACCATTCCCTTGAAAGGACCCTTCAGTTAGACGTTAAAGATTAATTGCATCAGACTGGAAGTCATGACCTCAGACTGGAAAATCTTTCCGATTTATACATTCTATTAACCAAAGAATATAAATTCTTGGAAGCTATAAATACAGACCATTGGCACAATGATTCATAAAGTCTACAAAGAATAGACTGTTGTCTGGTAAATTTCCTCTTTCAAATAAAAGTTTTGCAAAAGTTTTACACATATACAATTTGCTTTAAGCATGTCTTTAAATGCCAAGGAAGTTCTTCTTCACAAGTGAGACATGTGCAGCAAAAGCATATGTTCATATTAGTAAAGTAATTCTCCTTTGAAGTGAGAGAAAATATGATAGAATTGTGAAAAAAGGCCTCATTAAGCATAAACCACTGCTCATATTTAAGCTATTTAGATAATATAGGGAAATGAATTGTGACTCTTGCTTCTTAAGCATAATTTAAATCTTTTTTTTCCTGAATGTTCAAAAATAATAAAATGAGTAATTTTTAAAAAATGAATGTTGGTTTAATAACATTCAAAAATCTCTGATCTTGCCCAGAGTCACAAGTAATTTGTACTCTTCCTTGCCAAGCTGTCCCTTGATATCATTAAGCATCCAAGGATCTGAAACACATATCTGATAATCTATCAAATGAGCTTGTTTTTGTTGTAAACAGCAGGTTTACCCAATTATCTTCCTTGAATCATGTTGTACAATAGCTAAGGATAATATTCAGCAGCATTTTACAATTTGGATCTATTAATCTATCCCAGGATTTATATGTGCTGTTAATAGTGGAAAAGTTTATTCCTCTCCTTTTGAGAATCAGTCAGGCTTAATTTATTATTGCACTGATTTACTACCTTGCAGACTACCTGGAAACTGCAGCCAATCCAAATGCAACCTCAGACTGTGATTTAAAAAATATGTCAATGTACACTTCTTCAAGAGTTGCACCATTTGTTTCCAAGGGCAACTCAGTTTGATAGTGGACATCTTCATCATTCAGGTTCTGGCTATCTGCAGGACCAGCTTCTCTCACCAGTGTTTCTCCACTGAGACCCAGATGACATGGTTCCCATAGGCCCTATCCCAGTGATAGTGAACTTTTTAGAGACCGAGTGCCCAAAAACTGGCCCGGCCCCTGCTCCACCCCCTGCCCTGCCCCCACCCTATCCCCCACCCCACCTGCCTGCAGGGCCACTCACCACCTCCAGGGCCCACCGCAGATTGCCCAGGCAGCCCAGCAGCACCATGGCCACACCCTCTGCCCATGCCCCACAGCATCAACTGTGTGGGATGGGGAATGAAGGCAGAGTCTTGTCTATGCTGCCTAGCTGCCATGTCCTTGGCTGCGCTGCTCCGTGTGGGCCACGCTTGGGGGCGACTCTGCTCCAGGGGGGCTGCTGAGGGAGTCATGAGGGGGAGGCGAGGCTGGGGCAACGGCACGTGTGCCCACAGAGAGGGCTCCAAGTGCCGCCTCTGGCACACGTGCCATAGGTTCGCCACCACTGCCCTATCCCCACACGAATGTTCTATGCAGGAATCTCAGATTTATACTTTCTCAGTTACAGATTCCTTCTGTAGAACAGTGTTCCTCCTGATAGGTCCTTTTCACAAAGCTATTGAGATCAGGCTGTCTCAGTGGGTCTTTGGGAGCTAAGGGAGCCATTTAAGCTCTCATATGAGGGTGGTATAATGATTGATCCTCAACACATGGGATATTATTTATTACAATGTTATTTTATCTTATTATGCTTATACTGTTGTATAATGAGGAATAACAGAGTTGGAAGGGACCTTGGAGGTCTTCTAGTCCAACCCCCTGCTCAAGCAGGAGAGCCTACACCATCTCAGACAAATGGCTGTCCAATCACTTCCTAAAAACCTCCAGTGATAGAGCACCTACAACTTCTGAAGGCAAGCTGTTCCACTGGTTAATTATTCTCATTGTCAGGACATTTCTCCTTGGATCCAGGGAGTTCTTAGATCTTATTGTTCTATACGTTGCTTAGAAGCACACTTGATAAAGCAGCATATATGCTCTGTAAAATAAATAAATTTTAGTGAATGTGTACATTTCTAAAACTAGATTACTATAAAACTAGATAGTAGAAATTACAATTCTTACTGTCATCCTTCAGACATACTGTATTATACAAAAACCTAGCTCTCTAGGGAAGGCACTAATGCTGGGAAAGGTGGAAGGAAAGAGAAGAAGAGGATGACCAGAAGGACCATTACAGTAATGATGAGTACACAATTGGAACACCTATATGATCTGATAGATAGATTGTCATGAAGAAAATCTATGCAGCTGCTAGGAGTCGAAAATGACTTGATGGCACATAATCAAGCAACATGCATGATCAGATATTCCATTCTCGGAGAACTGCACAGTTGCCAAGCCTTTTAGGAAAGTACTCTCTAGTAAAAGAGCAGCTCTCAAGAAACCACTTAAGGTCGATTTAACTAAGTTGTGTTGGCTTGCATTCATTTTCACAGGTACTTTTTCCAGAAATCAAAAAGAAATCTCCTGCAGGAAAGAAGATGGCTTAAATGAAAATGAATTGGCCTTTCCTGCTTTCCTCATTCCATTAGTGTCCATTGACATAATATTATTTCACCATTGTTTGTTTTTGCTGAATATCAGAATGGCAGCAGACAATAGTAACTTTGCCACATAGCTGACTCTGTGCCCCTTCTCCATCTCCTTTGGCTAAATTTCTATAGATGAAAGAGCTGACTGTTTGATGAACAGACTAGACCCAAAAGATCACTTATGTATGGTGCTTAAATAAGTTATGAGATTATTACCCTTCTTTAGTGGAAAGTGCTTCCAAAGGGCAGCTTTACAATTACTGCAGAGCAGAATAACCCAGTCCTACACACAAAATTTAGCTTCTTGTCCATAGCACATTTCAATAAGCCCTGATTATTATTTTACTTCTGGCAATAGCTTTGAGTTAGCTTGGTCTATATGAGCAAATAGGATTGTTGTCATAAATTGTATCTTTTTGCAAAGAGACATAGTTTCTTTTAAATCTCCCATTTTTTATTTATCTTTTAACTTATTATAAAATAGAAGAATAAATCTCATTTTTTATAGTTACAACAGAAATGAAAATAGTGCTAGCCTTGATAGCTGTAGGACCAGGCTTTAGGTTCATTCTTCATTCTCCTCTTCAAATTTATTGTGAGGAGGCTAAGCATCTGGCTCTTGTTGCTGCTGTACAGTTCTATAAAATTCTATGTGTACTGATGGTGCATAAAAATAATGCTGTCAGTGATTTAGAAGTAGATATGTTTGCCCTGACTGACGTATGCACATAACTACACATAACTATAAGTGTATACACATGTAGATCCAGCTAAAACCCTGTGCTGTCGGAGTCCTAGTGGACAATCACTTAAATATGAGCCAGCAGTGTGCTGCAGCTGCCAAAAAAGCCAACACAGTGCTGGGCTGCATTAACAGAGGGACAGAATCAAGTTCATGTGAAGTATTAATACCACTTTACAATGCTTTGGTAAGGCCACACTTGGAATACTGCATCCAGTTTTGGTCACCACAATGTAAAAAAGATGTTGAGGCTCTAGAAAGAATACAGAGAAGAGCAACAAAGATGATTAGGGGACTGGAGGCTAAAGCATATAAGGAACGGTTGCTGGAATTGGGTATGTCTAGTTTAATGAAGAGAAGGACAAGGGGGGACATGATAGCAGTGTTCCAATATCTCAGGGGCTGCCACAAAGAAGAGGAAGTCAAGCTATTCTCCAAGGCACCTGAAGGCTGGACAAGAAGCAACGGAAGGAAACTAATCAAGGAGAGAAGCAACCTAGAACTAAGAGAAACTTCCTGACACAACAATTAACCAGTGGAACAACCTGCCTCCAGAAGCAATGAATGCTCCAACACCAGACGTTTTTATGAAGAGACTGAAAACCATTGGTCCAAAATGGTATAGGGCTTCCTGAGCAGGAGGTTGGACTAGACTAGATGACCTCCAAGGTCCCTTCCAACTTTATTGTTGTTGTTGTTGTTGTTGTTGTTTTATTCATTGAAATTAAAAAATAAATAAATTCCTGTAGAAAGAAGCTGAGGTGCACCCAATACACCAAGTTATGGCTTTTAGCTTAATATGATGCATCCATCCATTGCACCTTAATGTTTCAAGAAGGCTACTATGCCTTTTTTATACAGTACTGTTAGATTATATTTATTTATATTTATCATGCTAAAAATGGCTTAGCATTATGTGTGAACATCATCAAAGAGAAGAAAGAGCTGCATACCCAAACTCCATATACTGATCCAGAATAGAAAGCTGCATATCATCTATCTCTACAGGGATATTTTCATAGCACACATTTTAGTCATGAAGAGAGAGGATATGTAGCAATCATAAAAATTATCTGTATTGTGTTACATTTGGAATTTATAAAATTTAAATAATTAAATGCAGCTGGGAGTCTTTTGGTGAAAACCACTGAGGGATACTATCAGCCTGAGCTCTTGCTTATCAGTTCAGAGGCAAACAAAGAATATGAAGAGGACCTAGCAGTGAATCACCAGCATCTATTCTATCTTGGTTCATAGAGAGGGAAACAAGTTGTTTAGCTGTATCTGCAAATTTTTCCTTTTCCTTTATACGCATCTCTATCCACAGTTCAGTCTTGTTGCTGGAGCTGACACCACAGACAAGCTGTGTGATAAAATAGTTGGGTCTGATGGGGAAGAGGTCAAAGTAAATCCTCATGGAAAAAGGTGAGTGTAGGGTTTACAGATAGTGCTCGACTTACAACCATTCTTTTAGTTCAAAGATACAACAGCACTGAAAAAAGTGACTTATGACTGTTTTTCATACGTATGTCCATTGCAACATCCACTTGTTCACCATGTCAAAATTTGGATGCTTGGCACCTGGCATGTATTTATGACGGCTGCAGTGTCCTGGGGTCATGTGGTCATCTTTTGCAACCTTCTGAGAAGCAAAGTCAATGGGGACACCAGATTCATTTAACCACATTACTATCTTAACAACTGAGTGACACACTTAACAGCTGTGGCAAGAAAGGTCATAAAATGAAGCAAAATTCACTTGACAGTTGTTTCATTTAGCAATGGGAATTTTGGGCTCAGTTGTGGTTATAAGTCCAGGACTACATGTATATATATCTTCCTTCCTTCATGGTTTCATGGTATTTATGACAACACAGTGAATCAAGACAGAACAAGCTAACCAAAGTATACATTTTTCATATAATAGAACATATTCCTGAATGAATTAAAATGGGTTTTTTTTGCCAGAGTCCTTTAAAGAATGATTAAATTATCCCCCCTGCATTCCAAGTCAATATAATTTTTCCTCCATTTTTTTCATCGCAGTTATCCATTAACTAGGAGCATGCCAGAAAAATGAAATAACTTGTTAATATGAATACTAATATTGTAAATATTCTAACTTGTTTGTTTGACTACCTCGAATGAAATATTTTTTTTAAAAAAACGCGATCCATTTAATGGTTTTAAATTCTGTTTTCTACTTCAGAGAGAGGGGGAGGTGGCAGGAGCAGTAAACCCCCCCCCCCCGCCCCAGTTCTTCACTTGAAATACTCCTGTATGATCCTCATAGCTTGCTTGGCATGAGTGGGTTTCCCTGCGGTGAGAGAAACATCCCTCCAGGCGTGGGGGGGGGGGGAAAGCCTTCTTCCTTTTTGCCTGGAGACGGGCAAACAAACTGAAGGCGTACTGAACCTTTGTGACCCCGACTGATAGAGTAAAAAAAAAAAAAGAGCACCGAGCCGGGGACCCTTTTAGCACCGGCTCCGACATCCTGCAGGGGGCGTCGGCTCCAATCCTTAAAGGTTCGGCGCCCTTTGCCGCGCGAAGAAAAGAAAAGAAAAGGGGGCGGGGCCTGGCGGACATGCTCAGCGGCACGCGGGAGGCAGGGCCGTGGGCAGCTTGCGGAGTGGACCAGCGCGAGCGGGCGCGAGCGGATGCTTCGGAGCCCCGGTGCACTAGCAGCGGCGGCGGCAGCGACGGGAGCGATGTTGCTGGCGGCGCGGGCCGAGTATCTCGCGCCCTGGTGGACGTCCTGGCTGCATGGGCTCCCCCATTTGAGCTTCAGCTTGCGACCCGTGCCCAACGCTTTCCGACCGAGGGACGACGACTACCAGCAGGTGCGCTTTCGCCCGCCGCCTTCGTGGCCTCGGCATCTTCGAGCGGTGGCCGTCCCTGATTTTGCATGTCTTTGCTTTGCCCCTTCCTCAAACCGGAGGCTGCACGAAGAGTTTTGCTGCTGTTTTTCCTATCCATCCGGATGTTCTCCAGATCGGCGTCCTGGTCCTGTTGTCCGTAATGGAAGGCCGGCTGCTTGCTTCGATTCCCCTCGGGTCTCGTGCTTCAGCTAAGATCTTGAAAGGGGAGCCCTGGGTTTCCCTCCCTCCACCAGAATCGGTGCTTGTGCCTTTCCAACAGGACGGATTGCGCCGTCCGTGTGGGTAAAAATCCCTTTTTTTGGAACAAGAGATCTTTAGCCAAGGGACCTTCCAACTTCCTTCCCCCGCCCCCTCTTCCCGTCCACCCCCGTGGTTTCTTTGAGCCGATGGAGCCCTAGCGGGCCTGCCTTGCTCCCAGATGATAGACCGAAGCGGAGGGTTTGGGAAGCCAAAATAATTTAATCTTCTTTGTAGATTCTGCTCTACTCAGCCCGGCCACACATTTAATAAAGCATTCCCGATCACCGACGTGATTAAGCGTGGTGAAGTCTGGAGTACTTTGTGCCCAGTTGGCTTGTTGGCGTTCACAAGTAAAGGCTGTGATTCTCCCCCACCCCTTCTTTCTAAATCAGTGGTTCTCAACCTTTCTAATGCCGCGACCCCATAATACAGTTGCCCATGTTGTGGTGACCCCCAACCACTTATTACATCACCGGGTGCCAGGGGCTTGGCCAAAGAAAAGGGGGGAAAAATGGCGGACAGCCTTGTTTGGCGACCCCTGTGAAATGGTCGTTCGACCCCAAATGAGGTCCCGACTCACAGGTTGAGAACCACTGTTCTAAATGCTGGCGTGTAGCATTTTGCTGTTTTCGCATTTCTGGTTGCTAGGGAATAGGCCCTTTTTGCTTTGATCTTGGCATGATAACATTACATTAAAATGCAGTCTTTGGGATTCTGTCATTTAAGAAAATGTGGAGGCAGCTGAGCTTTCTGTTGGCTGTTTTAAAACCAGGTACCCATCGATTGTTCCTCAAAGTTACAAAAATAAAACAAAGTTTATCTTAACTGGATGAAATGTGTGTTAGAAACCCTTCTGGGCAATGGACTTTCTCTCTCCCAGCTTTCCCCAGTTGGGCATCCTCGTGGTTCTTTGCTCCCCCATATCATCTTACTGCCTCAGTGGGTTCATAGAATTGGAAGGATTTTTGAAGATGTCTGATTTGTCTCCTGTTCTATGCTAGATTTTATAACATGGGATAGATAAAACTACAACATTCTTAAAAGATGGCCCTTCATTCTGTGATATCTAGAAACCATTGTATATTGTATATTAAGGCAGGCTGCATCTTGGTCAGGCAATTCTTTCCTGCCAAATAATTAATTCAGGACATATTTTGTGCACCTTCAGTTATTGGTTCTTGTGTTGTTCTGTTCTATCGAGGTCCAGGGATCAAAAGGATAGTCATGGATAAGTCCTAGTAAATCAGAGAAACTATAGACAAGGAGTTATTTGGGCAAGTTGTGAGTCCTAAGTTATTACGTGCAGATAGTCCTCAATTACAACAATTAGTTTAGTGACCATTTGAAGTTACAATGGCAGTGAAAAAAAAGTGACTTATGGCCATTTTTCACATGACGATTGCAGACTCCTCATGATCACATGATCAAAATTCAGCCACATGGCAACTGGCATGTATTTATGACAGTTGGAGTATCCCAGGGTCATGAGATCACCTTTTGTGACCTTCTGACAAGCAAAATCAATAGGGAAGCCAGATTCATTTAACAATCGTGTTACTAGCTTAACTGCAGTGACTGACTGAATAACTGTGGCAAGAAAGGTCATAAAGTGGGGCAAAGCTCACTTAACAACTGCCCTGCTTAGCAACAGAAATTTTGGGCTCGGTTGTGGTTGTAAGTTGAGGACAACGTATATGGGATACAAGAGGGGTCAGACAAGGAGAGAGGTCACAGTCTACACAGCAGTTGATACTGTATATCCAAGAAAACAAATTATGGTAGCAGTTGTTAAATGAGTATTATTTTCAGTAATCATCTGAAGCTGAGTGCCATAAATGTTCCAGCAACCCTCTACCCCTACCCCAGGGGTAGGCAACCTTGGCTCTTTTATGACTTGTGGACTTCAACTCCCAGAACTTCCGGCATGGCTGGCTCAGGAATTCTGGGAGTTGAAGTCCACGAGTCATAAAAGAGCCAAGGTTACCTACCCCTGCCCTAGCCAAACTGGTCCGCATGCTGACCTATAGTCCCAAGGAGTCTGTTTCTCCTAGCGTGCCAACCCTGAAATCTGGTGCTCTTCCGCTCATGGACAGCTGATTAAGGAGTGGAGCTGTAGAGTCTCGAGATGTTTCCCAATTGGTTTTGCTACAACTTTGACTCCATGTCCTCAACTCTGGGTCACAACAGATAACCTGGTTCCCCATTCTTACTCTCTTGACATCTCTTCTTCCAAAGAAGAACCCAGGGCATATGTGACAAGCAGACTGGTTTGAAATTTTTGGGATCTTCTATGTAATTTGTCTACTTTCTACCCTCTAACTCATCACACTCTGGAAATCCTCATATACAACCTAGAAATAACTTCTTCAGGCCTCTTCAGCACCTGGAAATATCATTTTTACCAGATTCTAGAAATGTAAACTCATTTAAAATAGTGTAGACATTCTGTAACATTTCCTGTCTACACCACTGCATGTAGTATATTCTAGAGAGCCCAAATTTATATATTGGTATTTAAGATAAGATAACTTTTATTGTCATTTTTTACTGTGGGCACACTGGGACACATTAAAAATGAAATTCTGTTGCCTGATCGCAACAGTGTACACATAATACACATATAAACATGCTATATACAACATATGTATATACCTACACCCTTACATATCAATACATATAAATATTAGTCACTATACATCTTGAATACATGGCGGATTTCTACTACTTCTTGAGATTGGTATTATAGGCTTGCTAAAATTATATTATGTCTTAATAGTTCATTTTGCCAAACAGATTGAGTTCTACCATGGGGGGGGGGGGGAATCAATGCTTCCTTTGCAATGAGGTAGCAAAGACTAACATATAACTGAATTGCCCACAGATTGTATAGTGTTTTTTGGAGTTGATGTTGAGTTCTTTGATCTGCACTTCTTGGTTATGAATTTATGCCTCCCAGTATGACTCAGGGGATAAAGCAGGTCAATGTGTTTGGCTCTACTTTGTATCACTTTGTGAAAATTGGCCCCAGGTGATAGACTCTCAAGGAATGACCCATAAAAGCAAGACAATTTGCCAACCCTTCATTTAGATGCAATTCTTCCTGAAAGAGGACCTTACAGAACTTAAATTTTATCAATCTTTTTGTATAATTTGCTTAGCAGACTGCTTGGCATTTTATTTATAAGAATATAGATACTCACATCACCGTATATGCCATCAAGTCCAGTTGGATGATTTTTTTCCATGATGAGCTGTCCCTAACCTAGTCTTTTAGGTCTTCTAAAGATGTACCAATCATTAATGTGGCTAAGTCCATCCCCTGCTCGTCTTCTCTTTCTTTCCACCTTTTCCAGCATTAGGGTCTTCTCCAGAGAGCTAGTCCAAAGTAGGGTAATTTGAACCTGATCATTAGTGCCTTGAGTGAGAACTGTGGGTTGCTTTGTTAAATGATCCGTTTGCTTATTTTCTTGACTGACTATAGTATTCTCAGGAGTTTTCTCCAACATTCAAAACTGTCAATACTCTTCATATCCTGCTCTTTTTACATATACAGTTTCACTTTAAGAAATTGACGTTCTATATGTTTCTTTGCTACGCTGCATTTGATTTTAAAAAAAAAATAAATACAGATAGCGCTTACAAAATAAACATTCAAACAATATTACTAATTTTGCAGTCTTCAGTATGTATTGTCAGAGCTTACTGGAAATCCAGATATATTCTGCTCTCTCTTTCTCTCTTTGTTATATTTTGTTAAATTGTTATATTTTGTTAAATTGATTTGTTTTCCCTATTATTTCATTTCAGATTTCTGCCACTTGTTTCTTATATAATAGCCAAGTTTTTCTTTTAAAAAGCATATAGGATTCCAGCATTGTTGGGGCAAGATGATTCTGGCAAGAAGAAACATGAATTGTTTCATCAGTGTTCTTTTTGTGTTTGACTCAGTGAATCTGCTGTGTTCATTTTATACCATTATAAATAACCCTCTAATACAGTGGTTCTCAACCTTTTTAATGCCGCGACCCCCAAGCGGTCGTAAGTCGAGGACTACTCAACTGGTGCGGCACCGTTTGCAAAATGGGACTTTTGGCGGGCTCAGCAGGGCAGAGACAGCCTGGACAATTCCTATTGGCTTTTGAAAGCCAATAGAATTAGACTCTATTCAAGAGAGTCTATTCTATTGGCTTTCAAAAGCAAATAGAATAAAAGGGAGTAGCACAGCTAAGGAAAAGGGGGAAAAAAATGGTGGACTGCGTTGTTTGGCGACCCCCATGAAATGGTCGTTCGACCCCAAATGGGGTCCCGACCCACAGGTTGAGAACCACTGCTCTAATATCACAAATAATTTTGTACAATGAGTTTTCATGAATAAATCTTTGCAGGAGATTTAATATGTTTTAATATTTTTTTAATAATTAAATGTTAATGCATGTATCACAAAGTCCTTAGAACCAGTTTGGTGTAATGGTTAAGGCACCAGACTAGAAGGAGACCAGAAATTCTAGTCCTGTCTGAGGCCCAGAGCTGGCTGGGTGACTTTGGGGGGGCAGTCATTCTATCTCAGCCCTAGGAAGGAAGCAGTGGCAACTCACTTCCAAAATCTTGCTAAAAATACCTGAAGGGACTTGTCCAGGCAGCCACCATGAATCAACACTGAAGGGGCACACAAAAGAGTCTTCACTGTTTGTAGTAAAGCCGTTTACTTAACGAAGAGCAAATTTTGACAGTGCTGCCACTTTGCCTGGAAAGCCTGATCAGGCTCTTTTTTTTAATTGAATCGCCTCCCAAAAGTTACTTGCAATCTCAGAGGGGTTCCTGACTCATTTGAGAATCCCTATACTCTGATCTTGGTGTTAAAATACAGAGTATTATCCAGTGTTCTTTTCCTAAATAGGTTGTTTTCATCAAGGGGCAAATTGATAATAAAAGTTCCTGTAATTGGGGGGGGGGATTTCCTCATTGGAAATTGCTGATCTAAATGTAGGGGGTGAATACCATTTGTCATTTTTATACACCACATTGACTGAATGCAGTGCTATCCATTAGAGCTGGATATGTTTTACTGTGGGGCTATTCATGATTTTCATCCTTTGCATAGCACTTTTCAAAATACCATGACTTCTGGAGATTTGTGGCTTGTGGTTGAAAATTTTCCCATTGTGTGGGCAGGGCTGAAGAATTAGAACTGGACTAATTCAGACCAGAATTTTGAATAATTCCCACGTAGTTGAGACATGCACATCTATAATATGCCAGGAGCTGGTGCCGCAAGTGGTAAAGAGGAGAAGTGTCATTAATATACCTGGAGGGGAAAGAATCAGAACAGTGGAAAATGGATGCAATTATATTTTGCTAAATGCCACTTTTCAGGTGTTCACCTGGAAAACCATCTAATGGACTTTATATGCACGAAAGCAAATTATAGCAACCTTTATAAAAGAGAATTCTGGTTCTGATTATGGTTAAAGCAAGAATTTAATAAATGTTTCCTATTGCCTTTTTGTGGTAGGTTTTCAGAGTCTCTTGCTCTTCCATAAGTATCTCCTGGAAGAGAGGGAAAGAATTTGTGAAGCAGCATTTGATACAAATTCAGAAAAACAAGTGTGCCTTTTTTTTGTTAAAATAAATAATGATTTCTATTGTTCCAGAACAGTACCCTGTAAATGCAAAAATCACCAGTCACAGTTTACTGGCTATCGAGTTATGGGTATGTTGTTCACATAACCTAAATAAACTATTAAACCCAAAGGATATGTAACCTGACATTTATGCTGCAAGATGTTCAGAGGAACACTGAAAACATGTTATCTTGAAAACAATGATTGGCACTTATTTGTGAATTATCCAGAACATGATTTCAAGATACAACTGTAAAATGCTGCTGATAAGAAACATAGTTTAGAAAGATTTTTTGCGTGTGCAAGTCTGAAACTGCACAATTAAATGTAATCTTTAGACCTGATAAAATGAATCAGACTTGTTTGTTTGTGGAATGAGAATGAGTTAAAACAGAAAGCCAATGTCTTTATTTTAGACCCATGTTCATCTATATATTACTAAAACTCCCATTTCTGTAACTTTTAACTGGGTAAAACAGCATCATAGGGCAACAGTTTTTGAACCAAGGTACCTCAGATGGCTTAACTTATAAAAAATCAGGGACCCTTGTCTCCATTATGATTGAAATTTGGCAAATTTGTTGTCACTTCAGTGCTGTCATGCTGCTGTGCTGGCACCCATAGGTTCAGTAAATCGGCCTCTTCTAGCCTCCAGATACCAGGTGGACCGGCCCCTCAGAGCATGGATGTCAAACTTGCCACGTCATCTGACATGTCACGACGTATCGTGATTCTTTTTGCATTGCCAGCAATGGGGTGGGCACGGCTTCAATATGATGCATCCAGCCTGCGGGCCAGCAGTTTGACACCCCTGCCTCAGAGGCTGCTGGAGATCAGACAGAATACCTGGCCCTCTGGGGGACAGGTAGACAAATCCCACCATTGGCTGCCACAGGGCAGCCAGCCATGGTCAAGTCAGCAGGAACTCAGAAGTCTGCTGCTCCCACTGCTTTTTTTGTCCTTGATCATTCTGCTTCTCTGTTTAATTTAAGGAAATATCTCTGAAATGATGAACCAATGGGTCAGAGGTTGTCTAATTTTATCTAGTGTTCTTGTTAAGCTAGCAAATCTTTTATGTATCCCTTGATATATTACACATCTGATCAACTGAATAAAAGGTAATATCATAGCTTATTTGAAAGTGGTTGTTACTAAGTTTGAATCCTTATCGGCAATCTCTCATTGTAAATGATTTGTTATTTCAGAATGCTATTGGGGTGTCTTTGCAACAAAGAAGCCATATCTGGAATTTCTCCATGGAGGCCTGTTTCTTCATCTCACTCTCTAAAACATTCTTGAGTGAGTCTGTTGTTTTCAGGATGTAAACGTTCACTTACTTGGAACCTGTAGGAGTTTAATTGGGCTTTAGAGCAACTTGGGAAAAGAGGCTCTACTTAGAGCAGTGTTTCTCAACCTTGACAATTTTAAGGCATGTGGACTTCAATTCCCAGAATTCCACAGCCAGCATTTCTGGCTGTGGAATTCTGGGAGTTGAAGTCCACATGCCTTAAAATTGTCAAGGTTGAGAAACACTGACTTAGAGGAAGAGAAATAGAAAATCTTTTCAGATAGAAGTAGTAGGCTCAGCAGTCCAGCACACAAAGTCTCATGTAGAATAGCTGTGTATAATCTGGTTTGTATTGGGAAAAAATTAGAATATTTATCGGATCACAGGAGGGATGTTTGTGAATATTTTGGGAATAATATGCAATGGTGATGCAGTGGTTAGCATGCAGTATTGCAGGCTAATTGTGCTGACTGCCAGCAGTTCGATCCTAACTAGCTCAAGGTTGACTCAACCTTCCATCCTTCCGAGGTCGGCAAATTGAGGACCCAGATTGTTGGGGGCAATAGGCTGACTCTGTAAACCATCTAGAGAGTACTGTAAAGCACTGTGAAGCGGTATATAAGTTTAAGTGCTATAATTCTGGATCTAATTGTTTCTCTTGTCTGTTAAAAATAGAAAACGGAATGTGCTTGTCTCATGCAGAGCTGCTATTTGAATAGTTTAAGTGGACAAGGTGGTAATCTCTAACCAATGCTGGCTGAACTCCAATATATGTGGGGTTGGTTAGTTATTGGATGGGAGTCTCCTACAAAATGTCTGTGCTGTAAAATTAGCCTGGGAAGTCAGAAAAAGAAGGTGGCAGTGGCAAAGCACTATCATATTACTGTTAAATAACACTATGTGGATGGATGTAATCACCAGGAGTAAAATGAAACTCACGGAAGATTCCCCCCCCCTTTTTTTTTAACCTTGGGAAAATGTTGATGGTTCTTGTTCAGATACATGGACTGGTGTTAACAATTGGTTGTAAACTTTATGGCTTGAGGGCCATCCCTACATATACCAGAAGCTCCTAATCTTTGCTCAATATAGCACTCTGCCTTAGACCACTTTTTGCAGCTTTGCTAGCTTTCTTGCTTTCCAAAATATTGTTAGCATGCAAAATAGTATTTTCAATTTGAAGCCCATCTCTCTAGACAGCATAATGAAAATTGTAATCTGATACATCTGTATATTAGGAAAACTGGTTTAAAGAGAGCCTTTAAGAAGCGTGGCTTGGCAAACAGTGAGAAAATCCAATGAGGAAATGCAGAGA
The DNA here is from genome assembly GCF_016545835.1 of Crotalus tigris. Taxonomy (NCBI): domain Eukaryota; kingdom Metazoa; phylum Chordata; class Lepidosauria; order Squamata; family Viperidae; genus Crotalus; species Crotalus tigris. The sequence goes on from NW_024097445.1 coordinate 347,192, forward strand.
ATCTTTGGTGGTGGAATGTCAAATTAAAATGTGGCTTCCTTTTACAATACAGTTCCAGCAGTTCTCAAATATTTGGCAGAGTCTGTGGCGATCCAAACAATCTAGCAATGTTCCTTTTCCTCTTCGCCTTGTGCTTTACCTGAACATAAATGTACAGGAGGAGCCAAATTTTAATCTAGAAGCATCTGCAAGTTCAAAGCTTTATTATGTCAGCAAGGTTCCCTCCCACCCAGAGACACTTTCTATGGTAACCTTTTCCCAACATGGCTGGGATTAAGGAACCTGTAGTCTTGAGCTAGGGGTTTCAACTATGGCTGAAATCCCAGGCAACTTAGAGATAAAAAGGTGATCAAGTTTGTGAAACCAAGCTTTCAAAATGTGTTTTGACAGGTCTCCCACTGTCCTGCATAAAGCTGTGGTTTACACTAGAATTCACCAACCTTTCTGGCTTTGTAGACCAGGGTGGATGGGAGAGGATGGTTCTGCAAGAGCGGTGGGTGCACATGCGACCTCCCACACTTCCGCGGCCTGGTTCCAAACGGCTCAAGGCCCAATAGTGGGTCGCGGCTTGGGGGTTGGGGACCCCGATTTACACAAGCACAGTGAAAGTGCTGTCACGTTGAATGTGAACAGGCATAGCAAGAAGCAAAATCCGGAGTCAGTTTTGAGAGATGGCTAAACCTGTGGGTCTAGCTACCTATTAAAACCTTCCAGCAATCAATGTTGGAAGGGCAGGTTGTTTCCAAAAGATTGTTCTATATGTAAGTGAAGTTCAGTATTTTTAGCATTTCTTTTAAAATTTGCAGAATTTTAAAATGGTAGTTTGTGTTGAGTGGTTGGAGAAAATCTAAATGTGAATGCTGATAAACATAAGCCTAAATTAAGAAAGTATGATTAAACTTACCTATTGTTTCTTACACACTCCTACTCCTAATTATAATGAAATAAATTGTTTTATTCATGATGGCGCAGTTGCATAAATTCATTTATTATTTTTGGGGAATGCAATATCATAACGTTTGAGGATTCCCTGTCTAACATATCAGAAGTTGATAGGATTAGAAAATGCTGATCTATAGATATATGTGTACTGTTTAGCTTAGCTCTATTGTCCTGCAGTTTTGGCCTTGAACATTCTGGATGAATTTTTCAGCAGCCGGTTTTCAATCATGATTTATTATGCTATCCATAGTAATATATGATAGCTAATCTATATATTACTAAAATTTTTGTATCTACCTCTAACTGGATGAAATGTACATCATACGGCAAAACTTTTTCCACCAAGTTGCTACAAATGGATGAACCTACCGAATACATCCAAAACCTATGACTCCTGCAGAATTGAAATTTGGCAAATGTTATAAAACATTTTATGACATAAACATTATCATAGAACATTTTATGACATAAAACAAAATGTCATAAAACATTTTGTGTGATCAATTCCTGATCTTTGACTGGGCGTGGACTAGTTTCAAGGCATCTCTGAATATCTCCCTAAATTTTTAATAAGTTTCCCAGTGAAAACAGTACTTTAGAAGCTCTTTCATTGTTGAAGGCATTAAGGAATCTGATAAGGAAATATCTATGAAATGATGATCCAAAGGTCTGGTATTAATTTTAGTTCAAATAGGCCCATTCCAAAAATGGTTTCTGAATTGTGCTTCAGAATTAACTATTTACTAATATTAATCCTAATTCCTATTCAGATAGTTTGGGAAGCTTTCAGTAAATTAAAAGCAGAAGCAAGCCCCTTATCTAAATTATATGAGAAGAAGCTTTTAAACCCTGCATTTATTGCAGCTTCTTTCAATTTTGCATATCACAACAAATCACAGCTTAGTATTACATCCTGAAAATTTAGAAATTATTAATAGTGTCCTTAAAATTATCATTGCCATCTTGTATGTGATCAAATGTATTATAATTACAAATGAAAAAGTTTATTGATCTGTTGTTTTCAAAATGTTTGAATTTTTCATAGTTACAACTTGAGAGTTTCTCAAAATGTTTCTAATTATATGCCACAATAAAAGCTGAAATTTTTTGTAGACAAGGATGTAGTATAAGTAAATGTTTGTTTTTTCTCTAACACTTGATTTCAGAGTTTTTCAAATAATGAAGCATTTATTTTTTTAAAAAAAAAAACACACACACAACCAAATAATAGCACAATAAAATCAGGAAAAGAAAACACCCAGGCAATAAACATCCAAATTCAAAGAACTATATGTTTTAAAAAGCTGTTTTATAACATGGTTGGAGAGGTGGCTGGTCTCTTCTGTCTATTATCCAAATAGTGTATCTAAGCATATTATGGTATAAGGAAAGAACATAATTTTTATTAAAAATTTTAATTATAATAAAAACTAATACAAATTAAACTTAGAAAAGAGAAGGGAAAGAAAGAATATAAAGTGCAGGGAAAAAGGAAGAATACATTAAAAAGTGTCTTCTAATCTTCATCACAGATATGAACAAATTTAATAACTCTTCACTTCCAATAAGATGGAAGGAAGCTTTGTTTGATCCAGAATTTAAATGTATTTCTTTCTTAATGTCTCTAAACTTGATTCAAAACCATTAATAGAAGTTTCTAATATTATGGATAAATATACATTTTGATGAAGCTGGAATTAGGACTTTTTCACTTTGTACACTTTGCAATGTATATTGTACCATGACAAGCAACAGATTAGACTTTTTCCTTTTGAATCTTGAAAATCATATGATTATACTTTAGTTTAATTTGATTTAGTTTAATTTGATTCTTGAGAATCTCATTTGTTGGCAGATCTATTTTAAACGTTGGTAAAAGACACAGTTCAAAAACTTTGTGAGGAGGTATAAGGGACGGGCACAAAGGGAAGAATCTTTTTAATTATGCACATCTGCCTGCTTGTATACCCTGACTCCAAATAGTGTAACTATTTCCAGTTTCCTTACTTCTCTTCTGGCCTTTGTCAAACATTCCATCTAATAAATAGGATTGGAGAAAGAATTGCTTTTTTTTTTCTAAAGCCACCATGAAGGCTACATACTCAGGTTTTTTCTTTGTCTTTATTGAATCAAATAAATCTCAGTCTGAATGTCTCCATTTTCAGATGTAATCCTCATACAGACCAATTTATGTGGGCTCCTAAATGTCAGATTTCAGGCCCTCTGTTGTATCACACCCAGGATACTTTTTCAGTCTGTTCCAAGCCAATATGTTCATCACTTTGTGTGATAGGATTTGTAAATAAACAATTAACCATTGTTTATTTTAACGATGGTATACTGAAAAAGCCTCAGTGGTCTGGCTCACTTTAAATTCTGGTCTTATGCATAGTGTTACGCCCTGAATGAGAGGTGAAATCCTGAGGCCTAATGTCTCCCAACAGTTGATGGTATAACCTTCCAAATTCTCCAAAAGCTACTACTGAACTGGAACTTGCAACGGAATAGAAAGTAAACATTATTCAGTACCTAAGTAGGTACTATCATGTCAGCTTTATTTAACTATAACTGAATACAAATTTCTGTCTTGACATTGCCCACTTCGTTCAGAATGTGGCCATTGAGATGCTATCAAATGTGGCCCTCAGCTATGGAGTAGCTGTATTCTTCTGCCATAAATCTTGGTTTAACAAGTCGCATCAATTGGGTTAATGCAACATACTAATCCACAATCAAAGTTGTGAGTTAGTATGCAGATTAAATTCCATTGTTATGTATAAGCTGGGTTGACAGGATCATGAATGAGTAGGTGATAAGTCGCCTGGGAAAGCCAAGGGAAATCATCAAAACAATTAAAAAACGAAAATTAGAATATTTCGGACATGTGATGCGACACCCAGAAAAATATGGCATACTCCATTTAATCCCTCAGGGAAAGATTGAAGGCAAATGAGGTCCAGGCAGAAGAAGAACATCATGGCTTCAAAATCTAGGAGACTGGTTTGGACAAAACTCAGGAGCACTTTTTCGTGTGGCTGCTGATAAAAGCAGGATCGCCAACATGATCGTCAACGTCCGATAACGGATACGGCTCAAGAAGAAGAAGAAGTGAATGACATTTCTTCCTCCTCGAGTTAAAAAAAAAAATAGTGTGAATTCTGATTTTCTTCCCTTTGTACTGAGACTAAGAGTAAAAAAAACGAAGAAAAGTTATGGCTCAGAATTTATACATTTCATTGGTAGGCTGAATATTTCACTTAGTGGATGTGTCCTTGTTCTCTTGCTGAGGTTTGTAGTGACTGTAAGTTTAGGAGAGAGTGAGAAAGAGAGAGATGCTGTTTGCAAAACTGGTCTTATCGTGGCTGATAATACATAGCAAGTACTATTGCTTTGCTGACCATGCATTAAAGGGCATCTTGCCAAGATGAGACTGAGCTTCCATTTATGAGCATGTGAAGTTGGTGGCTTGGGAAGGAAGTAGAATAATTTCTTCTTCGTCCCACGCTCCTCTGATCTCAGGGTTGGAAATTACCCAGAGAAGCTGATACTGCCCAGGCTGTGGACTGTTGCCTCATAGAAATCTGGCACTGTTTGGCTAGATTTACGCCAGCAAAGAAGTGAACAATGGTGCATGGCACAGCTGCCCACTCTACTGGATTTCTGATGTTTGTTTCTCATCTCAAGAGCACTTGATGGTGGCAGGGAAATGTGTATTGCATGGTTTTTCATTGCAGGCAAAGGATATAGGCTATGGGGGACAGTGGTTGCCAATTACAAGTGCCTGTTCACATGACCAAGCATCCTTTGTCTTTGTCTGCTGCTCTGATTCTGGCAGGTTATTGCACTCTGCAAAGGAATATGTCTCCAAGTTGTGCACTGATAATTTAAAAGCCTTGTTTTTCCCTGCCCAGCACATCACATCTTATTAAAATCCTATAGCTATTATCAGGCCAAGTGATTAGAGCCCTGTAAAAAAAACATTTCTGTTTTGTTTCATGCACACTTATAGATCTCCCAGTTCCATCACAAGCTGCATGTTGATTCCTTGCAATCCCAGAACTGGCATTTGACTGACATGGGCATCTTCCGCAAGCGTGTGATTCCATATAGACCTCTAACCCAGAGTTACTTATTTACAAAAGTGCTTTATAGAAGAACTGTTGTTGAAAAGGGTCTTTACATGCATCCATGTGCATTATTAACCTTGGCCTTGCAGGTCATTATCTACTCCAAAAGTTCTGCGTACCCCAAGCCCTTTTCCTGTAAGTAACTATGAGGAATCTCTGTATCAGATGATTTTGGTAGCCTAGCTGGACTTGATACAAGCCCAATCTTCAAGTAATGGAGCTACTTTTGGTTTTAAGGATATTGGAGTGGTACAATGATTCTAAGTTATCATCCTAAATAATCAGCGTGTGTGAGATCTGTTTCTGAATAGACTATGGAAATTTCAGACGCCACATCTCAGTAATTTTCCTTGGCATTGCAATTTCTATACCAGTCCTTAGCTCCCACATGGACTCCCTTCATGGATTTTTTCCCCTCTTCTGCTGAAATGGTTCCCATTCCCCTGATATGGAGAAGATGAAGTAAATAAATGATTGCATTACAGTTGTTTAAAAAAATACTTTGTCTTAAAACGGAATAGAAGCTGTTCAGAATCTGATGGAATCACTATGTTTTTGGATTACTGTCTCTTTACAAAGAAAAAAAAACTACCGTATGTTTCACAGAAGATTCCTTTTAGCTATTATTAGTTTTTAAAAGATCAACCCCAACCAAACTTTTCTATCTTAGGCCCAGTTAAGACAGCTGATGACTAAAGCTGACTAAATTTATGTTCAATTAGTTACCAAATTACAGTGTTTAAAAGGTGATTAAATACATGTCTCTGCATCTACCCATATTTTTTTCAAAATATGTTTTATTGGAACATTATCACCATGCCATTAGTCTTTGTTCTTTTTTTAAAAAAAATTGCATACATTCAGTTATTTCTAAAGTACAATGAGATCTTTGTCCCCTTGAAATGTTCTTGCAAGTGTAGATTAAAACCGTTCGATATAGATTTTTTTTCCTGTCACTTGGATTCTTTTAAAGATGGTTTGAAATATTTTAAAGGGAAATGGGTTGAATTGAGTGGTGTGGATCAAAGGAAGCAGTCATAAGATTACACATTCTTGATATTTCCTGTGAGGAACTTTGAGGTTTTCACACCCGAAGGCCCAAAATATTGCACTGAGCAAGAGAGAGCTTTTGTTCTTTTTTTCTGTCGAATTACAAGTTTTTCCTTGCCACAGAAAGCTGGCTTTTGGTTAATAAATACTTGCTGTTTGTTTTATGTTAGGGTTACATTCTGAGAAAAATATCTCTTCCCTCCCCAAGCGGGCTCTTATAAATGCCTTTATTGTATAGCGTCTCCTTTGACTTCCTTTTGTCATTCTGGCTGATGTTTGTGCATTCAGGATTTTGTGTGCCGGTGTGCTTTAACTGCCCGCACTTCCCTTCATCTCTTTTCTCCAGCATTCGTCTGAACGTGCTGATGGCAACCTCAGGTCTTAACACCATCTGACAAAGCATACCTCTGTCCTAATGGGGTCAAGAGATGCCTTTTAACAGCAACTAGAAGTCAGCTCAAAAAAAGCTGCTCTTTGTCCAAAGCAATCCTTGTGATTTAGTTTTAAATAAATTGCCTCTTGTTGGGGATTCAAAGGCTGGCCCCTGTGTCAAGCAAGGCTCACTGTTTGACAGGCTTAGTTGATGAAAAGCAGCACCAAAGCCTCTGCAGTCAGTGGAAGAAGCAAAGCTTTTATTTTTCTTGAGAGAACTGTTTTAATGCATGCATTAATGCATTCCCTGTTTGCTACTGGATTAAAGAATCCATTGGAGTTGAGCGGCCAATACATTTAAATAAATAAATAAATAAAATATGTATTTTTTTTTTTTTTTGCTAAGAACATCTGATCCATCTGAGTACAGCTTTTTGCTGCTGAGGGTACTGTACTGGACATTAAGTTAATATCTTTATTGAAGTATCCATTATCTTATATTACAACGGAATGGCTGAAGGCAAATTGAAAACCATGCTATACATTAATAAAACCTAAAAATTATTTTCGGAGTGCATGTAAGCAGACAGAGAAGAGCTTGTTTAATTTACCCAAGGATGCTACTCTAGAAAAATAAAAAGAAATTTGCTCTGATACTTGACGAATTGGTCTGCTTCAGCAACATGCCAAAGAAAAATTATGACATCTTAAAACTCCCACTAAGTTCATACAGGGTGAAAGCAGGTCTTCAGGTAGCCAGATTGCAGACTGTGATGGCATTAAAGTTCAAATCCAGTATCCTTCATTGAGATTAGAACAAGTGAACAATTGATACTGGAGAATGACCTAACATCCCAGCAGCCTCATTCACACTTGCCTAGTTATTGCTGTCTTGCAATGATTGTTAACATGGATTAGAAATGTTTTGCATGGAGACTGCCACTGTTCTATATTGTCCTATGAGTCATGTAGGGAAGGACTAATCACTTAACAGCCTATCACAAATAGGCTTTTTGTGAGTTATATCCTCCAAGGTCCTTCATTCTTCATTGTGCAAGAACCGTAGTGGCGCAGTGGGTAGCATGCAATATTGCAGGCTAATTCTGCTGACTGCCAGCAGTTCGATTCTCACCAGCTCAAGGTTGACTCAGCCTTCCATCCTGCCAAAGTCAGTAAAATGAGGACTCATATTATTGGGGGCAATATGCTGACTGTGTAAACCGCTTAGAACAGCGGTTCTCAACCTATGGGTCGCGACCCCATTTGGAGTCGATCGACCATTTTTCGGGGGTCGCCAAAGAAGGCGATCTGCCATTTTCTCCCCTCAGGGGGCGCCGCCGCGCATGCACGTCGTGCATGGGAGTGGCACCACGCATGCGTGCCGTGCATGGGGGTGCCACGCATGCACGCTGCGCATGGGGGTGCCGCGCATGCATGCCGCGCATGGGGTGCCGTGCATGCACACCACGCATGGGGGTGCCGCGCATGCGCACCGCGCCCGCATGCGCAGAACGTTTGTGTGACAGGGGTCGCCGTCACACAAACGTTGAGAACCACTGGCTTAGAAAGAGCTGTAAAGCCATAAGTCTGTGGTATTGCTACTATTTTCTCACTTTATTTCTGTGCTTCGAGCTGAGCTATCATTTGGCTCTCAAATGAGCATTTTCTTCACTTAGCAATTTAACAATCAATGAAAGAAAGAATGAGCAGTCCATTATTCTCAGCCAGCTAGATTATAGGTAGGCCTCGACTTACAATAGTTCATTTAGTGACCGTTTGAAGTTACAACAGCACTGAAAAAAAGTGACTTATGACCGTTTTTCACACTTACAACCATTGCAGCATCCCTGTGGTCACATGATCAAAATTCAGATGCTTGGCAATTCATATTTATGTTGGTTGCAGTGCCCCAGGGTCATGTGATCTCCTTTTGCGACCTTCTGACAAGCAAAGTCAACGGGAAAGCCACTTAATTACTAACTTAACAATTACAGTGATTCACTTAACTGTGGCAAGAAAAGTCGTAAAATGGAACAAAACTAACTTAACAAATATTTCATTTAGCAACAGAGATTTTGGAGTCAATTATGGTTGGCTTCAGGCATTCTAAATGTAGCCTGCTTTCTGCCTACAAAACTAAAACCACTTCCATGTTGCATAAGTAACTGGATTGATGAGTTGGAAAACATTTTTAAAAATCAGTAAATAGGCAGTTGCATCACCGCCAGCCATAAAAGGGCCTTGAATTAGCCTGCACTTGTGCAGCTATTAATGGTACAGTTGCCTAAGGCATAATTACCTCTTACAGGAGAATGGCACTTCTGTTTAGGCACATAAAGCTTGTAAATGGTCATTTAGTTGCTTATCCCCAGCAAGTAAGGCTAGTTCTTATGATTTTGGAAAACAGCTGGTGATTCTTAATTTTTTTTTCCTTTTAACCACTCAAGTCACAAATAACTGAGACAGTTGGGCATACAGCTGGTAGTGGCTAATATCGCTATCTCTAGTATTTGTGATTTGTGTTTATCAAACATGCATATTTGCAAATGTAATGAGCCTTAAGGTCTGCAATATGAGCACTATTTACGAAGACCATAAGTTCTAGTCATGCCTTAACCATGAAAGCCAGCTGCGTGACTTTGGATTAGTCACTTTCTCGCAGCCGAGAGTGGTTGTTATGAGGAAAATAGGGAGAAAGAAAATGTATTGGATATGTTCGCCATCTTGGGGTTATTTGTAAAAATAATAAAGGCAGGATAGAAATAAATAAAATAAAATAGGATCATTTTTAACCTACTGATATTCTGAGTTTATAGGGATTCTTATTTAAGTTCCATGAAATTTAATTTGCCTTGTTTATTTAACTACTGGAGAAGTATATATTTGATAATAAATAGCTGTTTAAGACAGAGGCCTCCAGTCTTTTAGGCACCAGGGACTGGTTCTGTGGGGAGAGTTTTTTCCGCGGACCGGAGAGGGCATGGTTTCGTGTGCTGCCTGCATCCCATGGATGGGGCTTCGCTTGTTTGCGTGGCCCGGTTTCTCATATGCCACAGCCCGTTGCCTGTCCAGAGACCGGGGGTTAGGGATCTCTGGTTTAAGTGGCTGCTGTAGCGGAATTTAACAATTTAGTTGGCAATTGCCCAATTTAAATTAAACAGGTTGGCATATGGATGGAAATAGATCTTAACACATTTGACAAAGACAAGACAAATTCCAAAGGCAAGACAAATTCCAAGTGAACTTCATTTTAGAAAGGCTAATTTTAAACTAATTTTATATGCTGTGGTGTACAAGCATCTTTCTATCCATTCTTGTTTTATGTTTTACTTGTTTTTTGTAAAGCCATAAACAGAGGCTTAAAAAGAGTTCTCCCCTTCTTGTCTCATAGTCCTTGATCCTCTTGGCTCTGACCGGAGTTCTCTTCTTGGGTCTCAACCTGGTTTTCCTTGGCATCTATCTCATCTGCCTGTCTTGCTGCAAGAAGGAGGAAGAGTCGGAGACTAAGAAGTCCAAATCTTGTTGCATCACCTGGACTGCAGTGGTAGCCGCTCTCATGTGTTGGTGAGTTCTTTCAGTCTGATCTGTAATAAGGGTGTGGGAAAGCTTTGAAAACTTCCTTCAGTGACAGCTTTTAAAAATGTCCTGTATAAAAAGTTATAACTCAAGAGCTTTGGTATAATGAGGGCTGGTTCTTCTTAAGGACAGCGTTCGGTTAAACAGTGGGTCCATAGGAAGACCCGTTGGTCTATTTTTCTAAATGCTGTAAGGAGGGCCCACTGAGTTTTCGCCTGTTCTTCTTGTGTAATAGTATATGACTGAAAAAATAGAGAGTATAAAATCTGTGTCCAAGGAAATTAAATATACCCAGTTCCTGCAACTGTTCTTCAAATGTTCTAGCATCCAGTCCCCTTATCATTTGTGTTGCTTTTCTCTACATCTTTCTAGAGTCTCAACATCTTTCTTATATTGTGGCGACCAAAACTGGGTGCAATATTCCAAGTTGGCCTTACCAAGATATTATAAAATAGTACTAAAACTTCATAACAGCAAGTTTTCCATAGCTCACTCTACTTTCCTGACCTTTTACATCACATGCTATGACCTCAGTACAAAAAAACAAGACCAAGTTTCACATCATATCAGCTACTGTACTGATTGTCCTTGACCTATGACTACATTGGCATGAAGCATCCATTGCTAAGTGATAGGGTCATTAAGTGAATTATCATGTGTCCTTATCCAATTTTCCCCATTGCTTATTGGAAGCCAGTTAGAAAGTTCACAGTTGGCCATTCCATGACCCCAAGATGCTGTCCTTGTGGTAAATAAATGCCAGTTGCCAAGCACCCAAACCACAGTTGTGATTGTGGGAATGTTACAACAGTTGTAAATGTAAGAACCGGTTTTAAGTCACTTATTTTAGTGCTGTCATAGCTTTGAACTATTGTTTCATGAATGTTCGCAAGTCAAGTAATATCTATATAGATCTGACTTCTGTAAGAGAGACCAAACAAAAACCTATTGTCTTTCTGATGTAGAAGTAAACATTTGTTCCATTAAATTTATGCTTTTATCATTGGTGAATATGTAACCACCTTGCTTTCTGCTTGTTGTTTTGAAGGTTCTTCTGTGATTCATGACTATGCATTGTGTCTCCAAGTTATTTAAGCTTTTTCTTCATTATTTGTTTGGTATCTAGTATTTCATGATTTGCCTTTGCATTCCAAGGTATTCTTAACTTTTTTCTCCAGCCACATAATTCAAAAAAAATTTTTTTTTTCCATTCAGCTTTCCTGGTGGTCCAACTTTCAATGAACGCCTTGATAGTGCATGCCTTTGTTGTCAGTTCCTATCTCCTCACTTTAACCTTTTGAGTAGATCTATCATACTCTCTCTCCCCAGCAGCAGATGCCTCTTTATTTCATAGATAAAGTCATCATCCCCATTAGCTGGAAAGACAAAATGTATTTCTTATTCTACTTCTCTGCCTATTTGTATGGGGTTAGCTTTGTAATAATTTACTTCTTTTAATATTGAGAAGGAGATTGACTTTTTAGTCTCTTCTTTCTCTTTTAACAAAAGAGTCCTTAGACATCAAAGTGGTATCACCAGCATATCTGATGTTGAAGATTTTTCCTAGAATTATAATTTGAAATTCCATTTCTTCTACTCCAGTATTTGTGTGACGTTTATTTCATTTATATGCAGAATATAAGGGGGCAATAAAACAATGTCAGTGCACTCCTCTATTAATTTGGGAACATTTATTTGTTCTATATTTTCTTTGATTGCTTCCTAATCATCCTGTATATTGTTCAGTAGGCAGATGTGATCACTTGGTACCATCCTATTTTTAAGAGCTATTAATGATATCTTGTGATCTACCCAGTTAAAAGCAAACGAAGCAATAAATAACTCTTTTTGGGAACCCTCTTGTCTCTTCCATTACCCACCAAATATTAACAATGCGATCTCAAGTGCCCCCTACTCTTAATGTGGTTTCTGCTTCTAGTAGTTCTTGTTCCATAGGCTATAGATACCGTAGTAATATTTTTCTTTGTGCTTGTGCCAATTTTTAAGTTTTTTATTTTTACATATGGCACAACCTAGAAGAACAAACCCATCAGGAAAAGATTCAGCAGTCTATCTGCATTTAAAAGACAAAGGCCATTGTTTTGAAGACAGCAATTCCACATTTTGGACAGAGCGGACTGCTGGTTTGAAAGAGGGGTCAAAGAGGTCATCTATATCAAAAATGAATAGCCCTCTCTCAACGTAGGGGGAGTGATATGACATTATATATCTCCAGTCTGCAACACAGTTCTTTCAGTGGTTCCAAGAAGGCTCCACACCCATTCGCACCACTCAGATGACTGAGGACACAGATAAACCTCCAGGTGGCCTCAGCAACTCTCTAAAAGAATGCAAATGACCAGCTGTCTGCAAGGAATATAAACTCTTCCATTCCCCACCATCCAGTCAGAGCTGAAGAAGCTTCTTGGATGAGAAGCGAAACGTCTTCAAAGAGAAAAAAGAAAGTCCAGTTGCCTCTTGAAAAAGCACATTTGGGAACTTTTTTATTTTTTTTGTGAGGATGCTTTCCAGAAAGGTAATTGTGCAAGCCACAAGTTTTGATCACCAAGAAGCAAGTGGTCCAAGAAATAATATTTAACTTGGGCATCTAACCTGAAAGATGAAGTCATCCATTTATATTCTTGATGATGAAAATCAATTCACCACAACCTCTTAATGCTTTCAGAAAAAACTGTCTTCCTGATTCTGTAAATGAAATCATAATAATGGATTTTTGTCACTTATCTCTGTTAGTAAAGTGTTAATTACCTGCCAATAGTTACTTGAAATGTAAAATAGACCATATTAACTAAAATATCATGTAGTTTCTGATGCTTGAGAGTACTTCACAGTACATACCCTTGTAAGAAGTCTGAGCCATGTCATCTTTCTTTATATCTAGTTTCTTGCATAGCTGTAGGAAAATGGACTTATTTACATGGAAAACTGCTGTGTTTTTGTGTGCATAACCAATTCACATTCCTCTTAATCCATTATGTTTCTGTTATCAGTAAATTTGATTATTTCACAAGGGGAAGGGTAGCCAGATATTACAGTTTCATTGGGTTCTTTGAGCATTCAGCAGACTTTCCTCTTTTTCTCCTTGCCACCCATATAAATGATAGGGTCATTGGCTGCACTTCTATGCCTGACTCAGAGAAGAAAGCCTAGTAAAGCCATTTGCAGGTGCCCCAAACCTTCACATATAATTCTAGATTTTGCTTTAATATGACTGAGAAGTTCATTGTGCTCCAATATTCATTTCCCTTGTAGCAAATTCCAAGAGGATGAAGGAAATCCAACAATGGAGGAATCTGTTTTACTCTATCTTCCAAGGGGATGGCACAATTTGTTTCCAAGGGTCACATGACATTTGCACATAGACTCTGAATTAGAGGGCAGTGAAACTGGGAGCCTCAGGAAAGAGAGATTATATCTTTATCTCCTGGATTTGAATATGATCATCTAAATGTTTCCTGTCTGTGTGAGATCTTCTTTACTATCCCACTGAATGAGACAGCATAGTAATAGAGGTTGCATGTGATACTCTGTTTTCCCCAAAATAAGCCCTATCCCAAAAATAAGCCCTAGCTTGATTTTGGGGGGGGCGGACCTAATATAAGCCCTACCCCAAAAGTAAGCCCTAGCATTGTGGTTGCCTGGGGGCGTGGGGGGTGAGGATGGCCAATTTGATGTCTCTCACATGGGATGTGAGGTAGCCCAGGCAGGCTGGGGGCGGAACCACGGAGTTTTGCATGGTACAAATGATACTGTTACTGCACCAAAGCCATTTAGTCCGAGGTAACTAGTGAATGTGGTTTCAGCTTTTACACTGTCCCTTGACTAGAAAGGGTATAATTCAGGGATCACTCCCCTTTTCCTTCAGCATGGCCCAAGCTGCCTGTGCTTCTTTCCAATTCTGCCTCAAAGCTTCAGCAATTCGGTTCTCTCCCATCCTTCCCAGCCCGTTCTTCCCTAACCCCACCCCCTTCCTTTGACTACCACCTCCTCATTAATCTATTTTCACCCAAGTGGGGCAGGCTTTCTTTCTCATCGCTTGTTCTTCTCCAGGACTGTTTTCTTGCAAAGATTTTGCTTGTTTGCTTTCTCAGCAGCAGAACACGTCCCACTCTGAAAGGAGAGGGGAGCATCGCCTGTTGGTTTTGGCTTATTGGAGGGCTCCATCCAGTTTGGTGATTGGCTTACAGGAGGGCTCCTCTTCAGCCTGGTGTATGCTGGGTGCTGAAGTTCTGTGCAAGTGAGGTTTAGCAGGCCAAGAGCTCAGGGTCGTGTGTGTGTGTGTGTGTGTGTGTGTGTGTGTGTGTGTGTGTGTGAGAGAGAGAGAGAGAGAGAGAGAGAGAGAGAGAGAGAGAGAGAGAGAGATCCGATCCAACCTCTGTGTGTGTGTGTCTGTGTGTGAGAGAGAGATCCAATACAAACTTTTGCAGAGCAGCAAATCCACAGCATCGAGATGCCACGCCTGGCAATTGAAACTCATCCAGCTGCTGCCTCAACGTCACATTTGTAGATAGTCCCTGAACAGAACAAGTGACAAGAAAGAAAGCCTGCCCCTCGTGGGTGGAAATAGGTAAATGAGGAGGTGGTAATTGAAGGAAGGGGGTGGGGTTAGGGAAGGATGGGCTGGGAGAGAACTGAATCGCTGAGGCTTTGAGACAGAATTGGAAAGAAGCACAGGGAGCTTGGGCCATGCTGAAGGAAAAGGGGAGCGATCCCTGAATTAGACCCTTTCTAATCAAGGGACAGTGTAAAAGCTGAAACCACATTCACTGGTCACCTCAGACTAAATGGCTTTGGTGTGGCAACATATCTTCTACCTAGTTTGTACCATGCAAAACTCTGTAGTTCCTGAGCTCAGCCCCACCTTCCAATCTGGTACTCCAGCGGGCCTGGTGCCCCATCGTGATGACCCCGCCTCCGCCCCACCGGTACCTCTGCCTCCGCCTGCAAAATAAGACACTCCCAAAAATAAGCCCTAATGGGTCTTTTGGACTAAAAATAAATATAAGACCCAGGCTTATTTTCAAGGAAACATGGGGTAGGAAATATTATCCTCATGATTAAATTAAAGCAAGATATGAAAACGGGCAAGTGATTCCATCAATCCTTTGATAAAGCTAAGTGGTTAAACCGGGGCTATAGCATATAGAATTTTACATACAAATAGGACCTAGTCTTCTTCTGCACCTGAACATTCATAACAGTTAAACATAGAAATGGACAACTAAGTTCTATTTTGCTGTGTTTAGAAGTATGAGAGAAAAGAAGATTGTCAAATGTTACATTACATGTCCTGCAAGATCAAGGAATATTTTACCATTTTATAGACAAGACTGTTTCTCATCCTTACTTACATAGAGATGGGGTCAAATGTTGCTTTCTAAGTTGTGGTTCAAGGCCCAAGTTTGTGCATATGCAAATAGCACCTTCCAGTGTCTTTTGATAGTATCATTTTGTTTCCTTTGTACTGGGTCACTTTAAATGTAAAACATTGACCAACTGATCTTATCTTTACTCAGCAATCTATAAATTGGTGCACCTATGCCTTCCTGATTTGTCACTGATAAGGCAGTTCATACATTGCCAAAAGGCATTTAGTTAATCTAAAGGCTACATCAAAAGCTAATTATTAGGAAGAATTGAACAAAGTCCAGTCATAAATGAGACAGTTGTACACCTTCTCCCCCGGAACCCCTAAACAACCTGGTTCTGCTAAACCACTTTTTTAACTTTTTTGAAAGCAAATAAGTGACGAAAGATAGCCAAAGGAAGTTCATTTGTTACAGTAGTGACAATCAACGTAAAGAAAGAATATCCTCTGGATATGTTTAGTTACTTAACAGCTGTCATCTCTAAGTAGCAAAATAATAGACCTGGCTAGGGTTGATAGGACTTGTAGTCAAACTTTTGGAGAGCTGCAAGTTGGGGAAGATTGATATGTTTTTTGTGAAGTTACATAAAGTGGCAAGAATTATCCACTCTTGTGGAAAATTGAATTTTTGATGTTCTGTCTGGGATTTGCTCCACATCACCAATGAGAAGTAACCACTTTTTAAAGGGTGCATATGCAAGCTTAAGAATAGCCAAAACATTAACCTTTGATGTATTACAGAAAATAAAGACTCTTTTCTTTCATCAATGATTTTTTATTTTTAAATACTTCTTTTCTATGCTTCCCTGTTCCAAGTAGATCTGGTGTTTCAATTATTAATCACATTCTTGCATTAAAAACTGGTAGTAGATATGCCCTAAATTTATTTTGCTATTTGACACTTTCAAAGAGTAACTGGTTTCATACATTGCACTAAGGTAAGCCATGGATTATTCAGACTATGTTTACTGAGCAATCACAGTGCCCAAATTTATATATTAAGCATGTAAACATTAAATTGTTGTGTGAAAACATGAACCCAGAAAACATCTTAAATCAAAATCAAGTAAACTATGAGATAATTAAGCACAGTAATTAAAGTAGGCCAGTCAAGTTACTTATGGTTTTTATTGCTATTTTTTTTTTGTTTTTATTGTTTTTAAGAACTTGCAGTGTTAGAAATAGGCATTCTGTATCATATCTGACTAACCTTAGCAACAAACACAAAGGAAATGACATCCATATATGTGCTTCATATATTTCCTTCCATGTGTTTTCTGATGGGTTTCCATTGAATTCTGTTGGTTGCTCTTCTATAAACACTGTTCTCAATTAGATCATTCAGTTACTTGTTCCAAGGATTTACAAGGATTTTAGTCCTTAATTATTTGATAGTCATCTAAGTCTCCAAAGGTGGAGGAGGGTTTTTTCCCTCCCTAATTCTCTTTGCTGAATAGAACTATCTGTATCTAGGAATAAATATAATGATTAAACCAGCATGCTCTTCCCATGACTTGCTTCCTTCCCAGAATAGAGGCACGTGATTTCCAGACCTTCGGGCTGATTAAAAATTCCATGGAATCAGATAAATGTATGAACTTTGAACAAATAAGATGGGGAGGAAGCAGAGAAATAAAATACCTAAGTAGTTTTAAGTTCCCCAGGATGTCTTGAGTGCAGCTGTTTAATGTAATCAGTTGAATTCCAATAGCTAGAAATCTGGTTCTTCGACTTTTAAATGAATAGCAAAAACAGTCTGAATGAAGTTATACATATTGTGCCAGACATCTAACTCTGTCTTACTTTCTGCTTGCCATGTGCTTAGAAATGTCAGTGGGGAGTCTTGCACCATTAGGGTGGTATGATCAAACTGAAATTTGTATTTGGACATGAATCCTCTCTTAAAGTTACTTCAGTTCCATTGACTTGACATTTCAGATGTTAAATGACACTCGGCTTTATAACATGCTATCACAGTGTGTTTTCCTTTTGTTTTTGAGCTGGTCATTGATTGTTAATAATATTTATTTACTTTATGGAGATGAGCATCACAAGGGTTTTTAGGTTCATGGTGACTCTTTAGCTTATTTAAAACTGAGTGAATAGTGGTTATACCTGGGTTACATATATCCAGATAACCATTAGATGGCAGCAGAGAGATACATAAATATTAATGTTCTGCTGCCATCTAGTGGTCACCTGGATTTTTACAGTCCAAGTATATGGTTCAAGCTTGCCTTTCTTATATATAAGGGAATGTGTGGATGACCTTAGGGGACAAGGGGAAGAAATGCTGTCTAGACAAGAGAGGCAGGAACCCCCAGTGATAGTCAGAGAAAGAAACATAGGAAGAACCTGACTAAGTGGATAAAACAGTCAGAAGTGGGGTGAGGAGTTTGTACTTTCAGACTTACAAAATTCTGTTAATATATTTTTACAATAAAGTAGAATTAGTTCATCTGGTTGTGTTTTCTGACTGATTTATCTGGGAGAGCTGACATAAATCTTGCAAGTCTAGTAATCTACCAGCTATGATATAACCATCTTCTCGTAAAAGGGAACATTGAGACCAAGTGAAAATTGTCCAATACAGTTGGGTCCTGCAATGGGCTGTTTAGTGGGGAGGAACACTGCCTCTTTAAAAAATGGTCAAGGAAGAATTCACCACCATTAGCCAACCATGAAGGGCATGGATCTAATACACGTAAGCAAGCTGTCTATTAGTTATGAGTACCCAGTCCACTTCATCAGAACCAAGCTTCTAGATCAGGGGTCTGCAACTTTGACAACTTTAAGACTTGTGGACTTCAGCTGGCTGAGGAATTCTGGGAGCTGAAGACCACAAGTCTTAAAGTTGTCAAGGTTGCAGACCCTAGATCAGGGCTTTTCAACCTTTTCACAGATTGTACCCCTTTTAGGACATGACAATATTTGAGTACCGTCAGTGCTTAGCAAGGTGTCAAAAACTTGATAACTAAAAAAAGGGGGGGGGATTTTGGATTTTACTGATTAGATTCATTTGTTGTTATAGAAATGGCTAGTTTATAATATTATGGAAAAGTAAAAAGTTGAGGTTCAATGTTAATGTTTCCTTCTACTGCAACAGAGGAAGTATGTTCTTTTGCCCTTCTCCCCCTCACTTTCCCCCTTTTTCCTCCCCACTGTGTCCTACTATTTGCCTTTGTATTTTTGTATTTTATTCTATAATCTAATAAAATTTTACAAACTGTAGAAAAAAAGAAAAAACTTGGCACTTTTAACACTTGTGGACTTCAACTCCCAGAATTCCTCAGCCCTCAGGGCTAGTTGAGAAATTCTGGGAGTTGGTCCACAGGTCTTAAAGTTGCTAAGTTTGTAGATTCCTGGGCTAGCTGGTTTGCCCTTCTGAGCTCTTGCACAGTGTAGTAAGAATGCACCCCCCCAATCCCCTCCCTGTACCGTTAAAGACACAGGAATCAAGTGCAAAGCAAGAAAATAAAGAAACACAAACTCTGGTTTTTTTTCTCTTTAAGCTGCCTCAGGCGTGTCATGTGTCACAATGTTGCAATTCTAGACTGAAAGGCTCCCGCAATTGTGAAAAACTTTAGCTTTAAATTAAGCCTGTTTATCTTCAAAAAAAACTTTCTAAAAACCCCAGACAGACTCAATTAAAGGGGGTAAAACTAATTACATTTGTTTAAAGGGATTAAACCTTTCCTGTTGTCTTTTTTCCCCTTCCCCCACCCAAACCACGTTCTTTTATAGCCTCTCCTCTCCCCCCTTTTTCTTCAGTTCACCTCCAGCTCCGAGCTGCTTCTGGAAGCACCAATCAGCTGGAGCCCTGCTGACTCCTGGGGCTTCTGCCGAGCCCAGACAGTCCTGCAGCTGCCTCTCCCTCAAGCTTGGCTCGCTTCGGCTCATTCCCCTCCCCTGCTACACTTGGCTAGCAATCACATACCACCTGCCATGTGGCAAAGTACCACCAGTTGAATAGCCCTGTCCTAAATAACCAAGCGACACTGAATTTCAGCCACTACTGTAGGACCTGCTCCAAGGCTTGAGTCCAATTTGGAGCAGAATCAACAAATCTCCAAGTCAACCCTTCCCAGGAGGGCCTTGTAATGATATGTGAGAATGATCTTAACAGACAGAGTGTAGGGATAGGTAACTGAACCCAGAGCAGGAATGTGGGTGGGGCAAGAGGAGTCCCTAGTTTCAGACTGCAAAGGAAACGGGGAGAAATATACTTTCAAATTGGCAAGATTGATGTTAACCTTACAAGGTAGACCAGACAGGAAACAACAGCAGATGAGCTACTTTTATTTTATTGAAAAGTTTGTTGTTGTTGCGAAGTCATGTCTGACCCATCGCGACCCCATGGACAATGTTCCTCCAGGCCTTCCTGTCCTCTACCATCTTCTGGAGTCCATTTAAGCTCACATCTACTGCTTCAGTAACTCCATCCAGCCACCTCATTCTCTGTCATCCCCTTCTTCTATTGCCCTCAATCTTTCCCAGCATTAGGCTCTTTTCCAGTGAGTCCTTCCTTCTCATTAGGTGGCCAAAGTACTTGAGTTTCAACTTCAGGATCTAGCCTTCTAAAGATCAGTCAGGGTTGATCTCCTCTAGGACTGACCGGTTTGATCGCCTTGCAGTCCATGGGATTTGCAGGACTCTTCTCCAGCACCATAGTTCAAAGGCCTCAATTCTTTTGCACTCAGCTTTTCTTATGGTCCAACTTTCACAGCCATACATTGTAACTGGGAAAACCATGTCTTTGACTATACACACTTTTGTTGGCAGGGTGATGTCTCTGCTTTTTAGTATGCTGTCTAGATTTGCCATAGCTTTCCTCCCCAAGAGCAAGCATCTTTTAATTTCTTGGCTGCAGTCTCCATCTTGGAGCCCAGGAAGATAAAATCTGTTACTACCTCCATTTCTTCCCCATCTATTTGCCAAGAATTGAGAGGGCCGGATGCCATGATCTTGGTTTTCTTAATGTTGAGTTTCAAGCCAACTTTTGCACTCTCCTTCTTCACCCGCATCAAGAGGCTCTTTAGTTCCTCTTCACTTTCTGCCATTAGAGTGGTATCATCTGCATATCTTAGGTTGTTGATATTTTGCCCGGCAATCTTAATTCAACTTTTGATTCATCTAGCCCTGCCTTCCTCATAATATGCTCTGCATGTAAGTTAAATAGGCAGGGTGACAGAATACAGCCTTGCCGGACTCCTTTCCCAATTTTGAACCAATCAGTGGTTCCATGTCCAGTTCTCACTGTTGCTTCTTGACCTGCATATAAGTTTCTCAAGAGACAAATAAGATCGTCTGGTACTCCCATCTCTTTAAGAACTTGCCACAATTTGTTGTGATCCACACAAACAAAGGCTTTAGCATAGTCAATGAAGCAGAAGTAGATGTTTTTCTGGAACTCCCTAGCTTTCTCCATGATCCAGCGTATGTTGGCAATTTGATCTCTAGTTCCTCTGCCTCTTCAAAATCCTGCCTGTACTTCTGGAAGTTCTTGATCCACATATTACTGGAGTCTAGCTTGTAGGATTTTTACATTCATATAATATTGCAGTCACATATTCATTTAGTGATCATTTCCAATTTAAGGAATGTATTGCAGTCGCTAAAGGAGAGGATGTGGTGTTTAAGATGAAGAAAAGAGTCAAGTTCATTCATATTACTGGAAGCAATGCATTTCCTAAATTTATAGGTCTGACTTCTAGCCCAAACTGCTTGCATCTCACCTGGAGGAGGTATTCTGAACATGTTCTTTCTAGATGACTAGTTGAACAGACAGAAACCTACTTGATTAGGAGTCCCTGATTTAAGCTACCACTACACTGTAGTAGGATTTATAAATTGTGTCAGGAAGCCTAGTGGTAACAAATGCAGTGACCTCAAAATAGGTGCAATATTGTGTATACAATCCTACCTTTAATCAATACCTCTGATTTTATTTGGCTGTAATTTTGAATACATATTGAAAATGGAATAAAATGTAAGTCACAATAATGTAATAGAACAGTGTGTGTCTTGATAAAAAAAAAAAAACATATTCCAGATATGTTCAGAGTCAGGACAAAAACTAAAGTTGATTAAAGATACTTTAGATCAGCGGGGGGGGGGGTTGGAAAGGGGAACCGGGTGGCGCAAGCAGTGGACCATTGCACATGTGTGCATGCATCACTCGACTTACGCAAGCAGCAGGACCACATGCACACACCCGCAGCTCAACTTCTGCAAGTTGAGCTGCACATGTGCATGCTTGCCAGCACACTGCTCATGCAAGTCGAGCTGCACGCGCATGCTCGCCAGCCCACTGCTCACACAGCCCAGTTCCAAATAGGCCACGGCCCAGTAGTGGGCTGCAGTCCAGGGGCTAGGGACCCCTGCTTTAGATTACAATAATCGCATTTAATATGATTACTTCCAGGTAGTTTTAATTTTTTTGTCTGTCTAATTAAAAAGTAAACTTTTGTTGGCTCTTTGGGCATTGCTTTGGAGATCTATCTGTTTCCTTATGATTTCAGATTACATGTTTCTGGGATGAAATAACTTTGAACTATAAAGTAATAATAATAGAAAAGAGAGCAAACTAATTTTTCCCCAGGTGGTTGGAAAAACAGAATTTACTCCTCTGGTTAAAAATTGCCTTAGTAAGTATCCTTCTATGATTGACCACTAATTTTTTGTTACATGTCATTGACTCCACGCATGTGAGATGCATTAACCAAATGGTTAGACCATGTCCTGTACAGTCTCCAAGCCAACGTTGCTTGTGTTTTGTAGAAAAACAGGGAGGAACTCCCAGGAATGCTTTCTATAATATAATGTTCTGTAATCTCCTACAACATACTTCCATGAGGAAGCCTTAAAACAATAGTCCACATGGGGACTGTAATTCAAAGCTGGCATCAATGTTTAATGAGCAGGAGATAAACATAGCCATGGCTGAGTACTCTTCTGTACAGTTCAGTTGGAGAAATGCACATCAGCGTTTAAAAAGTACAGCCCATCTGAAACAGGGAAATCATTAAAAAAAATAAAAGGAAAGCTGGCAAGCATGAATCATTTTTATTGGTTGAGATATCAAGGATAGTTGAATAGGAGTCACAAACTAAGTAGCTTTTCTGTATAATCTACTGCTAAGTAATTAACAAGGACATTCACAGCCCTGAATTTCCTCTGTCTTCCTAAGCAACCTAGTTTTTTTTAACTTTGGATTTTTCTTTCTCTTCTGCACTTCTCCCCAGGAAAATAGAAAGCATAAGGGTTACACTGTTAAATTAGCTGCAATATTTTTTTTTAAAAAATAGAGAAATTGTAAAAAAAAAAAAAAAAGATAAAACCTTGCCAGACTTTATCCTCAGACAAATCAACAGAAAACACAATACATGTGATGTCTTCTTCTGTAAAGTCTCTGTTTGAACTTTTATAATAATCCACCGCACAACCATTGATGCATAAATAAACTGCATCACATCCCAAAGTGCATGTGTGTAATTATAACCATTCTGTCCATAGCAAACATATTTTCTGGGATAATTCTTTAATTGATAGAATTGCTTAATTGATCGAATCAATTTTTGAGGCTTTTATTATCTACATATTAGTTGTTAGTAACAAGCTGGTCATCGTTTTTGTTTTGTCTTCTGTTCTATTCAATAGTGGATTTTCCTCAGATCACTCAAAAGTGAAAAGTTGTAGAAAAACCCTTTCTAGTACAGTACAAAAGGATTTGTTCTTATTCCAAAGGCACTATATATTCATGAACTCAGCTTCACAACACCAGGCAGACACTTTATAATAATAACACAATCCACATAATACCATAATATACCATAATCCAGGCTAGAGAAACCCCTCATCCAGAGAAAATCCTCAGGGAAAGATAAATGTAGACAGTTGAAATTTAAAATGTTTATACCATTTACATCCCAGACTTGTGCAAAAGCAAGCATGCATGAAATCAGTAGTTTAAAATGTCTGAAACTCTACGCAGGTTGAAGTGCTTAATTTGCTGGATTCATTTGCCATTTCATGGTAGTTTTGGTAGCTGAATCCTATGTAAAATTATTGAAAATTAATTTGAAACTGAATTCTGATAAAATTAATAATACTTTGGGTAATTGCTTATCTACCTTAAACTGTATGATTAAAGATGTGTTCTGAAAGGGGGGAACCTCTTTGCCCATTGAGGTTGAAGGGGCATATTAAGCATAATATTGCACTATAAATGTTTCTGATAATATCCTAGCATAGTAAATAAGTATATCATACTAATACTAATAATAGTAATGCAGGTGGGAGTGAACTATCACTGTTGCAGTACTTGAAAAAAACAGTCCAGTAAGAGCTGAGCGTACAGCTTGTGCAAAAATTGTATGTTCCAACAAATCCTCTGTGAACAGAGATCTCTTCAAATAGGGATTCACTGAAATGCTTAAACTTTTGCATGCAACTCAATAAAAGCAAGCACCAATGCTAATGAACTGTTGGGAGCAGAGAGATATAAAGATGTTAATTACGACCTTTACAACCTTATGTTGGTATAGGGCCAGATTACCTACAGAACCATCTTCTCTCCATTACATCAGCCCATCCCACCTGTTCAGTCAGGGGAGATATGTTGAAGACTGTGTCAGCAAAAGAATTCCGACTCCTGGGGTCCAGGAAGAGAGCCTTCTTTGCCGCCCCCCCCCCCCCGTAGAACAGTCGCCCCAGAATTGAGGTGGACCTCTATTTTCCTGACCTTCTGAAAAGATGTGAAAACATAGCTCTGCGGCCTCTTGTGGAGCTTACAGAGGAGCAAATATCTGTAGGGCCAGATAGAGTTCTGAAAGTCGTCCCCTGCCTTTTAATTTCTATCATTAAATTTTAGTCATCCTTGCCTCTTTTGGGGCAGTGCAGTGGCTCATTGGTTAAGATGCTGGGCTTGTCAGCTGGAAAGCCAGCAGCCCAGGTTTGAGACCGAGCTCTACGAGTCAGGGTGAGCTCCTGTCATTTCCCCAGCTCTTGCTAACTTAGCAGCTGCAAATGCAACTAGATAAATAGGTACCACTTCCATAGGTACTCCTTTATTTTACTTTATTTTAATTTTAATTTTTTTTTGCCTCTCTTTAAATTTTATAGAGTCCCTCTATGAGGCAGATGGGCAGTTTCAACCTTTGATAAAGAGCCTAAAATCTCACTTGTTCTTTCTTAATCTCTCCATTAGGTGATTCAAATAATCCTAGTTATATACATACAAATTGCCAAAGATCAATAGGACTTATCATCTGTAAATCACATTTCCATTTCCATCTGTATTTCCATGCAGGAATTTAATTGCACACAGATCTCATAGCTTTGGGGAAAGAGATATTTTGGGGATTTCTCTCCTATGAGCAAGCTTAAAATCAGACAGCAAAAATAGTGTCTGGCCTTTATCCATTGATCAAGTGCAGTGCTTCTCCATATAGTTAGAATGCATATTACTTAGATGGAGTATTTCTAATTAGCTGCCTTTGAGTGCAAATGTCAAGCTACAAAATTTACTGTCTTTAGGACGGCCTTAGTGCTTCTAGCTTGTCTACAGTTATGGGGGATGGGGGGAGGGGAGAGTTTGGGATCCACAGGTGTTCCCTATCAGTGTGAGAGCTGAAGCCGCTAAAGAGATGGATTTGGTGAACCAAAGTTTCTTCTCATAACAATTGCTGGAAGATTAATTGGACAATGTTGACTTGAACTGTTGGGGAGGGAAAGTTTTACTCTTTTAATTATCTGTTTCCCACCATATTTTCAGAGCTAGCTTTCCTTCTATCCTACTGGTTTGCTAATGCCTAATAAAGTTTACATTAGAGATCGTAATGTCTCTGGTGTTTTGCTTTGTTGGGCTTCTCAGCCGGAATTTGACAGCAAATGCAAGATTATTTGCTCTTTGGCGTGCTCCTTAGCTACTGTAATCTGTTTCATCAGGAAATTAAAAGATGCTATACCCAATTCTTTCAATAAGATCATAAGAAAAATAAAAAACTTTGGAAGAAGTGTGTTATTTATTGTATATCCTTCTTTCTTATTACATATAGCTTTGGATAACCTCAGCCCACCACACAGTGAAGCCTTTTAAGAGTCAGGTGAGGAAAAGAGCCAAGGAAGCATTCTGTACATGCATTTCTTTACCTTAGAACAAAATGTGTACTCAAGACAAATATTTTTATCTGCAGTAAAGATGAATGGCAAAATAGAGCATGTTGGTTATTCTGAGCAAACAAATATGTTATGAATTAGTGAATATTTCTCTCCAAACAGCATCTCTTTCCTTGGAAAGAAACAGTCTCAGTTATCACTATTGAAACTTTACCAGAAAAATATTTTTAATCCAAAGCAATATTTTTCTGCAAATTTTAACAACTCTTCATAACAAAAAAGGGTGGGGTTTTTTTGTTTTTGTTTTAGCCTCAATCTCTCAGTATTTGGATGCAAGTCATTTACAACCTCATTTGTAAGTAGTGGGAATGAAATGAGGTTGACCATCCTTTGTTGAATTAGCTGGGAATTTCATCTGTCCCCAGTTTGATTCCAAATGTTTTGGACTTTAACTTTCCATAATTCTTGGCTAGCTGGAAAGCATGGGAATTGAATCCAGAGCAGCTGAAATATTGTAGACCCTAGTTCTTATGTAAGTTGTAAACTTATTGAGAACTGTTTAGGTTGTAAGCTAGCAAGATCCTACATTTACAAATATCTATTAACTTTCAGTCACTTAAGATCCTTGGACTGAAAAGTATATGTTCTGTTTATAAGAAGGACCTGAAATAGACAAGCAAATTGCGTGTGCCTTTTTTCCATCTATTTTGCAGTGTCTGCAGTTTGTACTAGGATGTGTCATATGTTCAATTCTTTTCATTTCAAAAGCATTTTATAAAGGAACAAAACTGAAACCTGCCTTACAGTGGATTGCTTTACATAATGCCTATAAATCAGTGCTTCTCAAATAGTGGGGCGCGCCCCCCAGGGGGGGCGCGAGGCTCCGTAAAGGGGGGCTCATTTGACCTCGGCAAATATTGTCATATTGGATTTCTAGATCGGATCATCCGACTCACTCGCAAGCGGCAGCCCGACGCGGAGGACAACATGACCGCCAACGCACGTGACACATGCAAAGGACCCGATTGGATAGACATGATGCTCTATCCTGATTGGCCAAACCCGCCCGTGTGACTTTTAGACCCGGAAATCGGTCCTCTGTACAGAAAAAAAAATTTTACAGTCGCGCGGGGGGCGCGAAATGTTTTCTTCTTCCTAGGGGGGCATGACAGAAAATAATTGAGAAGCACTGCTATAAATGGAACCAGTGGATATAAATGCCAATGAATTCCAAAGCTGGAAACTGATCCACAGGCAGGTTTTAGAATATTCTTTACACAAAATTGGTTTCATGGGTGAGCAATCCATTGGCTACAGGTTTGCCTATCTTAAAGACCATACATGTACATGTCCCTTATATGTGCTCATGTACTAGGGATATGAATTGAATTGTTTTGAATGGGTAATACCCCATTAGGAATGTAGAGCAACTAGGCAAGAGTGCTTGAAGATGAGGTGGTTGTACTGAGCATTTTGGAAATGGGTTGGTTGGGATTTTTGCTCAAAAACAGTGGTTCTCCTAGAGCAGAGGTTCCTAACTGGGGGTGCGAGACGATACTCCAGGGGGTGCGAAAACTTGGGTTTTCAAAAATATAGTGTATATGCATAATTTGTTGCCATTATTTCAAATTTTTGTAAGGAGTACGAGAATATATCAGAAGCGTTCTAGGGGTCCGGGGTAGTGGTGGGATTCAGCCGGTTTGCACCACTTCGGCAGAACTGGTAGCTAATTTTTGTTTCCCAGGCCCAGAATGGACTTCGGAAGCGGCATCCACAAAGAGAACCGGTTGTTCACATTTTTGAATCCCACCACTGGTGCGGGGTATAGAAAACGTTGGGAGCCGCTGTCCTAGAGTGAATAAGACAACATCTATTCACTCTAGATCAGACATGTCAAACACAAGGCCCAGGGGCTGGATGCAGCCCGCGAAGTGGTTTCATGTGGCCCGCGAAGCCATCCTGGAAACAGTGAAGGAACGGCCCCCGTTGCCTTGGCCCTGGCCCAGGCTGGCCAGGAGCCAATGTACAATTTTATGGTGGCCATCTATGCTGAAACGCATTCAGTCTTAGCTTCACAAGGCCATCTGGAAACAGCGAGGAACCAGCCCCTGCCATGTCGGCCCCGCCCCCTGGGTGCATGCTGGGAAGGTGTCACCTTTGTGAGTAATGAAGAAATGCACCATCGCGCTGGTCACTTCCAGGTAATGGTGCATTTCTTCATTCCTCACGAAGGGTGACACCTCCCCAGCTGCGTTTCTTGTTTGTTTTTCTTCCTCCCTCATCTCAAATATTTTCCTACCACTCTGTACTTAGGAAAGAAGGAAGGAAAGGAGAGGGAGGGTCTGAGGGAAGTCCTGCCCTGCTGCCCTTTCACCATCCCCTTGCCCCCTCCTCCTGGCCTATCCTGGGGGTCTCCCATCCTATTGCTAAGGAAGCTTTGGATACAAAGCTGGGTCTCCTCCCATGGAGAGGGAATGGGCCTCCCTCTGACTTTGCCCTTGTACCCATCATGGGCAACCTGGTTAAGGAGAGCAAGCACAGAAGCAGCAGCCTTGAGGAAGAGGTAAGAGCAGCTGGGCATCCCCTTAGGCAAGTGGGACTGGGCTTGGTGCCAAGGATGCTTGAGGACCAGGCTGGGCATTTGACCTCTGCTGCCCAGGGCTCCAGACAGCCTGCACCATTATCCATCCCCGCCCCCCCCCCCCCCCGCATGGCCTGAGAGAACAGTGAGGCTCTTCCAGTGGACCATGCCTTGGCACTTGCCCTGCCAGAGACCCTCAGATCTGTCTCACTCCTGCCCAGGCCCCCACAGGTACCCTTGACGCAAACGATGTAGAGCTGGCCATGCCCACCCTGTAGGCCACGCCCACTCCATCCATGGCCACCCAGTAGGCCACACTCACCCGGCCCCCTGAGGGCAACTGCAATGCTGATGTGGCCCTCAATGAAATTGAGTTTGATACCCCTGCTCTAGATGCATTCAAATCATCAGGACCAGATGGATTACATCCCATAATTCTGAAGGAGCTGGCAGATCCTGGAATACTGGGGAATTAACAGAGGACTGGAAAAGAGCTGATGTGATTTCAATCTTCCAAAAAGGAAAAAAAATATAGGAATCCTAGTGGAAAGCCACTTAAGTATGAGCCAGCAGTGTGGTACAACTGCCAAAAAAACCAATGCAGTCTTAGGTTGCATCCACAGAAGGACAGTTTCAAGATCACATGAAGTGTTAGTATCACTTTCTATTGTATAGTAAGACCACATTTGGAATACTGAGTTCAGTTTTGGTCACCACAATACAAAAAAGTTGTTGAGACTCTAGAAAGAGTGCAGAGAAGAGCAACAAAGATGATTAGGATACTGGAGGATAAAATGATGAAAAGTTGCAGGAACTGGGTATGTCTAGTCTAACGAACAGAAGGCCTAGGGGTGACTTGATAGCAGTCTTGGATGGATGGATGGATGGATGGATGGATGGACGGATGGACGGATAGATAGATAGATAGATAGATAGATAGATAGATAGATAGATAGATAGATAGATAGATAGATAGATAGATAACCTTTATTGTCATTTTTTACTGTGGAACAATGGCACACATTAAAAAATGAAATTTAGTTGCTTGCTCTCAAAGTTTACACATACATAACAGACATTTAAAACATACTATATACAACATATGTATAGACCTACACCCTTACATATAAGTAACATAAATATTAGTCACTGTCCATCTTGGACAGGTTAATACTGTATGGAACAAAACTGTGACTGAATCTGGATGTTCTGCTTCGGATACCACAGAGCCTCTTCCCCGAAGGTAACAAGGAAAACAGGTCATGAAGAGAGTACGTAGCGTCCCAGACAATCTTACGGACTCTGCTCAAGCAACGCTTGTGCGCTATGTCCAATGTTTGGGGAGCTGCTACAGAGACCTATTTTCCAAAGCACCTGAGGGCATAACAAAAAGCAATGGTTGTAAACTTACCAAAGACAGATCCAATATAGAACTAAAGAAAAATTTCCTGACAGTGAGAACAATTATTCAGTGGAATGGCTTGTCTTCAGAAGTTGTGAGTGCTCCATCTCTGGAGGTTTTTAAGAAGAGATTGGACATCCATTTTTTCGGAATGGTATAGGGTCTCCTGCCTCAGTAGGGGGTTGGACTAGAAGACCTCCAATGTCCCTTCTGTCTCTGTTATACTGTTGCTATAACAGATCTAATTCAAACTTGGAGCATATTTGAAATGTTTAAACCAGCCTGTTCTATTCAAAGCAGAATGTTTTATATTTGATTTGATTGATATTTAATTTGAAACAGTTTGGATTAAAACCCTTTCACAGCTCCACCACCCAGTTCCCCTCAGACACTTTGGCTCACTCCCTCCCTTGCACTGCTATCTCGGATTACTCAGAAGAAAGAGAAAGTAATGAAGCTTTCTTCCAGCTGTTACAGTTCACTGATTTCTCATTACTATTACATTAACAGTTAGCTGGCAGAAATTAGATTGCTTGGTGTCATGCCATTAATATCAACAGAAAATCAGCAGTCCTTTTCTAGATAGCCAAGTGACCATTTTGATCATCAGGCCATCATAAAGTCTTTGGGAGACAAAAACTGAATTATAGGTGGTTCAACTGCCCACCCATGCTCTCTCTAAAGTAGACAATTTCTCATGTTGGCCCATTACGTCTCCCATTTCTCATCCCTTCCTTGTCATGTTCCTTGTGGAGCATTTTAGACAATAAACTGTTTAGAATTAATATATTTTGTACTCTCCTCCCAGAATAAATGAAAAATGGATGAAGGGAAACAACATGTGAAAATTGCTTGGAATGGAGTGAAAAGAATGTTTTGGAGTGCCACATGGATGTGTGAGGTTGCAATAATGGGAAGTATGAAAAATATGTTTGGTGGATAATAAATATTTATTAACTTTATATACCACCCAACTCCCAGCAACTCTGGGTGGTTTACAAATGGTTAAAACCATTCAAAAACAAAGATACAACAAAATACAGGTAGTCTTCAACTTACGACCACAACTGAGCCCAAAATTTCTGTTGCTAAGTGAGATAGTTGTTAAGTGAGTTTTGCCCCATTTTATGACATTTCTAAGCATTGTTGTTAAACGAATCACTGCAGTTGTTAAGTTAGTAACAAGGTTGTTAACTGATTCTGGCTTCCCCACTGACTTGTCAGAAGGTTGCAGAAGTTGATAACATGACCCCAGAACAGTGCAACCATCATAAATATAAGTCAGTTGCCATACCTCTGAATTTTGATCACATGGCCAAGGGGATGCTGCACCGATTATAAGTGTGAAAAATAGACTAGACTAGACTAG
This sequence comes from Crotalus tigris, assembly GCF_016545835.1. Classification (NCBI taxonomy): domain Eukaryota; kingdom Metazoa; phylum Chordata; class Lepidosauria; order Squamata; family Viperidae; genus Crotalus; species Crotalus tigris. The sequence goes on from NW_024097445.1 coordinate 378,119, forward strand.
ACTAGACTAGACTAGAATAGAATAGAATAGAATAGAATAGAATAGAATAGAATAGAATAGAATAACTTTATTGTCACTTTAAATGTACACTAATCAGAATATATTAAAATGAAATTTTATTGCATTCAGCTCTGAAAGGGTAACCACCTCCAATAAACACTACATAAACATGACAAAAAATTATGCATATACCCACATACACACACACACACACACACACACACACACACACACACACACACACACATATATATATATATATATATATATATATATATATATGACACAGAGAAACAACACAGTCTAGTTCGTCTGTATACATATATATGGCAGAAAAAAAGAATCCTGCGAATTTACAGGACGGATGATGTAAGGAACAAAGCTATTACAGAATCTAGTGGTTCTGCTAGAAATACTTCGAAACCTCCTCCCAGAGGGGAGCAACAGGAAAACCCTGAAGTGGGTGTGTGGGGTCTCTAATAATGCTTCAAGCTCTAAGCACATAGCACTTATAAGCAGTGTCCTAAATAACGGGAAGTGAGCTTCCTATAATATTCTCAGCTGTCCTTACCACACTCTGTATGGACCTTCTACCTGAGGCACTGCTGCCACCAAACCAAACAGTGATGCAAATTGTTAAAACACTCTCAATCGTGCCTCTGTAAAAAGTGGCCAGGACAGAAGGAGAAAGATGTGCTCTCCTCATCCGATGCAGGAAATGCAAATGCTGGTTTGCACACATCATAAAGTGATTATAAGTCACGTTTTTCATTGCTGTTGTAACAGTTTCCCTCATTGGAATATCTATGGGGGGAGGAGAGGAACTGTAATTTTAAAAAGTTGTATCAAGTGAGGATATCATGGCAAAAAGAAGGAATTTCTTGAGGTCACTTTCATTATTGCATTGACTGAATGGGAGTTCCAGAAAGCTGGTTTCTCCATCTTTCCTTCTTTTAGCACAGTGGTTCTCAACCTGGGGGTCGGGACCCCATTTGGGGTCAAACGACCATTTCACAGGGGTCGCCAAACAACGCAGTCTGCCATTTTTTTCCCCTTTTCCTTAGCTGTGCTACTCCCTTTTATTCTATTGGCTTTTGAAAGCCAATAGAATAGACTGTCTTGAATAGAGTCTAATTCTATTGGCTTTCAAAAGCCAATAGGAATTGTCCAGGCTGTCTCTGCCCTGCTGGCCCACCAAAAGTCCCATTCTGCAAACGGTGCTGCACCAGTTGAGTAGTCCTCGACTTACGACCGGTTGAGTAGTCCTCGACTTACGACTGGTTGGGGATCGCGGCATTAAAAAGGTTGAGAACCACTGTTTTAGCAGCTTCTAGAATTCTCAAGGAACTTTTATGAAGGCATCAGGGCTCAGAGAGGGATCCCTAATATTGAACTGATTGATTTATAAAATTTATATGGAAGTCCTTTATGTAGTAAGTTAATCTTAAGCCATTAGTTCTCATTTAGATACAACAAGCAGGAGGTTGTGCCATTCAGAATCTTACTATGGTAGAACCCAAAGCTTTCTACCTGTGTGATACAGGCCATTCCCCAGTGAGAACAATTCTCATTGAGGGCCTACAGAATGAAATGTGGCGTGCATTGTGAAACTCTCTTCTGCTTTCCTTGGGTTAATCTAGAATTAATCCACCCTCAGAGGTAAATGTGTTATCATCATTTGTGTGATTTAATTAGTATTAACCTTCAGTCTAAACACACAATCTGGGATTATGCTTGTTGAATTTCCTGAAGAGTCAAATACTTGGACCTGCAGGATAGGCCATTCCTTAGACTAAATGAAAAGAGTTAATCGATTCCCGTTCCCAACTATTTATAAAAAAAACTCAGAATAATCAGAAATGATATGCTGTTTTTTTTAAAAAATAGAATGAAATAGTCCATTTCATTAAGTAAACATATCAAGAATCTGAATCTGTGAAAATACTTTTCATCAGCTTGGTGTATAGAAGGCCTTTATGAGGCTTCACAGATTCACCAGTCCTTTAGTCCCATTGCTGCTTAAAAACCAAAGCAAAATTCTGCTGTTATTCATCCATCAGGGAAGGGGAGAATGAACATCTAAAGAAAAAAATTCAAACTGTCTGTTTCAGAGTGAGGGTGAGGAATATCGCATCTTTCTGAAAAGCAGTACTTTTTCCTTTCTATCCATAATCTTAGATCACCATTGAAATCTCTCTCTCTCTCTCTCTCTCTCTCTCACACACACACACACACACACACACACACACACACACACACAGAGAGAGAGAGAGAGAGAGAGAGAGAGAGAGAGCGAGAGAGAGAGAGAGCGCACCCCATTACTGTATAGGAAAGATTTTAAGAATTTTTTTTTAAAAAAAAATCTCCTTTCAACAGATGGAACACCCTAATGATTTTCAGTCTAACTTTGGTGATGCTGCTACAATCAAATGACCCTGATTTGTTATTTTTTTCTTTTTACTCACATTTCTGTATTTTCTTTCTTTTTCTAGTGCGGCTGTTGGCATTGGGTTTTATGGCAACAGTGAAACCAATGATGGGATTTATCAGCTGATCTACGCCCTTGATAATGCTAATCACACCCTCTCAGGGGTTGATTCATTGGTAAGGGATCTTTTCTGAGGGAAACAGCCTTAGATGGGTTTTGTGGAATGCTGGAAATTGAAGCAGCTATCTGAGAATAAGATTCCATTGGAATGGTCATCCAGTGGAATAGCTGATATCAAAGAGGTCTACCATTGTTGAAGTCTCTTCTCTACTTCATATTGTTAGCTTTCCTATTAAGAACAGTTGGAAATTTTAGACTGATTGATTTAGAATCAGTCTCAAATGGCCCTCTAGGAAAGCTTGATCTTAATATTTCTGAATAAGTTTTGGATCTTTTGGATAGGAATTGTGGCCATCTCACCTCAGAGAGTAAGCTATTCCATAGGAAAAGAATGATACAGAATGTCCACCTTCAGGTATGTTCTCTGACTGATCTGGTCAGCTGGCAGACTTGATCAAGGAAATGCATTGTTTCATAGCAGTTGATAACAGTTTGGGCAGTTATAAAATAAAGGGCAGAGGCAGACAAGCCAACCTGAACAAAAAAAAAAGAGAGCCATTAAGAAGAGCAGGGAGGAAAATTATACCTAAGTGGATTTGAATACTCTTTACTTAAATAAGGCTTGCTCTTGAATCATTATAGCTGCTGAAATTCTTTGGCATGGTTTTCACAGATTTCCTGCAATTTTGCCTAAGTAGTTCATTCCTCTCTGTGAGATGAATCTGACAGTTAATACTGGATAAAGAATTGATTCATATCACCAGTTCCAGAGTCTATCATTATATTTTCCCTGAAGCTACTATCATCTGTACCTCAGAATGGCATAATATGAAAGACGTAGTTGCATCATATACTGTCTCTGTTGGATATGAGCAAGGTTGATAGTTTCTCTTTTTCCGGAAGGCTTTCTGGCTGCAAAAGTGGAAAGTCAGAAATCTCAATTTGAGATTGGAAACGTTCACTTTGGTTAGTCAGTAAAGTGGACTAAATGGACTTTTGTATTATCAAGAAATGCCTTGACTCTGATTAATTTCAGAGCGATTATCTGAAGTTATTTGATTAATGTTGAAGGGAGTTATGATCATATGGTAAGGATTGGGGCTGAGATAACCCATGAGAACATATTGTCTGAGGAAGGATTGCATGAAACAGAAGGGGGAACACTGTTGAACAAAGAAGCATTGTGAGTGCCAAAAGGATATGAGTGAGTGAGTGGGAATGTAGCCATGGAGTAATGGTGACTTAACATCCTTTTAGTTGTCTCATCCTGCTTTTGCTATACGGCTGTAGGAACCCTTTGGGATTTTCTATAATTTTACATATCTTTGCCAACAAATGTTTTCAGAGCTTCATGTGGATCCCCATGACATGTAAAAAGAGTCTGAAAGAAGAAGACAAACATAGGGTCCTTGTTTTGTTTATTTCATAAAGTTATCCAGCATGTGATGTTCTAGTACTGTTCACTGGAAACAGTAAATTCAGTTAAAGAATAACTAAGGCCAATCATGTATCTCACTGAATAATCAGTGTTGGTTTGACTCAGCTCTACCCTAAATAAATAGAACTAACTTTGGCTCCCTTATCACAGAGGTCCCACTCAGAAGTAAGTCATGCCCCAGTAAAAGAAATCTGTTAAGATTTCCATTTCAATAAAATTGTTGCCTATTGGTGGAGGAAAGATTTCAAAACCATTTCTCAAGCGTTGAGATTCCAGATTCACAATCAGAAACATAATTTTGCAATGGGGAAAATTTGAGGTAATGGTGAACTTTTTTATAGGTGGCTATCAAAATCAATCAAAGAGCATAGCATAAAATTGCACATGAAATCACAAAAATGTCCTAAAGAAGCAGGGATATGCAGTCATTTTTCAACCTGACTAAATTCAGTGTTTATGACTCTACTATCGGAGAAGCACTGTCAAGCATGGAGGTAATAATGTCATGGTTTGGGGCTGGTTTACAGCTTCAGGGACTTTGATGACTTACCATCATTGAAGAAAGCACACATTTTGGGTTGTTTCAGAGAATTCTACAGAAGAATACCGGGCCGTCTATCAGTCAGTGACCCAAACATACAAGTAAATTTACAGAAGAATGGATGAAGGACATTTGCTTATTTGCTTTGGAATGGCCAAGTCAAAATCCAACCTAAGCCCTATAGAAATATAGTAGCAGGATCTGAAATGAGTAAATCATGCTCATAACTGCTGCATCTAAGCAATTTGCCACAGATGAATGAGGCAATTTTTTTTACATTAATGTGAGAGAGAGAACGCCAATTGCAGGAAGTGTTTGGTTGCAGTTAATATAACTAAAAGTGGCACAACCACTTTTATGTAAGGGAGATTTTTTTTTCATGTTGACCTCTGTAGAACACATGAATTCCGAGAATATTCTCAGAATAATATTCTCAGTTGGAAAAAAAATACTTAACAATTCAGAAAATCTGAAAGGGAAGAGGTATTTACTTATAGAATTGTACCTTTATTGACTAATTTCAGCAGCCTCTCAAAGGCAATGCTAGAGCTCAGGCATTTTGCCAGCATCTCTTTTTGTATCTTCTGGCTACAGCTGAGAACACAATGCTAGCCCATTTCAAGTGGCACCATGCCTAGGAAAAGTAACCTATCACCTGTGGTGTCTGGGATTCATGCTTGCTACAAGTTCCTCTGAATGTCTTGGCAGAGAACTAAATAGCAATGCTTATAAGCTAAGGAGCCAGAAGCACCAAAAGGTGATGAGATTGGAGAATGTAATGCTCACTCTCACTTCAGTGAAATTATACTAAACAAACTATTTTTATTTGTATTTTTTGGGGTGGATGCTATACTTATATATCAGATTTAGACCCCGCCCATCTCACTCCCAGAGAAACTCTTTTGCTTTATGTTTCTGTTTCTGAATACTGATGGTCTACTAATAACGTGAGGAACAGTTTAAATGCCCTGGGAATACAGTATCTCTCTCTCTCTCTCTCTCTCTCTCTCTCTCTCTCTCTCTCTCTCTCTCTCTCTCTCTCTCTCTCTCTCTCTCTCTCTCTCTCACACACACACACACACACACACACACACTATGTATATACAGAAATACTGGTCCCACAAATACTGTGTTTTTCAGTTAAGGAATAGACACAGGCTGCCATCTACAATATGGTATATGGCTTCTTGGCATGTTAGGAGTTCTACTTTACGCATTAGGAGAGTACAGGATTGCAAAAAATTATTCTGTACCTTTACATGGAAAGCAAAGAAGATAACCTGAATTTGCTTCTGTGGGCAAATGACCAGCAATTTTCATGTCCATTTGTTGCTGTTTTGCCTCTCCTTTCTTCTTGGGTCTCCTTTCCCAATGTGCCTTTAAAAAAATTGGATAGGAGGATAGCTGAAAGATGAGTCTGTGAACAGCCCTGATGACTGGATAGATTTGGTTCATCCCAGCCCTATGGTGCTAATTTAACTTAACTTGCTTTTGAGAAGGATAATTTCATTATCTACTATTGTGAGAGCAGCCTTTTCACTGGGGAGTTATAGGAATTGATATCTAATGCATTTGGAAGGTGCCAGCCTGAGGAAAGCTGTTCTAGATTATAATATGTATACCTGAAGTAAGTTAGTCACCATCCCCTTTGCATTGTCTTTATCTTTGGAGTGGTGATTCCATAAAACGATCCAGATCAATGTATAAGTCAAGGTCATTGTGAACATTCATTCTGCTGTACAAGCGATTTGAAGCTATCTGCCTGCTGGTTCTCATAGGTCTACTTATTGTCTTTTGGCAGGTCTCAGGTACTACTACACAGATGAAAATAGTTCTGGAGCAGCATGTGGCCCGCTTGAATGAGATCTTTGCAACCCACGATGAATATGTACAGACACTCAAATTCATGCAGCAGATGGCAGACAATATTGTGTTGCAACTGTCAGGGCTCCCTACCTGGAGTGATGTCACTGTAGACTTGTCCATGATTGCCAATGAAGTCAGCTATGTAGAATATTATAGGTAAGTCAGCATGGTCATTGTAGCAAGATATATACAATGCCAGTAAGGAGCTATTGAAGAGTTGGTGTGTTTCAGCCTTCTCCAAGCTAGATGTCCTCCTCCCTCCTCGTGTTCCCAACTCAGGATGACTCTTGGCTGAGAAATGCAGAAATGGAGTCAATATATTTAAGTGGCTGGGGAAAGACAAGAGATCTCCCATTTAAGTTAATCTAGAACAGTGGTTCTCAACCTGTGGGTCGGGACCCCATTTGGGGTCGAACGACCATTTCACGGGGGTCGCCAAACAAGGCTGTCCGCCATTTTTTCCCCCTTTTCTTTGGCCACGCCCCTGGCACCCGGTGATATATAAGTGGTTGGGGGTCACCACAACATGGGGAACTGTATTATGGGGTTGCGGCATTAAAAAGGTTGAGAACCACTGATCTAGAATGTCTTGAAAGTTCAAAGGGATTTTTCCTTCAGGCCTCTGAAGCCGCTAGAAAGAACAATAGCTCCATAGTTTAATTGCTGGCTTTTCCTGGGAAAAAAGTCCCTGCTCTGATATCCTAGAGCAGGGGTAGGCAACCTTGACTCAGGAATTCTGGGAGTTGAAGTCCACAAGTCATAAAAGAGCCAAGGTTGCCTATCCCTGTCCTAGAGAATTAATGCCAATCAGCAGAGATGATACCCTGTCTGTACCAATGTCTGACTCCTTAAAATAGCAATTTGTGGATTTTATTGCATCATTACAGAGGTAGGAATTCTTTCATTCATTTCCTTTTTCCCTCGCTTTCCTTTTATACCTTTCTGACTTACAGCAAGATCCAAGAGGGCAGAGATTGGACAGATAGGAGGAGGAGCATCGCCCTGGGCAACTGACTGTGTTTTGCTTAATTCTTTCTTTCCAGCATGAGACCGTTTCTTTAAAAAACAAATCAAATTATGTATATGAGAAAGTGATTAAAATGCTGACATTTCCACAATATCACTGCATCCTAGTGGTGAAGATTCTGTATCTTGCTTATGATTGCAACTCAGGAGAGGTCCTGCTTCATCAAGAAAAATTGTATAGGCACAAGCTTTAGAATATCTCCATTCTCAACATTATGGTTTTGCTGAATATTTGTTATAAATAGAAGCAGAATTCTGACTGAATTAATGTCCATAGTTGAGTTTTAGGATATAAGTGGGGGCAGGGTAAAGCTAGTCTAAGGTATTATCACACTCCGGAAACAAACATTGTTCTGCAGCAAACAAATATCGCTTGATTTATTTCATGGACTGTTTCTCAAATTCATCCCATTTGCACTTCTAATTTCTATACTAAACTAATTTATTTTAAATAGATATACATGCTTATTTAAATTGTTCAGAGGGCAAAATGAAGCCAGAACTGCCCTGAATGCTGAAAAGTGATTTTTTTTTCTCACCCTATTTTTTCTGCATTCTCTTGGGGTAGTGAAGTTGCACCAAAAGCTGCAGCTTGCCTGTGATTAACTCTTGGCCACATGTGGAAGAATTTTAATTGGATTCCAGTTTAGTTCAGGCATTAATTAAAATAGAAGAACAAATACAGATGTTGCTCTTCCTTTTGGTCTGTAATATTAATGAAGCAGAAAGCCACTGGCTGAATTACCGTAATCTATAACAGAATAGTGCCTTTGGCAAACATGCAGAAAGAGAACTCTGGTTCATGTGCCCCAGGAATGAACTACATAGATTATATGGCAGTTGCATGCATGTGCAAGCACAAAACACAGAGAGCATTGTGCAAACTGCATTATATCACAGGTGGGAGACTCCCTACTGACCAAGAGGCACTTTAACATTAGCAAGCCAGATAGGATTATATTCAGAAATATCTATTGCATTTTCTTAGCCAGTGTAAATGGTTTAATTTACATGAATTACCCATTCCTGAAATGTCGTCATGTACTTCCAACTCAGCTATAACTCAAATATTTAAAAACAGGGATTCTCAAAATCATATTTTTCTATAACACACCAGCTCTAGAATATAATGGAGTACTAGTTTAAAACAGTATGTTCAATTGTTCTATTCATGTCTTGTAAAAGCCATGTTTTCACGGAAACATCTGAATGGATGTCAAATGAAAAAACTTCCTGAACTAGATGCTCAGGTTGTTTGGGTAGAGCCTCTCTTATGCAGGAGGCAAAAAAATAATAATAATCATTTGTCCCATTCTAGGTGGGGCTGCAGGCGAACTGCATTAGGCCAGCTCTTGGAATACCATGAGAACATTTGAAAGTATTCTTTTTGAGAAATAAATCCTTATAAGATAAATGCATAAGCCCCCATATCTTCTTTGCCCATCTGTTTATTCCTTGCTTAGCTCATTTATCCTGTTCTCCACAATTAGTTTAGTAGCTATATGGTTTCTCCTGCCCAATATTTGTCAGTTGTGATTTTGAAAGGAAACCCAAAGGTGCTTTTTTTTTTTCTTCAAAAGGCAACTGGACTTTCTTTGGTTTCCCTTGGGACATTCCATTTCTCATCCAAGAAGCTTCTTCAGAAAAACAAAGGAAGTCCAGTTGCCTTTTGAAAAATAACATCTTTGGGACAACCAGGACCTGGATGACTGAGATTATCCATAGACATTTTGAAAGGAAAGTAACTTTCTGCCTGCTAGCATCAAAGTAAGTATAGCTTATTCCCAGGAAAGTGTGATTGCACTGCAGTCTTAGCTTCTCAAATCTGTTTGATTCTGCTAGCCGCAAATGTCTCCATTTGCATTTGAACGTCCCTTGGATAATGTCCCCCCTTTCAGTTTCAGCAGTCTATCTAAAGTCGAGTCTCTAGAGGAGGAGCTGCCCTTTCTCAAATTTGGATGATTTGTAGAAATGCCATATTGTTGTTGTTCCATGGTTCTGCAGAGGTGTTGTCCCCAAAGCCTAAAAACAGGATCCTGCTTAAATGTTGCCATCCCACCTCCTGCCAAGTTTCTCCAGGGATCTATGAGTTACCCAAGCATTCTCTTTCTTTCCCTTTTTCTCCAGATGGCTCTCTTACCTCTTGCTGTTCATTCTGGACTTGGTGATTTGCCTTATTGCTTGCCTGGGGCTGACTAAGCACTCTAGATGTCTGCTTATTACGTGAGTACACAGGGTCTTTCCACAAGAAAGGAAGGAAGAAAGGGTATCTTTCACAGCCAAGCGCAAGTTGTTCAAGTCTTTAATGCAGTCCAGTAAGAGAGAGTCTTCTCTGAAGAAAAACCATCTGGCAAAGGTCTCCCTTGGGGAATTTAGGGAAGGTTCTTAGAATTGGTATCCTCATGTGGAAGGGATTGAAGAGTTCCATTCTTCCTACACTGCATTCCATTGTACCTATCACAACCCTACCTAACTACACTTTATGGATGAAAATACCAACCAGCAATTTTCCATTTGAATTTTAGAAACTGTTTCCAGAATGCACTATAGTTGTCACATAGAAAATGTTAGACTAGCTTTCTCTTTCCCTCCTATGAATGTTCCTTTGCATTAGAGTGACTGCACTAGAACAAGCAGATACAATGGAATAAATGGACAGAATGATAGTTTTCAATAGGGATTGATAGTCTTGCCATAGACAGCTGCTTTCTTTTATGGCACAGCCGGTCTAGCACATAGCCAGCCCAAGCCAGCAAAAACTCATATGTCTTCTTGTGTTTGAAAAAAATTCTTATATTACCTCTCCTTCCCTCCATATGCACTTTGCTGGTTCCAGTCAGGCTGGAAAAGCACACAAATTTAATTTGAATGAAGTTACCAGAATTGTAAGTTAGAGGAAACTGGTTTCTTGGATCTGTTCTAGCATTGATTTTAAGCATATCTTTTCCACTGCAACACCCCCCCCCCGTGTGTGTGTGTGTGTGTGAGTGAGTGAGTGAGTGAGTGAGTGAGAGAGGGGGGGGGTTTAGTAACACTGGAAGCTTTGATCTGGATCAAAATATCCAGGACAATCATACTTTTTATCAGTTTGTGCAGACAGATTAATTGGAACTGGATTCCAGGTGATTAAATTTAGTTCCCACCTGCCCCATTTGGTTTATAGGCAGTATCTGCCCCCCCTTCCCTGGTACATCTGGCTGTGTTCTGCACCTCTGTAATAGGGATAATCAAGACTTGTCCTAGAAGATGTTACAGGAGCAAGAACAATAACAATGTAAGCCTCTATCCTGTTACAGCACTTAGACTGATGGTGCACAGGTGACACTGATGCTGTTACCTTTCTGAACCCCTCTTTTGACTCTTGGTTGTTTATTTTTTTGCCACACAGGATGCTGTGCTGTGGACTTTTCACACTTTGTCTCAGCTGGGCTTCCTTTGCAGCAGATGTTTCAGCAGCAGTGGTAAGCCCAACATTTGAACTCAATCTTTCTTTCTCTTCAGTGTCGAGCTGTGGTTGTTTTAAGGGCTTGGTGCACTACGTTTACTGTGATGCCCTGGGTCCCAGTCTCACTGACCCACCGGGGACTGCTCAGCTCTTCTTTCCAACTTTCTGACAGCTAGAGGCCTATTCACTTGGGGAGGCATATTTCGCTCTTCCTTGCCTTGCTTCCTGCAGTCTTTCCTGTCTTTGTGTTTCCAGAATCCTACCTTCTCCTAACACAACACACAGTTAGCAGGAGGAATTTTGAATAACAAGGAAACTGGTTATTTAAAATGAGCAGAAGTCATCTTGAAGGTGTTTTGCTTGTTAGCCTGACTGCTTTGCGTCAGGCAGAAGAAAATTAATTTGCCATGTACCGTTAGCATGGCCAATCTCATAAAATGCTCTACTTGTAAGGGAGTGGCATTTCTGCCAAGATTTCAAGGGGATCCAGAAAGAGATTAAACAATTTGCTTTCTGCTACTTACAAACTTTGGTTAGTTCTAATTTTTTGATAGATCGGAGTATCAGAAAGTAAATTCCATCTAAGCATGAGATATTTAACAGTTATTATAGCCTCCTTATTGCTCTGGTTTCCTTGTTATCTGAGAAGTCTACATTTATGAACAGCTCTTCTTGATTTTTTTGTGCATTGTTTTCGTAGTGATATAATTGGTGTACATATTCAAAGTGGAAAAATAAAATTTAAAACAAATGCATATTCATAGTAAGCCTTAATATCTCAAATTCATGTGCACTTTCTGCCTGTGTATATCGATTCACTTGCCAATGATAGAATATGTAGAAACGATTTCTTAAGCCTCCAGCATTAACCTTCTTAAGTATAACTTCTAGTAATGATAACGACTTCTTTTTTAAAAAGACTAATTTTATCTTCTTTTTAAAAAAATCTGTAATAAAAAGTACACAAAATAAATAAATAAATTTTTGCTTCTTTTAGGGTACCAGTGACTTTTGCGTGTCCCCAGATAAATTCATTGTGAATATGACAAAAAGTGACCTCAGTGCAGGTAAAAATATTGCTTTTGCCATCATTTGAGGAGGACAAACCCTTAAGTGAAAATTGAATGAAGAGAAATAAGACTGATGTAAGCTTCAGACCCAGCCCTGCATAGATAAAGATCAGTATACAAAATCTAGAGATTTAAGGTAGCACACTTGTACAGAGGGATAATGTGAATATTTATGTGGAAAGTGCTCAGAATCCTGATTGTGCTTTTCCAAACCACTTTGTGACTGTGTATGGAAGGGTTAAAAAAAAATAAGGAGCACACAAGTAGATCCTAGAGAGGCCTCTTTTGTTGGGCCCTTCTAAACTTACTTCTGATTTGGTAGCATGGAAAGATCATAGAATCAAAAAGTTAGAAGGGACCTCGGAGGTCTTCTGGTCTAACCTTAACAGTTTATTAACTGGTATTTTATGAGAATACTGACCAATCAGAGTTAATTTACCCCACAAGGGTCCCATAGCTGTTTGAGGTAAAAACTACCCCACTCTGCTTCTGCATTAAATTATCTTTCCCAAACCAGTGTAACATATCCAGTGAACAGAGGCAATAAGAAAATACTCTTGGCTATAGAACCTGTGCCAAAATCTCCCCTTTGTTAATGTTTGCCAAAGTTCTGAGATTTTTCTCATAAGCTAGGGACTCAGATTTCATTTTATTTCCTTTTATTAAGGTAAAACCATAGCTTAGGAGTTGTTCGAACTTGTTTTGAAGGATCGGCAGGAAAGGAAAGGTTAAGTAAGTTTAGTAGGGACAGAAGATTATGTGACGTGACCATTTGCTAATTATTCTTGGCATTTGCTGTGTCTCTTAACGTACTAAAGCAGAATTTCAGATTAGGAGGGGACATCGGTTTGTAAGAATCAGCAAGTGAATAAGGGCTAAATAAGGATAGAGAGTTGGTGAATCAATCATTTATTAGTTATTCTCGGCTGTTGCTTTTATACTAATAGGCAGCATTTATGAGACATAGTATAAGATATAGCTTGGTCATTAATAAAAGCAGAAGTCTCTGCAAATTAATAAATTCATGGCAGGCTATATTTTATGCAGCATATGAAAATAGATATGCGTGAATGTTGCCACTTATTCTGCTCATGTCAAAAGTCTGGCAAAACCTTTAGACACAAAAGTTTTTCTGCAGCATTATTTCTATCAGCATATATTACACAATGCGAGTCTTGTAAACTGAGACGATCCATATAGTGCTGTGCTGTCTGGTACTATGTGCTAAGCAGTGCTAGCCTGGTGTGGTTTAGAAGCTGCTAAATGTGTCTTACTTTAACCAATGACTCTCTTCTCCTTGCACTTTGCTTTTGTAGAAATCGTACAATACTATCTGTATTGTAGACAAAGTCTGGCCAACCCCTTTCAACAGGTAAGAACTTGCTTGCATTTGTACACTATTGGCAAGGATCACCCAATAGCCGTGAAAAGAGAAAACTGGCTCGTTATTGCTTTCAGTGACAGGGAAATTGGTGACCTTTACTCTCCACAGAAATAGCAATAGTATTTAGGCTTATATACCATAGTATTTTACAGCACTCTCTGGGCTGTTTACAATCTAGAAGCATTATTTGCTTATTGCCCCCAACAATCTGACTCTTAGATGTTGAAAGGGGATAATATTTAATTTGTTTACAGGAAGTCCTTGACTTATAACTATTCATTTAGCGAGTGTTCGAAGTTACAACAGCAATGAAAAAAGTGACTTATGATGGTTTTTCACACTTAACACCATTGCAGAATCCTGTGGTCAAATGGTCAAAATTCAGACTCTGGGCAACTGGCATGTATTTATTGATGGTTGCAAGCTCCCAGGGTCATGTGATCACCTTTTGCAACCTTTTGACAAGCAAAGTCAATGGGGAAGCCAAGTTCACTTTAAGCGATGTTACTAATTTAACAGCTGCAGTAATCCACTTAATAGCAAGAAAAATTGTAAAATGAGGCAAAATTCACGTAACAATTGTCTCATTTAGCAATGGAAATGTTGGGCTCAATTGGGATTGTAAATCAAGGATTACCTGTACTGCAAGTTAAGATTTATGTAGAAAAAAATGGCTGATACCTTGCACGATGTGTTCTTTATTTGTAGGCCCTGACTATTTACCAGCGTTCTCTCACAACTATGCAGATCCAGATTCAGGGTCTTGTGCAGTTTGCAGTGCCTTTTTTCCCTACAGCCAAAGTAAGTTTCACAGTGTCGTCTTTTCCTATGGAAGCAGACAAGGCTCTTTGATGGAAGCTTCTGGGTTACATACATTTAGAAGTGGGTCACACTTGCTGTTTTCAGAAACAATATTTGATGAAGACAAAATATGAAAATATAGGCACTTATTTGACCAGGGACGTGTTGAATATTCTTATGAGCTACTGGAAGACAAACAGCAGGAAAAAAACAACCATGGGTTATGGTTGGCAGGACACAGGTGCCATGGCCATACAGTAGCAGAGGAACAAGTCTAGGATCCCCTGCAATTCAGTCTTCACTGACTTTGTGTCTCTAGATGGTAATTCTATGAGCTTTGGTCCTGACACATCCAGATAATTGGGCAAAGTACTGTAGTGACTGGAAGCCATTTTAACAGATGGAGTGAAATTTTATATGAACAGGAAAGATTAAGCAATTGGGAACTCTATTTGTATATGTCAGATGTAGATGAAATTTCAAAGTCTTCTTGAGCTAGATAAAAAAGCCAGTTGCTTAACAAACATTTTGACAGGAATGTCATTCAGTGTTCTCTATAACGTGGATGAGCTACCTGCAAACCATAACAAAGGTTTATGACAGTTGGAGTTGAACAACATCTGCATGGTCACATTTTGTCTGCCACGTGAAATGTAGTGTGATATTGGCTTCAGAGGGTAGGTGGGTCTGTCCCCATGGGCTCCTCAGGCATCTGAGAAAGATGTCCTAGGGCATTGTGAGAGATTGTGATCAAGGGATGAAGCCATTGGTTTAATCTGAGAAGAGGCTACATGGTCCAGATGCAAAAATTGTGAGAAGAAAGTGTTTCAAAGGGACGCCAAAGTAATAACTTATTATAACTGTGCCTGACAGATTTTTTTTTTAAAAAAAAAAAACTATCTCAGACTAACATTACAAATACCTTCCTGAAAATTAGATTATCCTTGCTTCCTCAGTTTTGCCAGCTCCATGGGCTTTGACATGCATCCCTTTGAGCTTCCATATGGAACTTTAGCAACAGTATCTGAAATCAAGCGATGCCTCCATGCATAAGTGAGATGACTTTCTGTGTATATCTATTGCCCATAGGTGAACAATAAGGTAGTTCTGTTTTCCTTTATTTTAATGTTTAATCAAATGAGAGAGAATCCCTGGTAATAACAAATAGAAGTACCAAGGGAAGGAGCCCTTTTCTTTTTCATGAGGCTTTGTAAAACCACTGTATCTCTAATGTTATCCCTGTTTCTGTAAAACCAATGTTGGGTAATAGTTAAGTTAAGATCAGAAGGGCAACAGTTCCAATTTGCAGTCAGCCCAAAAAGTCACTGGGCCATTCACCATCTCTCATCCCTATTTGATATCGCAAGATAAAATCAAAGAGGCAGTACTGTGTATGCCAGCAGGGAAGGATAGACTACGACAGCAATACAGTGGGTATCTATTCATAGTGATTGCTGGACATTCATTCTAGATATGGTGAACACTGTTCCTTTTCCAATAGAATATATGCTCTGATGGCTTTTGCCCTTGCTGCAGAAAGACCTGCTTGATATACAGAAGTTATTGAACTACTCTGAAGTCAATCTCCACCAGCTGACTGCCATGCTGGACTGCAGGGGCCTTCACAAGGTAAGCAGCATAAGGCACACTGTGCTTTGGGGACAAAGGTGTTGGTAACACATTAGCAAAATGCTTCTTTTCTTATTTTCTCCCCTTCCTTTCACGAAAGGATTACCTGGATGCCTTGGTTGGGATCTGCTACGATGGGGTGGAAGGCTTGCTCTACCTCACCCTCTTCTCTCTGATGGCTGCTGTATCCTTCTCTATCATCATATGTGCCATGCCTCGAGCCTGGAAACATTTAGCTAGCAGGTAAAATGGAATAAGTTTCCCAGGGATACCACAGAGTCAAAATAACTTGTCAACGACAGAGGGACATTTTGAAAAAGGGATGAATAAAATAAAAATGGATGACTTTTCTGCAACAACTAGAACATCAGTCTGATCTCTCCTTCAATAAAATTGCAGAGTTGTGAGCTGATCTTCCTATTGTCCTGTCCTAGTTAAGACCTATGCATGTTGAAGAACTTACAGAAGCATTCCAGAGACTGCAGTAGGAGATATAGACTAAATAGTATAGCATAAGGTTATTTAGTAGTAATATGGCCACTTAAATGTCACTTAACAGAATGCATGCATCAGTTGTTGAATAGTAACCTCTCCTGTCTTTCTCATATTTGACCCTTAATTTGCTGAGGGAGGGTGGAAAGAGCAAGAGGGGGAGAGAGTCAGACAATTCATGTAAGAGAGAGAAAAATGCAACAAAAGAATACCCTCCCCATTATCTAACATCACATACATGCATTCTCTCATATTCCTCAGTTTTAAGCTCCCCAGAGTGAGATGGGTAGCATATAAATTTAATAAATAATAAATTCCTGATGGTCAAAACATCAATTTTTGGACAACTTCTGTAAGTTCATTCTTCTTCCATTATCTAAAAGTGGTGAAGGAAGCACAATCAGTTCTTTCTGTTGTTGTTTTTTTTCCTGTCCCCTGATTAATATGGGAACTGTCCCGCAGGATTGGGTTTTCAGCAATGGAACAAACTAGAAAAGGCTCTCTTTTTTCAAATACTATGGTTTCTTTCCTGGTCTCTGCTAACATTACAAGAGAAACCCTAAAATTAAGGGAAAGCTTAAGCAACTGAAATACCCAATCCTTCCAGGAATGAGTGTTACATTTTCTCATTTGCCACTTCATCCGTAACCATTCTATGGTGTCAGATTTTGCTTTCGTTTCTAAGATGGACCGGGGCGGTTTTTTTCCTTCTAGAGATCGGGATTATGATGACATAGATGAAGAGGACCCCTTCAACCCACAGGCTCGACGTATTGTTGCCCACAATCCCAACCGTGGGCAACTCCGTAGTTTCTGTAGCTACAGTAGCAGCCTGGGCAGTCAGACAAGCCTTCAGCCTCCTGCCCAGACCATCTCCAATGCACCAGTGTCTGAGTATATGTAAGTATGCATGAAATTAGTAGAAGAGGCAGCAGTTAGCAGTATTTAAGCCCACACCCTCTCCTGTGAGGTTTTCAAGATGGCAACAGAGATAGCCTCTGCTATTTGATGTTCTCCACCTTAACTTAGTATACTCTGGTACCGTCTGGCCCTGCTCAGATTTGTGCTGCCTTTTGTCTTTGCTTCCATCATTCCATCTTTCTCTGAAAACCATTATATTTCCGCATTTTACCAATCTAATAGCTGTCAACCCATGTCCTCCTTAATCCTGACATCCCAGCCAGAAAACCCAAAATCCAGTTTTTTATAGCTGCTAGGTCTTCAAACTCTAACAATTGCCTTCTTATTGAAAGAAGACAGTCTTAAAGATGAAAAACCTGAGAAACCATATTTTTGAACTGTATGTGGGAGAAAACGTTTTTAAAAATAAAGTCTAGATGCAGCTCTTAAAATATCCCAAGAGAAGATGTGTGAAACAAGCTGTTGTCCTACCTTTTGCATCTTTTATTATTTGTTAATTGCTATGGTGTGATACTTTAATTTAACATGGGGAGGGGGGTTCTTGTTGAGTTGTCATGAACATTTGCATGCCCTTTTATGGAAAGATCTTTGTTTAAATATATTTATTGGTTGATTGGTTGGAAAATGTGCTGCCTTTTGATGGAGGAAGTCTTGCCCATTTATCATTTATAATTGCAGATAAGCCAACACCCTTGAAATTTCAACCAAAATACCATGAAAAATGGTATCCATGGTCATCCATGGATAAGTCAATCCTTGAATTTTTAATCACAGCAGTGGACAGAAAATTGAAATTGTTATATCAGCATTTATAAAACTATGATTTTAAGGCCATGATAGGCTGATCTGCAGATAAGCTGAACGCAATTTTGGGGGTTTATTTTGTAACCCAAAATTCTCAGTTTATCTACAGAACAAGTATACATGGTACTTCCTCTTTGCTCCTGTCTATGACTTGGCTAGCTTGGAAGGTAATAATGGATAGCAATAAAAAGAAAAATCAAGGGAATGTTTGATGTCAAAAAAGTTAAGCATTCTCAGAGATGGGAGATTATTAATAAATCCGAAGGCTGCAGGCTAGGCTAGAAGTTAAATCTTAAAGACAGCGACAATCATTTCCATATTTTGATCAAGCAAAATATGTACAAAAATCACTAGGAATTTATTTTGACTCAAGTGAGTCTTTATTTTTCATCTGTGCATGAGAAGATATACATGGCTACTGCCAAGATTTCTGAAAATCTAGTAACTTGTTAGCTCCCATACAGATTATCTGGCCATTGAAAAGATTCAGCGCCCACCAGAAAAGAGCATGTTGGAGAAGCTCTGGAGATGGTATCATATTCCATCTATGATTATGCAGATGTGTATTGTGTACAACTTATTCCTACTTTGGATTTCAGGCAGATGTTGAACCCATATCTCCAGTACCCTCATAAGTTGTTAGTGTTTCCTTCAGGGAGATGGTGTTAACCTTGAATTGCCTACTGAATGTGAGCAAGGTTTAACAATGGAAAAGGTCCGTTGGAGGAGAAAGTCCATCCAAAATGGCAGGAAGTAGATTTCCCATTTCTGTTTTCATAACTAGTGGAAACCATCTGGTCTCTCTCCCCCTCCCTTCAGCTCTCTGAACCGTTTGCTGCAAAATGTTAGAAATGAAAAGTGCTTCTGCTAAGGAGCAATCAAAAAAGTTGTCTCTTTTCTGCCCAGTCATAGAGTTGAGGAAGGGAATATTGTGCTGCCCACTTTTATGACTCCAATTTAGGTAGGAAGACAGATTATGTGATTTCTTTGCTGAATGATTTTTTCCCCCTAATTGTGACCCCAGAAGCATACCCTAGTTGCTGATAACAGATACTGGTTAAAAATGGAAGCTTATTCAGAACTGTTCTTTCAGAAACGTTATAGTAAATCCTCATAGGGAAACAATGCTACCTAAAAACTACCTGAGCAGAGTACCAAGAGATTTTTACAGGCATATAAATTCTGCCATATAAAGAAAACTTGCAGAAAAGATGATCCTCCACTGGAAACATAGCTCCATGAATACCCGGCAGTATATTCACACCCATCTGCGGTTCCACAGATCAGTACAACTGCTGAGTTGCCAGCCTTTCACCTAATCAACTTAGTTACCTGTCCAAAGTCCTTACCATCTGAGAATAATGGGAATGGAAGGCCCACGTGTCTGAAGAATATTTACGAAAGGCTGCATTAAACCTTGAACTGATAAGCAACCAGCCCGTCACCACATTCTCACATCACCCTTCTTTTTTGGAGGGTATTGTAAAATAAAGTTGGAGCATTGCTAGGCTTGAGATGGACAGAATGTTAACTACTGTTCCTCTTGCCTGTCCCTGAGTGACTTTTGCTGGATGCCCATCTTCTCACACCCATTGCACATAAAAGAAAGAGGGTAACGTGTCCTTTGCTATTATTCTCAAGGCTCAGTTCGTCGCAGTACATAGTGCTCACTGAATGTAGAGGAGTTCGTTCCAGAATGAATTCCTTCCCCACAGTATTTCACAGATCAAGGAGACAGCTAATGAGGGCTGGTGTAGCTTCCCCCAATCAGGCATTCTCTGAGTATTTAACTGGAGATGATGGAAGTTCCGAACTAATGCATCTGGAAAGTACCAAGGCAAAAAAAGATTGATCAGGGAATTGATGAGTGCTTGCTGATTCCCTCTCTAAGCCATCTTCATGGTGCTGCAAGGTGCAAAATGAATAAATGGCTCGAGACCCAAGTGCTGCTGCGTGACAGGATGAGCTCCCATCATTCGCTCCAGCTCCTGCAGACCTAGCAGTTGGAAAGCATATAATCACAAGTAGATAGCTGTCTGCCAATTTGGAGGACACATTAATGGGGACATAAAAGAACCCCCAATTAGATGTTCCCCAGGCAACAGTGATGTCACTGGCTGATCGTTTCAACATGGAAGCACCATAGGTGCTTCCGACACAGGCATGGACATAAATAATGGCCTGCGTATCCACACTCCCATTTTTTCCCCCACTCCCACAAACTTTTGCCTCCAACAAGGATCCCCTGCTTCTGCGAGAATGTCAGGAATATTTCTTAGCCCGTAACAGATTTCCTTTTAATAGATTGTCCTCCTGATCTCACTCCTCTTTACCTGCAGGAACCAAGCTGTGCTCTTTGGTGGGAATCCACGGTATGAAAACGTCCCCCTGATTGGAAGAGGATCACCTCCCCCCACGGTATGGTGGGCTTCGGAGGCTAAACCATTTTTATAACAAACCCTTTATTTTCCCCCTGCTTTTTACTAACACTCCTGTTCAATTTAATAAACACATTTTCTTAAAAAGTGGGATGAAACACCGTCTGGCTTTTGTCAGAAAATACGAAACACCGGTTTATGGGATTTTTTTCCCCTGGTGTTAGAGATGAAAAAGCAGTTATCATATGATTTAAATGCAGGCTTTTCAGAACGACAATCCAGAATCTAGACTGCTATCTGAAGATGAAAACTGCTGCAGGAGCCCTGCTTTCTGGAAGCTAGCTTTTTGTTGTTGTTGTTCCCACAGTTGTTTTGGCTATATCAATTCTGCCCTCAATTTAGAATGTATCTCCCACTGAGATGGCATCCTTCTGACTAGCTTCAGGCAGCTCTATAGTGAAAGCGTAGAAAACATTGTGTTGCGTTGCATTGAATTACATTGCATTGCTATTTGGCTGCTAGTCACTCCGGCAAACTGTTGTGCGAGACTGTGCTGCAATTCTTGTCACATCGGCAGACTTTGGCTGTTGTTTCTATAGCTTGCGTGATTGTGTGAGTTACACAGTGCATGTTACGCAGTTTCTATATTTCAGTTGGGGGTTTTTTACATTTTTTTTAATCCCATCTTTATTATTTTTATAAATCACTCAAGGCAACAAATATAGCTAATACTCCTTCCTCTTCCTATTTTCCCCATAACAACAACCCTGTGAAGTGGATTGGGAGAGAGAGAGAGAAACTGGCCAGAACTTACCCAGCCGACTTTCATGTTTGAAACAGGACTAGAATTCACAGTCTACTTCCTGGTTTCTAACCTTGTCCCTTAACCACTAGATCAGGGGTCTTCAAACTTGGTCCTTTTATGACTTGTGGACTTCAATTCCCAGAATTCCTCAGCCAGCGTGTCTGGCTGAGGAATTCTGGGAGTTGAAGTCCACAAGTCATAAAAGGGCCATGTTTGAAGACTCCTGCACTAGATCAGATTGGCTTTCCCCTGCATCTTTAACAGTTTGCTTGTTTCTGGAGGCAAGAATTGCAAGTTTCTGTTCAATTAGAAAATGAGTGGGTATTTTTTTTTATTTTCTTCGCACCTTATGCTATTCCTATAAAATGTTTTTCTTCAAATATAATTGTTATAATGCATATTACTTTTTTTGTTTAGCATAACATTTTTTTTTTTTGAAATCTTGCCTGCAGTGCTTGCTTTGTTTTTCAGTTAACTGTTTTGGAGCTATATTGCCTTTTAGGGTGCTTGCATTTTTAAAATATCTTGGGAGGGATGGGGTGTTTTCCTCCTCCCCCTCCCCTGGCACCTTTTCATAAGCGATTTCCCTGTGCTGTATATCTCTCCAACCTCTCAATATACAAATATTGAATCTATGGAATCTAGGGATTTAAAATTGCCGTAAGTTTGCATTTAGACTCACTGCAGCCTTCTTTAAAATTGGTTCCTTACCTGAAATGTTTGGACTGCAACGTACATACGGTAAATCCCTGCATATGGTCTTGCTGGTTGAAAATTCAAAGAACCTGGAGAATGCCATATTTTGAAAAGGGTTTTAGCAGAGTGGATTACATTAATTGGCAATGGAGACCTTTTTAGGGTTTCTGCAGGACAGAACTGTGGGGAAGTTTCTAGTAATTTCAAGTTACTTAGTTTTTCCCCATAACAATGCATGCTGCATATGGATTCGGTGTGGTGTTTCAAATAGGCAAAATTAAAAACCCTCTTGAGCAGCGCTGATTCCCCAATTGCCTTCATGTTGAGAACCCATGCTGTGAATAGCATTTATTCCAAACTTCCAGTCATGCTGATTTAAATAGTCAGTAACTAAAGCAGTGCTTCTCAACCTTGACAATTTTAAGGCATGTGGACTTCAACTCCCAGAATTCCACAGCCAGCAATGCTGGCTGTGGAATTCTGGGAGTTGAAGTCCACATGCCTTAAAATTGTCAAGGTTGAGAAACACTGAACTAAAGGCTCTTAAATTTGATGGAGTGAGCTTTCCAAATATTCTGTTACTGTTATGGTTTTCTCAGCTGGAGATTTCCTTTAGGAAAGTTCCCATAGGACAGCCCTCTTTCAACAAAATCCTATCAGGGGCCTTTGAAGCTGTACAGATTTAACATAGCCTACAACTTTGGAAATTACAATATGCTTCATCAGTTACAAGAAGTGTTTTCCTCAAATCTGTATAGAGACGTGGAATGGGGGAATATTACAAAGGCAGAGCACCAGAGAAAATTGCTGCCTTTCAGTAGTTGTGTGAAAGAGATCCAGTCTGAGTGAATTTGATTTGCTCCCACCTATTAAAATATTATGAAAAATTCATGTTTGAGGCTCTTAAGTGAAAAGTTATTTACATGTTTAATGCACAGGTTTAGGCTTGCTAAGTATTGAAAGGGATAATAATCTCTCTCTCTCTCTCTCTCTCTCTCTCTCTCTCTCTCTCTTTAGATAGATAGATAGATAGATAGATAGATAGATAGATAGATAGATAGATAGATAGATACAGATACAGATATAGATTAAACATAGGCCTAGGATTATATAAATGGGCATCTCTTACTGTTTGGATTGCATTATTTTGCATTCAGTATTTGACCTATTGCATAGTTGCGACCTAACTTAACTTGATCACAATTCCTCACAAGCTTCTACTGCCAAATGAAATTAATATTTAGTGCATACCATGGACCTAGTTCTCATTCAGAAGAGTTTGTGTTACAATACAATACCAATCTTTATGAAATTTAAAATTTCTTCCTTCTTCCAACCCTCCCTCCCTTCCCCCCATACAAACATTATTTATTTTTCCATTGGACTAAAGAGTTTGACTTGGAAC
Source organism: Crotalus tigris (assembly GCF_016545835.1). Lineage (NCBI taxonomy): Eukaryota > Metazoa > Chordata > Lepidosauria > Squamata > Viperidae > Crotalus > Crotalus tigris. The sequence continues at coordinate 401,368 of NW_024097445.1, forward strand.
AGAAGTGCAAAAGTAGAAAGATTAAGAAGTAGTGTTTACAAGGAAGACAAGAAAAGGGACTCAAGGCACTGAACAGCTGGTGTTCTACTTAAGTTTCTTTTTTAAAAAAGGTTCCAGTCAGTTTTGGGCTGATGATGGAAATGCTCAGTGCTGCCATAAAAATGAATAATTATATCAGTGAGCCCTAAACTTGAATTAAAAGAACAAGAAAATTATCAGAAAATAACTCGGGGGGGGGGGAGATCACTGCAAAAAGCACAAATTGCAACAGAATAGGCATTGTTCCTGAGCTCTGCAAAGCAACCTTATTTCATTGAATTTTTTCCAGGGTGTTGGAGTCTGGGGAAGGGTTGGCTTTACATGATGTCTGAATGGTAAAAGCCCAGAGCAGGGGTGTCAAACTGCTGGCCCACAGGCCAGATGCATCATAGCGAAGCTGCGCCTACCCCATTGCCGGCAATGGCAAAAAAGTCACGATATGTCGCGTCACATAACTTGTGAGTTTGACACCCTTGGCCTAGAGTATAGACCACAGACGAGAATTCATGCTAAGCCACAAATCAAACACATTACGACAACTCCTTATCTGGATCATTTGTTATATAGCTGCAAATACCACAAAAGTACTTGACTAAACCAAATCCATACTGGCTCTCATAAGTATTAAAAAGGCTCTCATAAATCTTAAATCTTAAAAATAAGATTTTAAAGTTAATGAAACATCAAATACAAATTATGCCTCTGTAGTTAATGTGTGTCTTAACAGTTCTGATAATAAATAAGAAAGAGGTGAGTTAGCTCTCTGAAAGAAGAACTAGCCAAAGGAACCTCAAAGGGTGACACTTTATTTAAATTTTTTATATCATGTATCCTAGGTGTGGCTCCAGTGGTTTACACAAAACAAAATGCCAAACCAATAAAACAATTACAATAAATTAAATATCCACCTACTACTAGCATTACATCACAATGGCGACAACTAAATATGCCATTAGTAGTTCCGTGGAACAGTATTGCTTTAATGGCCTTCTTGAAATGCATCAGAGTTGGTGCCTATTGTACATTTGGAGAGGCTGTTCAAGAAGAAATGTAGAAAGATTGCCTCCGGCCCTCTCAGCCACAAATGGCAAAGATCTTGAGTTTCTCTTCTGAGGTGACAAAACAGAATAATCCTATGCTATAGCTCAGGAAGCTGAAACTGCAGATATATTAATGGAACCAGTTTTCCAGAGACAAGCGATTCCCTAGATCAGTGGTAGGCAACCTTGGCTCCTTTATGACTTGTGGACTTCAACTCCCAGAATTCTGGGAATTGAAGTCCACGACTCATAAAAGAGCCAGGGCTGCCTATCCCTGCCCTAGATAGATAAATCCTAAATTCATTTGCCATCATTCTGTATGGATGAACTTTGCATGCCTTATAAAACAGAGAAGTGGGTACATTTCAGTTCAGTTACTAGGATGTAAACCAGTGGTTTTCAACCTGTGGGTCGGGACCCCATTTAGGGTCGAACGACCATTTCACGAGGGTCGCCAAACAAGGCTGTCAGCCATTTCCCCCCTTTTCTTTGGCCACACCCCTGGCACCCGGTGATGTATAAGTGGTTGGGGGTCACCACAATATGGGGAACTGTGTTATGGGGTCACGGCATTAGAAAGGTTGAGAACCACTGATGTGGTTTCTAATGTCATAGCTGAATTCTTGCATTCTGCATAGTCATGTGACACTGGATTGTGATGTTAGAGAAATGCAAATTAAATCCACGTTTAAACACAACCCTGTTTTTTATATGTAGAATATTCTAAAAAATATATAGCCTTCATGGAGTCAAATGCCCTGTGATATGAACTATTAAAATTAATATCAATCTACCTGCAAGATGGAAAGCATATGCAAAAATGTTGCCTGCTTCATGATTGATCAGAAAGACTACTTGATATTTGTATTACAAGCTGGCACAATCCATTTTCAAGCCTAACAGCTGTTTGAATATTCAAGGAACTATTTCTAATTTGAGCGTTTAAAAGTTGGGGCTGTGCCAGTTTGGGAGGCTTTAATCTTACTGTTGCAGATATTTGCTATTGCAAAAACCTCAAAGCTGATGGCAAAATTAAATGTAGCTCTTCTCCATATAGCAAGTCGTCCAATTTCAATAAGATTTAAATGCCTTAAGGATACACTTTCAAGCTTTATTCCATTCCAGAAAAGTAGTCTGTGAATATTTTTTCTTAAAGTTGTGACTGGAAAGACACAACTTTCTAATAATAAATACCCCCTAATTGCACTCATATATACCAATTATATTTTCCTGGCCTGCATTCTCTAACCTAATGTCCCTCAGATATCCTGAAGCTACAGCGAGGGTCTAAGACAACTTGCTACAGCCAACTCGCCATGGAACAATTCACCACAGCCAATTTGTCTCAGGGCAAAAGTTACATAATATTAAAGAAATGGTGGAAGAGAATCATTAAAGAAAGGATGCAAAAGGAGGGGACAAAATGAAATGAGAATGACAAAAAAAATTCATTATTATTTTAAATAAATAAAATTGTTGAATTGTCCCATGGCGAGTTGACCTGTGGCAAGTCGACCACGGCAAGTTGTCCCATGGCGAGCAGGCCATGGTGAGTTGGCCATGGCGAATCAGCAGCGAATCAGCAATTGTGGTGAGTTGTCCCATTCTGTACAGCAATGGGGGGAAGGAATTTCTATAGACTGTAATTCCAACTCATTTGGGGGGCACAGATTTAGGGAAAGGTATCAATGACTCATTATAAAGTTAGAGAATAACAATAAAGTTGTTCTCTAACTTTATTATGAGTCATTGATACAATTAGGGAAGGTGTGTGCATATAGGCACACAGTTGTTCCTTAGTGCTATATTTCCAGCTGCCAGAAATTTGTATAATAATAATATGAAGAAACAGTGGACCACCTGGTAAGCTGTTGCAAGAAGATTGCACAGACTGACTACAAGCAGCGGCATGACAAAGTAGCAACAATGGTGCATTGGAAGATCTGCAAAAAATATCATTTGCCTCTAAGCAAAAACTGGTGGGATCATAAAATAGAGAAAGTCATAGAAAATGATAAAATTAAACTGCTCTGGGACTTCAGAATTCAAACAGACAAGCACCTGCAACATAACACCCCAGACTTAACAATTGTCGATAAGAAAGACAAAAAAGTCTGGATAGTGGACGTGGCAGTGCCTGGAGATAGCAGAATAGAAGAGAAAGAACTGGAGAAGATAACAAAATACAAAGACCTACAAATAGAAATAGAAAGACTGTGGCAAAAGCAAGCAAGGGTAGTACCAATAGTCATAGGCTCCTTGGGTGCAATCCCAAAACAACTGGAGCACCACTTGAACACCATTGGCATTGACAAATTCGCTATTAGTCAATTGCAAAAGGCAGCCTTATTAGGAACTGCTTCCATCCTGCGACGATATCTGTAATACCATCAAACATCCACATCTGCCTATCCCAGGTCCTGGGTAAGGACTCGATAGGGAGACAAAATGCCAAATCCAGTCTGAACATCTGGCTGACTGTGCAATGATCAATAATAATAATAATAATAAAAAATTGGAAGGGACCTTGGAGGTCATCAAGTCCAACCCCCTGCTCAGGCAGGTAACCCTATACCATTTCGGACAAATGGCTGTCCAGTCTCTTCCCATTTGTTTCCTGTCACTTTGTGTGTGGTCTGTATTAATAAACCCAACTCTTACCTCTACTCCTTAGAGGTCTTCTAGATAGTAGTACACTATTATGTTGATAAATAAATGCAGGGGGTGGGTGATTTCATTAGAATTGACTGCAAACCAAAGAAACCAGGAGCTGAAGACCATATCATTTCAAAAACAATACCCTGAAATGGCGACTACAACATGGGATAAACAGGATTGTCTCTGGCTTGAGCTCACAAACTAGAAAGCATGATGTAGAGGGAAAACTTAACAAATCTCAACAAAATGCAAGGCAACCATCACCCGGCCATCATGCTGGATTAATCATTTTTATTTCCTGAGTATTTTTTTAAATCTACAAGAAATATTTTGAAAATAAAATTTGTCCAAGATGGACAAAGTGGAAAAATTAAGGGTTCATTCACTGCTTAGTCAGTGGCTATTTGCTACTTAACAGCAGCTAGTGGCCTTAGATTAGGGAAGAATTGGATATTCTAATTAATTGTATTTACATCCCATCTTTCTCCAAATTTCTTGAGGCGAATGTCCTCTCTCCCACTTCCCATTTTATTATCATTGCTTCCCCAAGAGATGACTAGCTTGAGAGACAGTGACTTGTTTATAACTTAATCAGACTAATCTAGTATGTGCTGTTGGCTGTTGAATCCACATCTTCTCTAATTATTCAGATCAATCAACCACATTGTTTGCTGAGTGCAAAAAAAAAATGGCAATCTCACCTGTCCAGTGAATAGAAAACTCATACAGGTTGTCCTTGACTTACGACCACAATTGAGCTCAAAATTTGTGTTGTTAAGTGAGTTTTGCCCCATTTTATGACATTTCTTGCCTCAGTTGTTAAGTGAATCACTGCAGTTCATAAGTTAGTAACCTGGTTGTTAAGTGAATCTGGCTTCCCCATTCGCTTTGCTTGTCAGAAGGTCACAAAAAGTGATCACATGACTTTGGGACACAGCAACAGTCATAAATATAAACCAGTTGCCAAGCATCTGAATTTTGGTCAGGTGATCATGGAGATGCTGCAAAGTTGTAACTGTGAAAAATGGTCATAAGTCACTGTTTTCAGTGCTGTTGTAACTTTAAACGGTCACTAAAGGAACCGTTACTAAATGTACGTTGAGGATTAACTGTATATGCTTACTTTTATCTTTTTATAGGAATGTCTGAAATTGAATTTAGAACTAGCTATACTTTTGATGTGTTTGAACTGAGCATACATAGATAATCCTGAGCTTAGTTCCTGGCAGATTCCAACTTACTGTCTGCTGGTAAACTAAGAAATCTTTGCTGATTTCGAAAGGATATGTCTTCTTCAGAAAAAAAAATGACTAAGAACCACACATTTCCTGTGCTTGAACTGTTTAAAAAGTGCTGGATTCTCTGCTTTGCAAATTTAATACATAGGTTTGTAATAAAAGGGAAGTAAATTGCATTTTAGTCTTTAAAATGGCACCGTCATTAATTATATGGAGGATAAGCATATTAATTGTATTTAATGTCCTAGGCATCTCCTACTTTTGGGGATATAGCTCCCAACATCATCTCAGCCCTCTTCTCATCCAAGTCTGTTCAGATTTTGGCAGAATTCAAATCTGAAAATCATCTGACATATTGCAAAGAAAATTCCATTCAGATGAATGCTAAAAGGAACCTCACAGATCACAAAACTCTTTATGGTATTTCCCATGAAACATTTTAGGTTGCATTGCCCATTTTATGTACTTAAACTGTGATATCCAATTCTAACAATTGAAAAAAGACTCTTCGATAAATTGTATCTTGGTATTTTCTAAATTTTCCATTGTTCACTTACGGCAAATAGGAAAAGAACGTGACTTAATTCTATCATCTCCTCTAAAGCCTTTTAAGGAACCTTTTCTTGCTAATGGGACTGAAGATGATCTGGAATGGTCTAGGGCAGTGGTTCTCAACCTGTGGGTCGGGACCCCATTTGGGGTCGAACGACCATTTCACGGGGGTCGCCAAACAACGCAGTCGGCCATTTCCCCCCCCCTTTTCCTTAGCTATGCTACTCCCTTTTATTCTATTGGCTTTTGAAAGCCAATAGAATAGACTCTCTTGAATAGAGTCTAATTCTATTGGCTTTCAAAAGCCAATAGGAATTGTCCAGGCTGTCTCTGCCCTGCTGAGCCCGCCAAAAGTCCCATTCTGCAAATGGTGCTGCACCAGTTGAGTAGTCCTCGACTTAACGACTGGTTGAGTAGTCCTCAACTTACAACCGGTTGGGGGTCGCGGCATTAAAAAGGTTGAGAACCACTGGTCTAGGGACTCCTGCTTGAGCAGGGGGTTGGACTAGAAGACCTCCAAGGTTCCTTCATATTCTGTTGCTCTGTTTCTGTTCTACTCTACTCTACTCCTTCATGGCTTGCCTTCAGACATTGTGGGTGCTCCATCGCTGGAAGTTTTTAAGAAGATTGGATGGCTGTTTGGTCAGAATGGTGTAGGGTCTCCTGCTTGGGCCGGTGGTTAGACTAGAAGACTTCCAAGGTCCCTTCTGTATTCTGTACCTCTGATGGAAAAGAAACTTTTTTACACTTTCTGTTGAATTTTAAAAGGTACAAAGCTCAATACTGTTCTAATGTGTACTTTGCTGTTGGTTTTTGTGTAATCAGGTCACAACTTTCCTGTAAAAGATTCTCCTTTTCTCCACTACTGCTGTGTCTCAGTAGAATGGCAGCTGGATGCCTGTCCTAATTTCTCATTGGAATCACAGGATCTTTAGGCCTTGCCAATGTTTTTTTTTTTCTAGTTGCCTTTCTGTTGTCATTCCATCCCATTCCACCTCTGCTAATGGTCAAGCTTGTTCTTCTGTTCCTGATGGTATAAATCATCAGCACATTTATTTCTGGTTGATTCCGTAGAGCTAGAACGTCATCTATCAGATTTTAGAAGGAATCTTAGTAATTTTTCTGTAGTTTCTATCAGTAAAATCCTAAGCTTGTCGTTGAACTCACAATGTATAACTTCTTTCCTATTTTATCTCCTCTGTCTAGTATTCTCCAAGTATGCGAGCCACCTATCTTGCGGTTAATGATGATTTCCGGCGACAGCCTAGCAACGAATTTCCAGCCTAGCACTCAGATTGTAGAGAAGAAACCACCTGCGATGCTATAGTGAAACCCAATAATAACTCTGAAGGCCCATAGACTGCTGGGAATAAGATTGCTTTCCTAGCAAACTGGTCAGGTGTTCAAAAGGTGTTTGAAAACAGATCAGCTGAAGAAAATTCCTGCTGGCCGTCCAGGTGCTCTTCAAGGATTATCCTGTGTGCTTGACTGGCAGCGTTTCTTCTTCCAATATTACGTCTTCCTCCGTTGCAGACCCAGAATGGTACCCGGATCTTCCATCCAAAGAGCTAAGGGTCAGAGGTCTATTGATTTCCTGCTCATTTTCTGTCACTGCTGCAAGTGGCCTCCACAAACTTTGTTTTCTTATATTGGGGAGATGTGAAATTAGGATTTGGCTTGTCATGGGTTTGCAATTAAGCTATGAGTCCTGTTTCCTTTTCCTCTGCCCTAATTTTCGGGCAGTTTTGTTCATCCCTGATAGGGTGGTTCAGTCTTCCTTTTTTTGTTTTTATTAGGGCAGATAATAAGACCAGTACACTGTACGAGTAAAGTGAACACTTGACACATGGTGTACAATGCTAAACTAACCTCAGAGAAATGGGGTTGCCGTGAAAGAAGGTGCTGAATTACATGCAATGCTGACAGAAGAATGAATTTTTAGTGTCCTCTGAAGAGGCCTCTGCACAGAACTTACTGTCGGCTTGGCACTGTATCATCCATCATCCTTTTTGATAGAACCTGTTTGGTATCTTGTGATACAAAATCCATGCACAACATTAACACTTGTCACTCACTCTTTTGCATCAAGAACTGACATGAATTCACCAACTCCTGTTTTGGTGGCCTCAGGTATTATTTAGAACAAATGACTTTTTTTTGTTCTATTGCATATATTATTTGGTTTGCTATTTTTTTAGTCTTATGTTTTATATTGGCTATCCAAAGAACATAATTTTTGTGTTTGTTTTTATAGGTTTCTGTTATTAAGGATTAGTCCTTTTTTATGTTCTTTGTAAGCCAACTTCTGACTTTGGCACTGATTTTTTTTTTCCCCAAAGGGGGAATAAAAGCGAAGGCAAAATTAACCTTCCAGATAATGTATTTGTATGGCAAATGCTGACATATTCAAAAATACATTTTTCTTACTATGTGAGGGAATCAACAATACCTGGGAACATTGGTTTGGGCTGGATTTGCTACACTAATATGCAGGTAATGTTGAAAAGATGACAGTATAGTTTCTTCCAAGTAATGTCTTGCTTTCTCCATCCACGAAAGAACTGTAATATCATGAAATTAGGAACTGTTCATAACTTCCATTGTTACTTGCACACATTTGGCTCTTGTAAGGGCCAGTTCTATATGGGTAAAGTGAGGTCATTTTCAGGTTCCCCAAATCAAGACTAAAGAGCAGTCCCCAGCTTCACACAGCTTGACAGGACTGCTAATCAGGCCTTAACTCAGCAGAAATCTTTTAAGATACTCAATCTAATTTGTTAAGATTCTTCCTTGCAAACTAGACTGAAACCAGATTAAGCAGCCAACTGCCCTCTTTCACTGTCAGAGTGTATTTTCCTTCTCATAGCCACTGCTGTTCTTTCTGCCTTTCCTACTGCTTTTTATCCTGCTCTTCATGTCCTTGAAGTAGAATAGTTGTTGACGTATCTGCCCTGAGAATTGCTGGCTCTCATTTTATCTTAGCCACCAGGAGATGAGCAATGACAATATGTTGGATGTTAAAACAGTACCAGGTAGTCTGTCCTTTGCCTCAGCAGCCATTTCCAATTACCAGTGTTAAGATTTCTTTTCCAGTCTAGTTACCATTTGTATGAGCAATCACGGGCAGGAGATACTGTCATATCATTCCCTCAGGTAATAAAGATCTTGTGGGCTTTTCTGAAACAGAATCCGATTCTTGTTATCTACTGTTAGAGAGAGAAAGTAAAAGAAGTAACATTTTTGACAGGAGGGACTCCAAGGAAATGAGAAGCACTGAAGGAAGGAAATCAAAGTACAGTATGTCAAATTGAAGAATCAAAGCCTCTTACAGGTCTGATTTCAACTTTTGCCAAAAGCAATCCCTTTTAAAGTTAACAAGTTACATTTTCTTGGGTTACGCTACATGTTCCCAAATGAGTTAGCTTACCTTTTTATACTTAGGCATAGTTGGAAGTGAAAGCAATATGTGAGCAATATGTGGCAGCATATAAACAAAGGGTTTCCCCAACTAAGTTCAAAGAACTCAGAATATCTTCACAGGCTACTGAAAATGCATGTGTCCAGTGGTATCAATCTAGTATTTGGACAATTTGCACATTGTTCAAAATTGCCACCGACAACTACTACAGAAAGGATAATTACAGTGCTAATAACTCTAAAAGTAGAGAGTTGCCCTCCAAGATACATAATGTGACATGGACATTTTTAATTACTTGACAGCAATTACATACTGTGTCTTTCTATCAAGGATAACTTGTACCCATCATATATGGCAACGTAATTTATGTATCCATCTTATATGTGACTGGCTACATTTTTAAGACGGAGAAGAGAATCTTAATTTTATGCTATAGGTGATGCTATTGATAACAGTACAATTAAAATTGTTTTTTAAAACAAACAAAAAATGCATGTGAATTAACTATCGCAGGCTACTTCAGAGCTGTGCCTGATTTATATGTACTGACTGGGAAACTGATAATAAACACATACTAAAATATGAGTTTCATTTTCCTGTTTGTTTGTTTTTTATTTAGTTTGATTTCAGTTGCTTTCAATGTGAATTTTTGTGTTTGGGGTTAGTTATTATTAGATATACTTTAAGTACAAATGACAAAAATGAAAAAGACACACTATTAGTACAGGCATGCATTGTTTTAATTACATTATTAAATAAAATAGTATATGATATTATAAATCTGAAAGAAAACCTGAAAATGCAAGCATATATAACCAGAGCAGATGCTTCTTAAGATGATAACTGCAATGTGTGTAATTCATACAGTAATCAAGGCCTACCAAAAAAAAGACCTGTCTTGATTTGGAAAATAGTATGTTAAACAGTAGTTTAAATCTGCAGTGAGCATAAATTATCAATCAGTAAGTCTTAAAATGTCTTTCAGACTCTCAATACACTTTGGTGACAACAATCGAACATTAGAATTATTCTGTGGTTTTATAAGAAAATGTAATGTGAATAGCAAAATTTAAATCTCAAATTGGAAATGTCTGAAATATACTTCATGACATTCATACCCACCTTTCTAATACTGAAGCTTGATAAATGCAAACTTACTGTGTCTTAATTGGGCTCTCCAAGAACAACCAGTATCAGAGTTTCAAAATGGACTCCAGTTCTCTTTTCTTAAAGCACCCTGGCATTACTTATTGTGCTTAATATTTTTTAAAAAAAAAATTAAAAATTTAAAATTAAAAATTTAAAAATCCCTTCCTCAACTGGAATGAGATGTGCAAGTTAAACATATATTTAAATGTGTAGAGTGGGGGAAAGGGTTAAAAGCAAGCCCTTCTACAGTTTTTGCCCTGACTGTGATGTTCAATAACTTGCTAAAAGCATAATGTGCATGTGTACTATATCATGTAGCTTTGTCCAAAATGGACAATGTGTGATTATTTGCTTGATGACAACAAACCCCTACTACATCAACTGATCTTTTTGATGTAATGGTGGAATCCTTGGTTGTTTGGTTGCAGACGTTTCGTTACCCGACTAGGTAACATCATCAGTGCTGGTGAGTGTGGGGTTTATTGTTTATATTGTATACAGTAGCTTGCCTGGCCAGTGTTGGGGGGGGGGATGGTTTTATTCTTGATTAAAGTATTATAATGATGTTAACTGACACAATCACTTGACATAGTCTTCTCTGGACCAAAATGAATGGCAGTGAGAGTACATATATAAATGTTTCTCTCCAACAAAGGTAACCACACACAAAAACACTAGCTTTCCAGATAACAATCAGACTCTTTTTAATCTAGTCACTGGATTTTCACAAAATTAGAGTAAAATGGGATTGGTTAGTTTATGGTTCAGCTGGCTGCAGAGATCCAATCATTGTTTCAACATTTGGGGAATTCTGAGCATCAAGATAAGGCATAATTTGATTGTTTCAGTGTAACATATGTGAAAATAAAATAGAGTGACTATTTTATTTACCTGGGGCTTAAGCATATCATGTGAATCCAGACAATGTACAGGTAATCCTCAACTTACAACAGTCCATTTAGTTACTGTTCAAAGATATAACGGCACTGGAAAAAGTGACTTATGACTGTTTTTCACACTTACTACCATTGTAGCATCCCCATGGTCATGAAGATCAAAATTCAGACGCTTGGCAACTGACTCACATTTATGACGGTTGCAGTGTCTAGGGTCATGCGATCATCTTTTGCAATCTTCTGTCAAGCAATGGGGAAGCCAGATTCACTTTACAACATGTCACTAAACAACTTCAGTGGTTTACTTAACTGTGGCAAGTTGTACAATGGGGTAAAGATCACTTAACAAATGTCTCACTTCGCAGCAGAAATTTTGGGCTCAATTATGGTTGCAAGTTGAGTACTATTTGTATTGTCCTTGGAGATAAGTAAACAAGACACTATTGTTATTTTTGGAACAACGGGCTTTTAAACATAAGAGTGTCTCCTTACTGCGAAAGCTATCCTGGCATTAAATGTCTATAACCTGTATCAGAATATCCACAATAGTAAAGCCTTGGAGCTGCATTACCACCAGTTTGGGTTTTGAACTCACAACAAGAACACAGAGCATATGCACATTATACACAAGAGATCTAAGGAGCATGAAATATAGACAAACAGCTTTTTGATGTTGCATAGTTTAAGCTGAGGCCGAAGCAAAATTATATTTTCCAATGTCCAAAAGCATTCCTTGTTAAGAGTTTGTAATAAACTCAAGATATAAGTTGTGTATGTGGAGTCCTAAAAAGTGACTCAGGCTTAATTTCTCTCACTATTGAAATTACACCAACCCGTATTTTCAAATAATATTCACTGTTCGGAATCCAGCCATCTGTGTGACTGGATTTAGCATAATTAAAAATTTTCCAGGATTCAAAACCTCAGTGTGATTCTTTTTCCAAGATAGAGGCCATGGGAATGTGGTTGGGAAAGCTATTGTGTAACAATAGTATTAATGACAATACTAGTTAAGAGATGTTTAAATTCTTTGTTTTACTTTGAACAAAAAGCAGTAAAAAAAAAGCAGTCAGGAATATATTTTCCACTTAGATCTGAATCTCTCACAAGTTCTCTGCCATAATATTCTCTGTTGGCTCTTTGCACCCATATTATTCATACAATAATTAACAACAGAATTACAATATGCATATTTTTAAAAAATCAAAATCACAACATATACATTGCAGGAAAAGCTCACTGAACATCCTAGTCCAGCTCCCAAAGGATCAGCCAGGTCTTGAAAGGATTTTTAAAAATAAAAGCTGGCGGGATCAGGACGAGTCAAATCTTGGGGTGAAGGTGGAGATGACATAGTCTAATAGATCATACAATTCGGAAGTCAATGTCAAAAGCATTTTCAATGTTCTCTACTTTGGTAATGAAACATTTTGGGAATAAAAGTAAGTTCGCAAGCATCAAGTTCCCAACAAGAATTTTCTTTGACTGTATTAGCCAAAATCTGCTTCGTACACTTTTCACCCATTGATTCTGTCACAACACACAAAATCTAATCCCCTTGAAACCTATAAAGTTACTCCACTAAACTAAATACATATATATATATATATACATTCAGTGCTTTTTTTGTAAAAAAAAAAAAGTGCCAGAACTTACACACGTCATACAACCCGCCTTGCCTACCCTACAAGGTTCCATCCAAAAAAGGTGCCTGAACTCCATTCTGGACGTTCATACATTCAATTTCTATGACTGAAATGGGAAGCCATAGAAACTGAATGAATGAATTTGGTGGAATAACTGTTTGGAGGTTGCAAGGGGACAGATTTTGTCTATGGATAGCGTACAATTCAAAAAAAATATTGAAAAATATTAAAACATTTTAAAACAATAAAAACACTAAACCAATAAAATACAAAAAACATATAAATTAAATATACATAAGAGCAAGATACTTGGCTACTTAGTAATATAGCCAGGAAACGGCCCTTGGCACATTCAGCACCCTGGGATTTGAAACAACCAGGTTTTTAAGGCCTTACGAAAGGCTAACTGAGTTGGGGCCATTCTGATCTCCAAAAGGAAAGATATTTCATAGGGTAGGGGCCATTGCTGAAAAAAACTCGTCTTCTGGTTATAGCCAGCTGACACTCTAGCCTGGCCGGATTCACAGCATGCCCATATTGCTCAACCTGGTTGGACAGGTAAAGACTCTTGAAAAAAAGGTGATTATCAGTGCTCTGTTAATTATCAGTGATCTGTAGTCCATTCCAACCATGATACTAATTGTTCACAGGATCTGATGACTGTTTACGTATACCTGCAACCAGATCATATCACAAAACACACAATCCTGCAACAAATACAGATGTCAATAGCAGAGCCCGCTACCAATGCAATGACATTCTGGCTTGTACCAGAACAATATACAGAAAAGAATATAGTGTTGTTGAGTCTTTGGTGCCCTCTGAGCTTGATCGTGTCTGCCTGCAGACATTTCATTACCCAACTAGGTAACATCTTCAATGCTTTGCACTCAAGCACTGATGATGTTACCTAGTTGAGTAACGAAATGTCTGCAGGCAAACTACCAAGCTCAGAGAGCACCAACAACTCCACATTTCAACCCTGAGCTGCTGATATTCGCTTTTGTTGGAACAGTGGTTATTTCAGAAATAGCTCCTTCTACAGAGAACAGTACAACTACGATGCCCTCTTAAGCGGCACACCACTGCTTAACCCGAAAATTGTCATTCCCCTATCAAAAAAATCCAAGGGGAACTACAGCTTAAGACGAAATAATCAGACTTGGCGATTCGTTCAGTATAATAATAATAATAATAATAATAATAATAATAATAATAATAATAATAATAATAATAACGACGATACCTGTAATACCATCAAACATCCACATCTGCCTATCCCAGGTCCTGGGTAAGGACTCGATAGGTAGAGAAAATGCCAAATCCAGTCTGAACATCTGGCTGACTGTGCGATAATTGATTATTATTATTATTATTATTATTATTATTATTATTTGGGTGCAATCCCAAAACAACTGGAGCACCACTTTAACACAATTGGCATTGACAAATTCGCTATTAGTCAATTGCAAAAGGCCTTATTAGGAACTGCTTCCATCCTGCGACGATATCTGTAATACCATCAAACATCCACATCTGCCTATCCCAGGTCCTGGGTAAGGACTCGATAGGTAGACAAAATGCCAAATCCAGTCTGAACATCTGGCTGACTGTGCGATGATCGATAATAATAATAATAATAATAGTAAAGTTGGAAGGGACCTTGGAGGTCATCTAGTCCAACCCCTCGCTCAGGCAGGAAAAATGGCTGTCCAGTCTCCTCTCAAAAACTTCCAGTGTTGGAGCATTCACCGCTTCTGGAGGCAGGTTGTTCCACTGATTAATTGTTCTCATTGTCAGGAAGTTTCTCCTTAGTTCTAGGTTACTTCTCTCCTTGATTAGCTTCCACCCATTGCTTCTTGTCCTGCCTTCAGGTGCTTTGGAAAATAGCTTGATTCCCTCTTCTTTATGGCAGCCCCCAATTTTAAGGCATGTGGACTTCAACTCCCAGCGTTGCTGGCTGTGGAATTCTGGGAGTTGAAGTCCTCATGCCTTAAAATTGTCAAGTTTGGGAAACACTGCCCTAAGATATTGGAATACTGCTATCATGTCCCCCCTTGTCCTTCTCTTCATTAAACTAGACATACCCAATTCTAGCAACCGTTCCTTATATGTTTTAGCCTCCAGTCCCCTAATCATCTTTGTTGCTCTTCTCTGTACTCTTTCTAGAGTCTCAACATCTTTTTTACATCGTGGTGACCAAAACTGGATGCAGTATTCCAATTGTGGCCTTACCAAGGCATTGAAGAGTGGTATTAATACTTCACGTGATCTTGATTCTATCCCTCTGTTAATGCAGCCTAGCACTGTATTGGCCTTTTTGGCAGCTGCAGCACACTGCTGGCTCATATTTAGGTGATTGTCTACTAGGACTCCGAGGTCCCTCTCACAGTTACTACTATTGAGCATGGTGCCACCTATGCTGTACTTGTGCATTTGGTTTTTCTTGCCTAAATGTAGAATCCTGCTTTTTTCACCTTTGAATTTCATTTTGTTAGTTAGTGCCCAGTGTTCAAGTCTGTCCAGGTCCTTCTGTATCTTAAGCCTGTCTTCTGGAGTGTTTGCTGAGGCTCGAAGGAACCCGACGGTTTCAGGTCTTAGTCAAGTTTGTAAAGGTGAGAGGATTGTGGTAATCGTGACTTTTGCACAGCGTTGCTATCTCTTCTGTCGCCGCTTCGTTGGGCATTATTTTCCCTTCCATACTTCTGTGAGACGGAAGGGGAAAAGAAGAAAATACGTAATGAAAAAACAAAAAAACAAAAACCAACCTACCAGGCTGCAATAACCCGGGCGGCGAAAAGGAGACAAAAAAGAAAGTGAGACAAAAAGCCTGTACAGTAGTGGTCGTCCTAATATTTGCACTCCGAATCTGGTAAGCCTGGGCACTAAGCTGAAGCTAATGCTGCAACATAGCTGTCGTTTTTATCTGATTGGGCGTTCTCCCATTTTCTGCTGTGGGGTCTGGACTATAGTGCTAACGCACTCTGCACTTACTCAGAAGACATGCTTTTTGCTTATCGAACATCCATTCTCTCGATGCCCACATTTAAGAGAGGATTGATGGTGGCGGGGGGGGGGGATGTGATGTACTGTTGCTCTTCCGCTTTGTTTATTTCCCCCGCTAGGCTTGGCAGATGGTTTCTCCTTGCTTCTAGGAAAATGAATTGTCGCCGTCACGTGACACAAGGACCCGTTGCTAGGAGACGAGAGTAAACGCTACAGTCCAAGGTGGAATTGGACTGTCTGGGAGAAGACCGGGGGTAAGGAGGCGGGTACTGGGGTGGCGGGTGTTGATGGAGGGTTTGATCCCGGAGGAAAAGGGAACACGCTTCTACCTCCTCGCTGCCTCTCCCACGGGGTTCCTTCCTTGAATCCGCCACATGCGAAACTCCCCTCCTTCCAGGGTTTTTGCTAGCTGGAATGGTCTCCAGAATCAGATCTTGCCTTATATGATCCTAGAATGCTGACCCCAGTTTCCGTGTGATGGAAGGATATGGATTCTGTACATGCTTAGGGATACTGTTTTTATCCTTTACATCTTTCAAGGATAAACTCTTGCCTTCAACAAACAAACAAAATAACCAGAATTCAGTTTCAAGGAAGTCTTAGTCAAATTAAGATTTATGGAAGAATAAACCTCTAACCCGAGTGGCCAACCCTGATTCAATCTTGTATGATTTATTTATTTTTATTTACATTAGCTATAGCTTCAGGTTCATTGCAGTTTAATGACAGTATCCTATAGTATTCACTAATTAAGAAAAACAATACAGGAAGCTCAAGAAAATAAAGTAATATTATATATGATTTATATAATTGTCCATCTCAAAATTGTCAGACATATAGAAATGATAATGGTTAAAATTCTGAAAAAAAAAACCCTCCAACAAATCATTTGTCTATCTCTTCGGGTTTTTTCTTCAGTAGCCTTGCCTTTTTTTCAGTACCAATTCTCTAATCCCTCCATTTCTTGTTCTGCTGTTTTTTTATCAGAGTTGCTCATCAGATATCTCAAATTCCAAATTTAATAGCTTTTGTTGTGTACTACAGTACATGAATCACGTCTATATGCTGACTGGATCTTCATGCTGAGGCAATATGCCTCACAACATCAGATGCTGGTGAATAAAAACAGAGCCGTTGCATCATTGCCATTTTATACATTTCCCACAGGAATCTGACAGATCATGGATGGAAACAGGATACTATATTATGATTACAAGAATATTTTTTTTTAAAAAAAATCTTAATCTTTCTTCTGTGCAATCATGCCTCTATCTGTTAAACTATTTTTGCCGCCTTCCCCTTTGGCCCTCAAGAGCATTTAAAGTTGTCAAAAGAAGGGGCAGGTTTTCTTTAAAATGACTTTGCCCATCGACAATCACTTCATTAGCAGTAAGAGATGTTACGATGTCACTTGACAGTGGGAAAAGATGAATGTTGGGGACCTATTTATGATATAAAATATGTATTGGGCCTATTGAGTTATTAATTTTATTGCATTTCCTGCTGGAATTGGTGGGAAATTGCATTATTTGGTATTTTGGTAGCATGATATTGGAAAGCTCCAAGAGCTGAAAATAAGGGGACCTAAAGCCTCTGCAAATTGTTCTTGATTATAATATAGTACACTATAGGACAGTGGTGGCAAACCTATGGCACGTGTGCCAGAGGCGGCACTCAGAGCCCTTTCTGTGGGCACACGCGCCATGCCCTGGAGATGGCAACCGTCCCTCTTCAACCAGCTGCCCGCTAACTCGCCGAGGTCCACGTGGCTAGATGCATCCCAGCTCCCATGCGCTTGCTGGCCTCTGTGTGCAGGGGCCGATGGTGTCAGGCAGCAGCCGCCCCGGCGCCTGCCTTGCCTTGCCCTGCGACAATGGCTCCTCTGCCTTGCCTTACCTCACCCCGCAGGATGAGCCTCCTGCCCACTGTCCCACCTGCCAGATTTCCCCCAACTCTGCCTGGCCCCCACAGGTGTCCCTCCGCAAGAGTAACATCGAGGTGATCATGCCCACCTTGGCCACACACACTCAGTCTGCCACGAGCACCACAGCCACATCCACCCAGTGGGCCACGCCCAACTGGCACCCGGTGATAAATAAGTGGGTTTTGGGTTGCAGTTTGGGTACTCGGTCTCTAAAAGGTTCACCATCACTGCTATAGGAAATTGCCATTATGCAATGGCTTTGAAGCCATAACTAATGCAAATGAAGCAGCATGGTTTTAATGCCATCTGTAAACCTTCTTGACTATTGGTAAAAAATGGGTGCTATTTGCTAGCAAATCAGGTTAAAGATTTTGGCATTAAGTTACAAGTATTAAACATTTTGAGAGCATGATACCTGAAAGAACATGTTTCATACAGATTATCTCAATCATATGAAAAGCCCTCGGGATTGAAAAACATCCTGTAAATATTTACTTCATATCAAGCAAAAAGAGGACCTTATGTTTTATTATTTCCATATTTTCAGATGACATTCAAGAAGTAGCATGGACTGACTTTGTTATTATTTAGTCACATTGTAACTATTAAAATACAGTGTTTACTTTCTATCTATTAATTGCATGCAATAAAATACACACACACACACACACACACACACACACACACACACACACACACACCCATATAATGTTTATCTATTTTTCTTTCCTTTGGGAGGTTGCATTCAGATAATGGTAGTTTCTTCCTCTCAATATCTGAGAATCTTGATGAAATTGATGAACTAAATTACTTTTATAGACATAATTTTTATGATGTTTTATTTATATATTTTTATATTTCATTTTCAAAGTTTATCCATTGCTGAACATGATATGTTTTATATAATTATTCTGACAAAATAATAATGGAACTTCTAGAATTTTAACTTATATTACACAAGTCTTTGAAGTTAGACTTTTTGATTATCATGTCTCAAGAAGCATTTTTTAAAGTATTGTTTAGCTTTGTATCCTATACACTACAATGTTTGCATCAACTAGACAACAGATTTCAGAACCCAAGTACAGTGGCTTCTTAAATATTAACACTTTTAGTATGACGTAATCTTCTGAAGATCACAGTCTGTCACATGTACTAATGTACTTGAAGTGATCCACCAAAAGATATGCCATAATAAAGAGGAGATTGTGGGAGTTTTAATAACTGAGTAGTATAACTATGATAGATCTTCAAGTTTACTTTCCTCCTGGATTATGAGCACATCCATATATTTATTTTGGCAACAGTTCCAAAGTAGGTTGTTGCCATTGCTAACAGAGGAAAACTAGTGACTTATCTCTGAAAAGCTTTGTTTTAAGAAACCTGTCCAAATTTGAAACTTTTCTTCCCAGGACTTTTAGCCTGATTTGTCTTTTCCAGGACAAAAATGTATTATTCCTTTTCATTGTTTCTGTCTTTGTTGTCAGGTACAAAAGACCAGATCCATGCATATACTATAGGTTCAATAACTGATTTATTGCTAAAAGCCTATGCATGGAAATCTTCTCAACTAACAATCAGCATCTGATTGGAGTTAGATAAGATCAATAGCACTGGGGGGGGAGGGTTGTACTTAGTTCACTTGTGGCTATATAGGGATTCTAGGCTGATCCCTCTTTTCACTCTGCCTCCACATTCTGCCATACTGTTTCCTACATTTACTGTCTCATTGCAAGATAAGAATATTAGAAGATTTAGTTGCTTTAGCTATTTCTGCTCTGCCTCTTTTTTATATTAAACTAAAAAAAAGTACACTTGCTCAGCTGCTACCAAAATTCTTAATTTCCCAAGAGTACTGAACTCTTGTAAGTAAGTATTCAAGGAGCATCTTTAAAGTTATTGCATCATTGTTTGCCAATGAAATCGTAATCACTATCCAGGTGATGCCTACAAATAACAACCCTTTCCCTTGGACATTGCTAGGTTAATTGGTTTTCCAGATGTTTCCTAGTAACAGAATATTGTAGTTTGACTGCTGGGGAAATACAAAGTTCCTTTAACAGAAATGATGTTTTGGATGAAGATACTCAGAGTGATGTTATGGCCATTTCAAATAATTTCAGGAAAATGGTCAAGATAATCCGCTATACTGATATCCTTCATATCTGGTCCAGCTTTTACCATAACCTTAAGCCAAGCTTCCTGTACCTCAGTAATTGTCAAATTTTTGGGTAGTAAATTCTCCAAGTAATATCAGTTTAACTTTTTTCTTTCATTTGAAGTGAGCAGCATGGAGATTGTCTATGTTTACTTGAAGAAGCGCAGTGAATTTGGTCGACAATGCAACTTTTCCGATCGGGCAGCAGAGATCAATGTGGACATTCAGCCAGATCCAATGTTAACAACAAATTTTATTGAAAGAGACCCCATTGATACTGGAGTGCAATGTGCTGGTGATATGTCAGAACATGAGGTAAATTGCTTGAACTTGAAGAGCAACTTCTACAGTATATTTGTTTCTGTCTCAAAGGAAATCATCTGATGAGATCCATGGATAATCTCATCTGTATAATTTGTATAAGCAAGAAATTCAAGGTTATTGTTCACCAGTGAATGTAAAATTGATTTATTATATCCTGCCAAGTTGCTTTCAATTTCTAGTGACCACATAGATAGATTTTCTCCTTGTAAAAAGGTGATCTTTATGTACTTGCAGACAGTGCAATGTGGGGTTTCCTTTTTTGAAACAAAAGGATTACTCAAAGGACAGGACCAGAAAATTCTAATTCTTTATTAGCTTTCTTAATAAATAGCAACATTTTACAATATTATCATGCAGGTCAGAAATATGTGTTTTTCATCCATCTTTCATCTGATCAGCCCTATCTAAGCACTTCCTAGATGTGATGGTTTTCCATAATTTCCAGATACTGTAGACTAATGCAGGATGAGATTATAAGAGTGGTATTCCACATATGTAGAAGTGTCCATTTGGAGAAGCAGTTTTCATCTAGAAGCACTTTTCTAGATGAAGATATCAGGAAGAATAGGAATGATGTAATATCTAGACTGGAACTCAGTGATAAGAAAGCCACATGGCTACCCTCAAAAATAGCAACCTCATAAATTCTTCCTCCCTCAATTAACTGTTACCATAAGTGTTGTGGCTATTATCCATATAGGAAACAGCCTGCAAAGATGAAAAAGATCTTCCATTTGAGAAAGTTTGAAATTATAGAAAAGAGAGAAGATGAGAAAGTCAAGAAGTTGCTTATTTCAGTAGATATACCACTACTTGTCCTCTCCAGCATTATCTGCTGGATTTTGCCACCTTTATGATCACTAAGAATATCTTTTAAAACAGAAAATGGTCAAAATACATTCAACATAGGTAGCTTATTCTAACACAAAACTGAGAACTCCATTTGCTGAATTTATCTGCTATACTGTACATGATCAGGCACCCATAATATGGATATTGTTCATTTATTTTACCCTCCTTCGTTATTTTTATAAGTAACTCAAGGTAGTGAACATATCTAATACTCCGTTTTTCTCTTATTTTCCCCACAACCCATAACCCTGTGAGGTAGGTTGGGCCGAGTGAGTAACTGGCCCAGTCACTGGCTTTCAAAGTCTAGGGCAAGAATAGAATTCACAGCCTCCTAGCCTGATGCCTTAACCACTAGTTTTTTCTGCAAAATATAGATGAGTTCCTCTTTTAAGACCACCCCTGCTTGAACTAAATAATTAAGAAAAAATATATTGTCCCTCTATAGCCTTTAAACAATTGTGTTTTCACATGTTAATATGTTACCACAAAAAAACTACATTATCATCCCAAGCTTGAACAAAAGCAATCACATAAGATTTAATTGCTTTTATATTTGCTCTTCTAGCATTAATAGTTAAGCACAATCATTGTATACTGTACATCTACAACAGAAAAAAAAATAGAGAAGCAAATGCAAGGCTTATTTTCATACTATTAAGGTTTATGCAGTCATAGAAAAGATTAAATCCAGTCAAAGGTGGTATTTTCAGTCTTTACCATGAAAATTCTTACAGCTGACTATGATTTCATGACATTTAAAGATGAGGGGATTTGTTGTGTTGTCCCTTATTCCATTTTCAAATGTATGCAGTGGAGAACTTTAATGTATTATGAAACTACTAAAATCTGAGAACTGAGATGATTCTGATCTGATCATAGACCTAACCAGCTCATTAATATTGAACACAAAAACACGAAGAAACATAAATAAAATTCCTCTTAGAAAAGCTGTAATTCTTACCCTCAGATGCAGTATAAGCTCACTTGCAGAAACTGACAATTTGCTTTCTTCATTGGATTCCTTTCATTCATGTGGCTGTTCATAGCCATGTACATCACATATCTCTGTAGAGATCCCCCAGTTCTGCAGCCGAACACATACTCGGCATTTATATAAGTTGTGCCAGATCTTATTAAAGAATCTCAGATAGGAAATTAAAGGAATAATCTGACACACTCCATGCTAAAGCCTTTGTGAATAGTTTCCGTACATTATTTTGGAAGGTCAGGTTCCAAAAATAAACAGCCAATTCTGGGTACAAACCTGCCTATAAGGGTACAGTATTAATATATATAATATACTAATATAAAGTAAGATGAAAGACAGTTTTGATAATAATTGATAAATAGATATTTTTATATTTTTGCAATGTGTTGTATGGGTGTATCTATTATTTTCACATTCTTAATAATTCATTCTTTTATACACTGCTGTTCCTTTTCCAGGTATGATGCATGGAAAATTCAGTCAGCCATCAAGATGTTCTACTTGTGCTGCAATATTTATAACTATCACTATAAAGCTTTGCTGTATGTGTACACTTCAAAAAAGAAGCAAAAGTGCTGGTGATATATAGTATAGTAGTGATATTAACTAACACCCTTGATAATAGTTTTAGATCTGAAGCTTTTCGTGATGAAATATAAAAACAAATAACCGCAATCCAAAGATAGCTTTGACTTTCCTCTGTATTAGGTTAACACAGAAAGGTTTGAAATGGAAACCCGAGGCATTAACCACTTGGAAGGTGGCTGGCCTAAAGATGTCAACCCACTAGAAATGGAACAGACCATTCGTTTCCGGAAAAAAGTTGAAAAAGATGAGAATTATATCAATGTCATTACACAGCTTGGCAGTGTAAGCATCTTTGATTCCATTTAGTTATATATTGGTCTGTAAAAAAAAAAACACCCTTGAATATTGCCTTTCTTATTTTTTTCTTCTTTTCCATCTTTGTTCCTATTACATTTACCAAATAATCACATGGTCATCCAGAGATTGATTCTGATGCTTTGTTTAAATAGTTAATGGATCATTGCATCAAACAGAACAATGCCATCAATATATATGAGGAGTATTTTGAGGAGGAGGAGACAGCAGCAGTTACTGAAGAGGCACCATCAGCAAAAACTATTAATCTTTTCAGGTAACAGCTAAAAACATGTTTTCAAAGTTTGCTTTAATCCAATCAGAGAAGCTGTTGCTAGAATGGTTGTTATAACTATTGATATCATGAAAAAAGCAGCAGACTGTTCTAATATATATATAGTGGACATTGATCATACTAAATTATCTAGACTCTATTTGTAGAATGCAAGTTACTTCAAACTGTTAATTTTCTGATAGTTTGAAAGGAGAATCCTATGCCCTAAGGATATGTGAGGCTGGAAATCCTTTTTACTAGCAAAGGAACCAAGGAAGATATAAAATGGCAGACTGAAATCTGATTCTTCATTTATCCTCCTTCCAACTTTCTATATACAGCTAAATAAAGTTGAAGAATGTCTGCTATTTCTTTTAAGGTTAGAGACCCATGCTAATCTACTGTAATCAAAAAAGTGACCCTGTACAGATGAACAAACAGTAACACAAGCATTTGTGAGCTCAGTTTTTATAGATGCAAGGAACTCTCACGGACTGCAGACTAATTTATTTATAGATACAAACAGCAGAATATATGTGGGGTGGAGGAAATTGTGAACAGTGAAAGATAAACTTTCCCTCAAGCTGAGCTTATTTCCTGGTGACCGCATGGATTAGTTCATGTCATTCTCTTAGCAATGATATACAAAACACCTACTCCTTTTTTCAGGGTCTTTTTTTTTTTCAATTTCTCAGTCCAGCTGGGCATTCCTGATGATTCATCCTCCAAATACTACTAGATCTGACTCTGGTTAGCTTTTCCAGGTCAGTCAAGGTCAGCTAGTTGCTGTCACCCAGATGGATTATGAATGAGACCAGAAGAAAATGAAACGCAGAAAGAAAAGATAGTAGCATATTAAACAGATCATTTAATAGTGATAATCAATAAAATCACATCGGTCATACACATTTTAGAAAAAGCATAGCTTACTGGTCAAATTGTCTAGGTATTACCTCCAAGTAGGACAGACCCTACTTTTTAATATTGGTTGCAAAAAAAAAATGAGGGTACAAGGGTACTTCTTGCTTGAGATTTTTCTATGGCATTTGGTTGCCAGCAGTGGGAGGATGGATCTAGTTATATTCTTGTATTGCAGTGAAAGACTAATTAACACATACAGTGGGATAACTCTGCATTATTTTAATTTAGCTCCTTGAATGCAGAGCTGAAGCTTTTGATAAACTGTACTTCAGCTGTTCTATGCTTAAACTATTATTCAGCTGTTTTGTACTATAGTCAACTAAGGAAAGTTCCCTTGTTCAAGATAATTATTCTAAACTCATTTGGTAATGTTTTCTCTTATTGCTTTTTGAAAATTTCCATTTTGGCACCTATTTGTGCTAATTTATTACAACAGAAAATCTCATATATATTTACTCAATATAGACTACAGAAAAAAGTTGCTGGCAGCATATTGAAAAAAATACATCAATATTCTTATTTTATATGGCAGCATGCTATGTTCAAGTCATGCGGTCTTAAAGTAATTAAATAATACTTTTCAGTGAAAGGATTTGTAGGCATTTGGGACTTTAAAAAGGACATTTTTATGTATTTTTTTTTTCCCACTGAATGTACTCTCAAGGGTCTTTTTAAAGCATGAACTGCTATGACAGGGGTTCTCAACCTTGTCAACTTTAAGACTTGTGGATTTCAACTCCCAGAATTCCTCAGCCAGCTTTGCTGGCTGAGGAATTCTGGGAGTTGAAATCCACAAGTCTTAAAGTTGACAAGGTTGAGAACCCCTGTGCTATGACAAATGTATCTGGAACCCATTTTTCAGAGAAATGTCACAGTACAACCCATCTTAGCAAATGAATGCACCTTAAATGTATATTTGTTGGGTTTTTATTTCAAAGGGACCCAAACCCGATTAAAAGAACTGCCACTCATCTCTCTTGGCACCCTGACCGAAGCCGGAAGTTGGCCGTAGCTTATTCCAACCTTGAGTTCCAACGGAGTTCAAAAGATATGTCCTACGACTCATATATATGGGACCTTGGTAAGTGGTGAAAAGACTGCCATTATGATTTGTATACAGCATTAAATGATTTTATAACGTTTTTTATAGTTTTTTTTAACTGACTGAACCATTCCTCCACTACCAGGAATGAATACTGTCTCCTTGTTATGGTCACCCTACGTGCTGTAAAGAAAGCAGACAGGAGGAAATATTTATTTGTAACCAATGCTCCAAAAAGCAGTATGAGGGACAAGGAGGGACTGGATCACTTCATCCTTCTTTCACAGCTCCATTGGAAGAAGGCAGTTTTTTTAAACAGGCCTGCTTATAGGCTGATATTCTGATTTCCATATTGGGTACTTCTTTCGCTTGTACAGAAATGCATGTTACTTCTCAACCAGCTAATGATTTTATGGCTGTATATACAGATAATCCTTGACTTACAACCATTTGTTTAGTTACCATCTGAAGTAACATTGAAAAAAGATAATTACAATCACTTTTCACGCTTATGATCACTGCAATATCCACATGGTCATGTGATCAAAAATCAGACACTTGGTCACTGGCATGTATTTATGTTGGTTGCCATGCCCCAGGGTCATGTGATCACCTTTTGTGATCTTCTGACAAGCAAAGTCAATCTCTGTCCCATTCATATTGGAGGCACCATTTAAGGAGTTTCCAGATTGAAAGGATTAGCGGGTGACATCAGTTTTTTTGGGGGGGGGGGAATCCGTGAGGGCTCCTTTCATGTCCCCATTAAGGAGCTTGAGCAAGTGACAGGAGCTCATACAGCAGTACTTGGGTCTCAGACATGGGCTTGCTAACCTCAACCCAGCAACCTAACAACGTGAGCCACCACACTCCTAGCAAAGTCAATGGGGAAACCAGATTCACTTAACAATCACATTACTAACTTAACAACTGCAGTGATTCACTTAACACCTGTGGCAAGAAAAGTCATTAAATGGGGCAAATGTCACCCAACAACTGCCTTGCTTAGCAACAGAAATTTTGTGTTCAATTGTAGTCATAAGTCAAGGGCTACCTATATTGTAGAAAGTCATCTAATAAGTTATGCAAACCAGTGTTATCCTTTCTTTTTTGCCTTTTGGAGCACATTCATTTTTCAGATGACTTTTCCCTGGTTTCTAGTGCAAGCAGACTGGGGAGCAGAGGTGACTGCCTATTGCACCTAGGTAGGAAAGACGAAATGTGAGAAGAGGAAGAATAAAATAGACACTTCATCCCTCATTTCATGAGATTTGGAAACTTAAGAGGCAACTATGCCATGCTTGTTTTTTATCTTTCATATACTGTATCAATCTTTTTCTCCCTTTTGTTAGAAGTCCCCAATAAACCAGATACGGTTTTCCAGCCTGCTTCGCCTCTGGTTTGCTTAGAGTACAACCCCAAAGATTCACATATCCTAATTGGAGGATGTTACAATGGTCAGATTGGTAAGGGAAATCGACAATGAATGTAAAAAAGAAAGTAACCTTACTCTTTGTTGATGAATTGCTGAAAACAGGATGAATTGGCCCTATTTGCTGTATCTATTTCAATTCAATTCTTTACTTACTTGTG
This sequence comes from Crotalus tigris, assembly GCF_016545835.1. Classification (NCBI taxonomy): domain Eukaryota; kingdom Metazoa; phylum Chordata; class Lepidosauria; order Squamata; family Viperidae; genus Crotalus; species Crotalus tigris. Next base: position 427,965 of record NW_024097445.1, read on the forward strand.
GCTTTTGACTTAAAGATGCCTCCTATAATGTTTTATTTGCCATGATCAACTGCAGTCATATGTTATAGAGTTATTGTTACCATTAGAAACAGAGAAATGATTCTACTTCATTCTTCATAGATCTCCCCACACAGTCAGTAATAGCCCAACGAGACGGATTTGTGTCCCTTCCAGTTGCCAAAATATAAATTGCAGATAGCAAAAATATTTCAGTGCTGCATCTGCAGAAACCCAGCTTACATACATCAGAGAAGAAAAGAGGATTTCTCTAATGCAAGAATTTTACTAGTAGACCCAATCCTCTTCTTTCCTTCGCATCTTGTAGTACCTTATATTTAACTTGGGGATTTTTTTTCCCCCTCTGCCATTCAAATATAGATATATCCTCCTGCCAGTGGTTAAATGTTACATCAGTTATCAAAACAAGTGTTTGAAAAAACAAATTCTAAGTAAAATATTCATCTTAGTCACAGAAATTCTCTCCCATAATGACAATTGTATTTGTCCCATCTTGACATATGTTTTTTAACTTCATTCTGTGTTTTGACATACTTATTTTGAAATAACCAGATGCAATATACTTTTATTAACTTAATTTTTAAGGGGCAGCTTTAATCCTGCTTTTCTTTACATCCCGCTCTCTTCCTTGCCATCTTTATTAAATGAATACATTTTAACATTGATATTTATTATTTTAATATCTACTGTTTTATCTTGTTTTATTTGGTTGTAAGCCACCTCAAGTCACCTCTTGGTGAAATGGGTGGCATATAAATTTAATAAATAAATAAGTAACAGGATTGAGGATGGGTAGTAGAGAAGAAAGATGAAGATCATTCCTTGAGTCCGCTTGGCTGAGTTCTTCATACCAGCATCCCTGCCACTGATCCATTAGGCCAGGGTAGGCCACCTTGGCTCTTTTATGACTCGTGGACTTCAACTCCCAGAATTCCAGTTGAAGTCCACGAGTCATAAAAGAGCCAAGGTTGCCTACCCCTGCACTAGACCATTTCCACCAAAGCTGTGTAAGAAGGACACTTTCAAGTTTTCTTTCTTTCTTTGAGGAGCCGTGGTGGCACAGTGGTTAGAATGCAGTACTGCAGGCTAACTCACTGCTCACGGCCAGGAGTTAGATTCTGACCAGCTCAAGGTTGACTTATCCTTCCATCCTTCTAAGGTCGGTAAAATAAGGACCCAGATTGTTGGGGGCAATATGCTGATTCTATAAACCACTTAGAGAGGGCTGTAAAAACTATGAAGCAGGATATAAGTCTAAGTGCTATTGCTATTAATCATTTTAGCTGCAATTGTATTACTTTTCAATTTTTCAATTATTTTTATTTCAAAGCAAATGTAATGAATAAATAAAAATGAAACACTAGTAATGTTTCTCATTTATCTTTCACTATCCCTCAGCTTACTGGGACACCCGGAAAGGATCACTACCTGTGGAATTAACTACAGTTGAGCTTAGTCATCGAGATCCTGTGTATAATGCTATCTGGCTGCAGTCAAAAACAGGAACCGATTGCTTCTCAGGCTCCACTGACGGACAGGTTACAATAAAGAAGACTAGACATAGATAATGTGGCTTGTCACAACTACCTATAACATAATTGGTAGCCTTCGCATCAGAAAGTTGGTGCAATAACTGTTCCAGTGCTCAGAGAAATAAGAGCCACTTTGGTTTGCAATTGTTTGACTCTTCGCTCTGTTATTTTAAAAATAGCTTGTGAGCTTATTATCCATTACCTAGTCCTAATTGGTGACAAATGGCATTTCTTAATAATTTGATACCAGCATTTGATGATAATTTGATATTCAGTGTTTGATAAGTTACTTGCAATACCAGTATCTAGGAGAATCTAGCTGATTTGTACATACCAGGAGCAGTAGATAAAGTAGATAAAGCAGTAGATAAAGTTTATATATTCAGCTATGGAACATTAAATGTTCACAATAGACTACAATAATTTCAGCTTCCAATCTAGTTCCAGATGGTAAAATTGAGTAAATCAATGGGTAGATACAGGATAGCAAACAATTCCCATGTAATCACATTGTTGCCACCTCAGTTTAAACTACCCACATAACATGGGCCAATTCAAGAAACCTGATAGCAGTTAACATGCATTTCTCTTTGGCCAGGTTTTGTGGTGGGACATTCGTAAATTGTCTGAGCCCACTGAGATACTTGTTATGGATATCAGTAGAAAAGGCATCCTAGAAAATGCTTTAGGAGCCATTTCATTGGAGTTTGAGCCAACAATGGTAAGTATTTTTTGGATATTCTATATGTTTCCTCTAAATTCTTTCATCAGTTCTTAGGCTTTAGATGCCAGTAGAACATCCGTCATAATTCCTAGGTGGTAGTAAAAGCATAAGTGACTAGAACAGAAAAGACCTAGTTATCATCCTTGAGTGAAACTGCAATAAATGAAAGCTGTATTATTTTTTCCTTTGAAAAAAAAAATTGAATTAAGATGGCATCAAAAGAGAATAACATTATATAAACTGGCAGCAAGTCATGGAAAATCATGATTTCATAATAAGAAATATTGTGTTCATAATAAAGAATATCATGTATACAGTAAAGAATATTGTGTAATCTTGCAAAGCAAGATTAATCAAATGAAGCACTGCAACCTAGTTTGGTTTGTCTTTGGTTTCTAAACCCTCCTCATTCTATTTGCCTTGTTCAGACTGTAATAGTTAAAACTAATAACGTGCATGACAGAACAATGAAGCAATGAGTTGGTATGGATTGCTTAGCATTACAAAGCTAAGGCTTTTAAAGTTATTGAAGGAAGATGAAATGACACTTGTATTTTTAATGTTCTATTAAAATAACTCCGTATTAGAATCCCACAAAACAATATGAAAAAAGTAATTTCACAGTGTTGACACACCATTAAACATAATTTAGCAACAGCAATGTAAATGCTTCTTAACATTTTTTCTGTCTGTTAGTATTGTATATAGTCCAATATACTCTAGCAAATTTAGTATTCGTCCATGGTCAAATGGAGGTACTATAAACTAAAATATATTTTACTTGTTCATTTTAATTATAAGGAAGGGTAGATATGTTATCTTCAGACTTCAAAATATATACTTCTGTGATTAAATATTGTCCATCAAATTCTGACATGAATATAAACCACATGCTTTTATTTACATTGCTCTGATCTTGCTGCTCAACAGATAGAAACACGACAGGGAGTCTTTACAGCAATCTCTCTTTTAGATGTTGACTTTGCAAAGGAAGATTTCAAGTTCATTTAAATAAATCTCCAATTCAGGCCTCACCTCAGCTTTATTTTATTCAGATTCTGCAAGGTTCCCTCTTCTAGCACACTTGACTTCCAGCAAACCTAAGCATGTATATGATCCAGTCTTTACTCAATCCAAACCTCTCGGGCCCTGTCCTGGCCACAAATTCTTTGTTTACAGCATCAGAAAGTAATTAAGGATAGCAATATGTGTACTCATATCTTAAAGTTCAATAGAAAAATATTTTAACTAAAAGTAAATATGAAATATGTTAAGATTTCAAAGGTGTATTAGAATATATCAGCAGTATGATATAGTAGTTGATCATCTGAGATTTTTTGATTATCCATCAATATTTCATTGCTTATATTGGTTTTTTGTATATCATTATTATAAATTTTAATATTTTTTAATCTTGTCCTTTTATTAGTATTGATTTTTATTTTTTTCCTTTTTTTTGACTTTTTAAATTATAATGCCTATTAAGTAAGAAAAAGATAAAAATGCAAGATCTCTGACTTTTTTTTCCTCCTTTAAAAAAATATGATGCTGAGTTTAAAGTTCCTTCAGAGTTTGGATCTGTTCTTAGGTTATTACTAGGTGCAGGTAAGTCCTTGACTTAACAACCACAATTGGGATTGGAAATTCTGTTGCCAAACAAGACAATTGTTAAGGGAGTTGCTCCCAATTTTACAACCTTTTCTTTTGCCACGGTTGTTAAATGAATCACTGCAGTTAATTGAATCATGCGGTCGTTATGCAAACCTGGCTTCTCCCATTGTCTTTGCTTGTCGGAAGCTGGCTGGGAAGATCCCATGAACCCAGGACACTGCAACCATTATAAATCCATGCCAGTTGCCAAACATCCTAATTTTTATCACGTACTGTGGGGATCCTGCCACAGTCGTAAGTGCGAGGACCAGTTGTAAGTCATTTGTTTCAGTGCTGCTGTAACTTTGTAAACCAATGCTTGTAGGTCGAGGGCTACCTTTATAAGAGAGGGAAATGCCTTTTGGAGATGAAACTCATGGCAGCAAAAGTGTTTGGATAATATGGAGAACAATTAACATCTCAATTTAAAAACATGCGGTTAGATGTACAATTTATTTTAATGGCATGGTTATAAATATTTTGCAGTATATCTTGTCAGCCACTGTGTCAAGTTGCTGGGCTTTATTGGGAGAGTTGACAAGCACCTTGACCCAAGGAGTGGACATTATTAGTGGATAACTGCCCTCCTCTTTGAAAAAAAAATTGCATAGATGTATGTATTATAATCAAAAACTCAGCTCCTATTGCAGAGGGCCTTCTGTTCAAACATGCCTGCATACAATCACTTTATCTAACTTCCCTTTTTGAAGTCTACAGATGAAGCTCGACAACTGCATAGTCAGTACCCATGGAATTATTTATCCTGCAAATCCAACAGGCCACATGTTGCTCATGTTGACAAACGCACTTTTTCAACACTGTGTTAAATCTTATTCCAAAGAGACTGCTACTTGAGGTGTGGGAAGGGAAACCAGTTACACCTTACCAGGGAGCTAATTGCTGTGGCCTTATCGCTATAGCCAGTAGGCACAGATCTTGACAAACACCTTTTTTCTTTTTGTTACATGGCGAAGCAAGTCCCTAATCAAGGTGACTGTAGCTTTCTGAGAAACAGTAGGGTGCCTAAATTGATAAGGAGATCTCTCTCCATCACACTTGTGGTCTTATTCTCTCTCTCTTTCTCTGTGCCAAATGCACATACACAAATACATACAAGCACAAACGCATGAGCACACATACAAACACACGTGCACACGCCAGATCTTACATCAGAGCTTTGAAAGAAAGCAAGTTCACACAAAGTTCATAAAAGAAGCAGATTTATTTTCCCCTGCATTGAAAAAAAATATTAGCACACACACACACACACACACACACAAAATCCATGCTTTGCTGCAGAATTAGAAGCTGCCTGTCTAGGGTAGCAGACCTAATTTCTCCAATCGTTTTTGCTTTTAAGGTATGAACTTTATTTGATATTCTTCTTTGAAAGGTATACTTGTATTTTCAATATCACAGAGCTTGTCTTTCATATTAAATGGTTATTGCTGTGCCCTGTTGTGGAAGTATCAAAATATTATGGCCAATGCAGGTGAGAACATAACATAAATGCATAATTATGTGTACATCCTGTTTGTACATCAGGTGATGACCAGCTAAAATAAAATCATAGGTCATTTTGAATATTGTGAGTGCCATGTCTAGACTTTGTTAATAAATTCTGAAAATAATACTACCCCTGTCTTTCCTCTCCATATGCATCATATGCAAGCAGACTAGATGGGTAGATTGTTCCTTTTTAGGAAGTTTTATTTGTCCAGCAAATAGAAGTTCCCAACATGTAAGTAATTATAACTTTTCATTGGCCTTCCACAGCCAACCAAATTCATGGTGGGAACAGAGCAAGGGATTGTAATTTCTTGTAACCGCAAGGCAAAGACACCTGCTGAAAAAATTGTCTGCACATTCAGTGGCCACCACGGCCCCATCTATTCTCTGTCAAGAAACCCTTTCTACCCCAAGAACTTTTTGACTGTTGGGGATTGGACAGCACGCATTTGGTCAGAAGAGAGCAAAGAATCATGCATCATGTGGACTAAGTAGGTAACTCCGCAAAGCCATTATTTTTACTTTAATTTATTTATATTTCATATTTCTTAACCGCCCATCTTCCTAGGAGAAGAGCTCTGGGTGGTGTTATAGTTTAATCAGTAAAATTATATATTAAAATCAGAATAATTTAGGATTTTTTTAAATGATAAAACATTTAAATAATTTTAAAAAATGAAGAATTCCTCGATGGGAGATTAGCAGTTGTTCATACAGGTGCACGGGGAGGAGGTGTTCTCATGAGGCCAACCAGCCCTATGGTTGTGTGGGTCCCTGTGTCCCCCACACAAGGCTACACAGCCGAGTATTGACCTCTTTGCAGAAGGCCAAGAAATTGGGGGCTTTCCTCAACTTTGCGGACAAGATATTCCACAATGCAGGGATAGCAGCAGAAAAGGCCCTCTTCCTAGACCCTACCAATAATATTGATAACATAAAGTAAAAGGCAGGTGAAATAGTTGTTTCACATACTTTCTATCAAAATATCAACAAGGTCTTAACATTATTACATAGGTTGTGTGGATCACAGCCCACCTGATAAAATGGCCTGGAATTCATTCTCAAAAACATATGTAATGATACATTTTTAAACACAAAGGTGTTATTAGCATCTTTATATGTGAATGTGTTTCATATAAAATATAATGTGATATTAAATGAAAAGTAAAGTGGAGAACTGCTTGCACCAAAGAGCAAAATGAAATAGTTCTTACATTTTATTTATTTTTCTAATGTTTAGAGCTCACGTCCAAGTGATTCTGGGCATCATACAACAAATAATTATCAGCAACAAATATTAAAAGTATTTAAAAACTATATAAAAATAAAAAAACTATTAAAAAACAGGAATAACAAATGGAGCATGTCAAAAGTAATGCAGCCACCTCACTAGTTCCCCATCCCTTGGGGTTTCCAGGCCTGCTGGTATAACCTTGCCTTACATACATTCATATTTAAAGGGAAGAAGGCATATTCTGGAGGCATTACATGGAGGTTCAAAGCAAAGTATCCACCTTAATCCAGGTAGCAAATGAAGAAACCATTTAAAAATAAAATAGCCAATTTTGAGTTGCAAGGATAAGAAACGGAACAGTGAGACAGGCAATTAAACTTAGATGGATTCTATCTGCCAAGTTAGATTTAAATAAAGAAAAGCTTTTTTAGGTAAAAAAAAAAATCACAAGCATGTGTTACAATAACAAACTGAAATTTGCAAAAATAACACATTAATTGGAGTGAGAAAAGAGCTGGTAAAGAAGAGATAATTTCTATGTCTCACATTCCCTAATTTCTTTCTATTTCTGATACATTCTGCTTTTTCATTACTCTCACCCCTCATCCCATATTACAGTAACTAAAATGAAGAAGGTCCTGTGTTAGCAGATGGTAGGTTGAGAGAAAAAAAAATCACTTTTTTTTTCTTCACTGTCCCAAAACAGCTTCTCTTTTGTCTGGGCAGTAGTCATATAATCCTAATTTTTTTATCAGACTACATTCTGGCCTCAGAGCCATCAGAATTCTCCAACTTTGTATCTTCTTCCTATGGGTTCATTGTCTCATAGCTTGACTGAAGCCTAATCCCTATGGCAACCATCTTTCAATCTTTCTCCTCTGTTTAAAAACCAGAAGTCCAGGCTGAGAAAAAAAAAGGCCTTCCTTCCAAACCAAAGCTAGCCATTAGGCCCGTGGTGGCGAACCTATGGCATGAGTGCTAGAGATGGCACTCGGAGCCCTCTAGGTGGGCACGCACGCAAGCATGCATGCTGTCGCCCCAGCCCCCGTCTCCCTGCAGCCCCCTCCACACCAGCAGCCCTCCTGGAGGAGAGTCATCCCCGGGTGCAGCCTGCGCGGTGCAACGCAGCCAAGCACATGACAGCTGGGCAGCAGATGATGCTGTGGGGTGCGGCAGAGGACATGGCTAACATGGCACTGCAGGGCCACCTGGGTGATCTGCAGTGGGCCGTGGATGGCCCTGAGGATGGGCGGGGTGAGGGCGGAGCAGGGCAGGTGCGGGTGGGTGAAGCGGGGGCAGGCCAGTTTTTGGGCACTCGGTCTCTAAAAGGTTCGCCATTACTTTATTAGGCTGATTTCTTGAATTGAAATTTGGGTTACAAACATTGAGGTGCTTTGGATGAAGAACGTTTACAACTATTCCATCAGAAATGTTTTTTTTTTAAACTGAAAACACATGGAAGGCTATTGTTTTATATAAATTTCAACACTTCCAATTAGGAAGAACTATGGTAGTGGTAATGGTTTGTCCTTTCTTTTATCCAAACATCTCCCCCACCCCACCCCTAACACTTGATATCACAGAATTTTTTATTTCATTGTTATTTAGCATGTTCTGCCTCATTCTTTTTCTCCTTTTTCTCATATCCACACCCAGAGATGATGCACTTATGCACATATGGTTGGTTAGATGAAAGGATGAATGGATGGAAGAGCAGATGCTCTCCTGGGAGAGCAGGTGACCCCCAATCCTGCATGCATTTTATAGACAAGTTAAAAACATCTTGTTTAAATGTGGTTTTTTTTGGCTGATAGTTGACTTTTGTTACAAATTTTACCCTTTTAGTTTTTACATTGTATGTTTTATCTTGCTATTACTTAGCCAGGGTCTCTTAGGATTAAGGAGAGGTATAAATATTGGAAATAAAGAAATGTCTGTAAAAGTATTTGGTACAGGTGGTCCTTGACTTATGACCACAGCTGAGGCCAAATTTTCTGTTGCTGAGTGAGAAATTTGTTAAGTGAATTTTGCCCCATTTTACGACCTTCCTTTGCCACAGTTCTTAAAGTGAATCACCGCAGTTGTTCAGTTAGTAACCCAGTTGTTAAGTGAATCTGGTTTCCCCAATGACTTTGCTAGTCAGAAGGTCGCAAAAGGTGATCACACAACCCCTGGGACACTGCAACCATCTTGAGTACATTGCCAAGCATCTCAGTTTTGATCACGTGACCATGGGGATGCTACAATGATCGTTAAGTGTGAAAAACGGTCATGAGTCACTTTTTTCAGTGCCGTTGTAACTTTAAACAGTGACTAAATGAACTCTTGTAAGTCAAGGATGACCTGCATATGCAAATATTTCAAGCTCAGACCTCAACACTTACAAGTGGGATTCATGTACTTTGTACAAAAGGACTTACAAATTGCAGTTATCTTAAATGAATCCTTTGTAATAGAAGGGAACAAACATTTATTTATTTGGAGTATTTCCAGGCTGTCTTTTAAAATAGGATCGTCACAAGGAGACGAGCACAGAAAAAAAATTAATAATATGTTTTTGGCAGATACCATATGGCTTATCTGACAGATGGCTGTTGGAGCACAACTCGACCAGCTGTCTTCTTCACTACTAAGATGGATGGGACCCTTGATGTTTGGGACTTCCTTTTCAAACAAAATGATCCTACACTCCACCTGAAGGTAATTTAAGGAAATGGAAAACCATGCATGCTTTGCCCCATGAGTTTCTGTATCCCAATCTTTTTGTTGTAATATCTCCTCTCTTCTCTCTCAAGTTGCACTGATTACAAGATTTCTCTGATTTGATGTATCAACTTATACCACTGAGGTGCCTTTGCTGGCTCTCTAGGGATTCATACCCACTAAAATTGTTTTGGTGCTGCTGTACTGGCATGTCAACCACCCAACTTTTCCCACTTTCTTGTTGAGGGGAAATTTTGCACAAATGAGGCAAATGTATATGTCCCAGGATAATGTTGCAGGATCCAATCTTGATCAGTCACTAGGACCTGAGGTGTAGTGTTCCAAAGTTTCAGACTCATGCTGAGGCCCATCCTCAGGGAACTTCTCTCTGAAAATGGGCTCCAGTACAAGTCTGAAAGCTCAGAAGACTAAACCTCCAGTCCAAGTGACCGACCAAGATTGGACCCTGGAAATTATGCAGCCCAGTATGCATCATCATAGCTGAAACTAGCCCCAATCCATATTTTAATAAGGGTCTGGATGTTTAAAGTTTTTGTGTAAGACTGTTTGTGAAGAAGAATAATCACTGCTGAAATAGAAATGCCAATTTATAAATCTGTGTGTGTGGGGGGTTCTTCCTTATTTTTATTTATTTTATTTATTAAGTGTATATGCCACTCATCTTACTATCGAGAGTCAATACAAAAAGAAGGATATGAGGAGGGACAATTGAATTAGAATAAGATCCAAGGTCTTCAAAACAGGTTGCGATTGCATTCTAGTACTCAGTGCACAAAAGTCTTAAGGTTAATGGAAAGTCAAATTCTAGCTGAATGTCAAGTCAGTTACCTAAAAGGGGGTGAATTATCCCTTGCTGGCTATCTCCAAACACAGACTGGATCACTTTAATTAGGATTCCTTCACTGAGTAGGAAGTTGGTATCAATGATCTCAATGGCTCCTTCTATAAAGATTATATATATTTTATGGTAGTCTACATGTTGTCTTAAAGATGCGAAAGAGTTGACATGGATATATTTGTTTGCCTCCTGAATGGGTCTTCCCCCACCAGGTTTGCGATGAGCCTCTCTTCAGTCTGCGTTTGCAGGATAACGGGCGTTTTATTGGCTGTGGTTCCAAGCTGGGCACAGTAACACTTCTGGAATTTTCTTCTGGCCTCTGTACTTTGCAACGGAATGAGAAGAACCTGGCCTCAGCAGTGAGTATCTCCTGCCTCTCACCAATGGGCAAAGTGCCAGACAAGCAAACTGCCTCCGAGAATTGAGATGAGGTTGTTTTTTCTCTGGGTTGAATTCTAGTTTTCCATCTTTGTTCTCTATATCCTTTTTAAATATATATATAGTCTCTAGCCAATCTGAATTGAATCTCAAAAAGAAAAAAAGCTAACAAGAGTCAAACCTGATTAATATTTGGAAGAGAAACAAACATTTCCATCTTGCTCCTAAGGGAAAAAAAAAAAGGCTGTGTGGCCATCAGGTATCAAGTTCAACCCAAGGAAACCTTTACTTTCCCTGATATAAACCGACCAAGGAAGTCTGTTAATACTGTCCTTCAAAAGAGCTAAGCCACTGTATACAAGCAATAGTGTTTCATCAAATTATTGCTTCATGAGATAGTAAGTGAGCAGAAGACCCCTTTCATCAGTAGAGTGCTGCTGCTGGTGGAATACAAACATTCAATAATATATTATTGGGACAGGCCATTTTCGCACTATCTAGCTGTTGTTGGTACCTTGTAGAATATAAGTGTGATGCTACCGTAATAGCTATGGGCAGCGCTTAATTGAATGCCTTTCACTCGTTAACACTTAATGTGCACCTTTAGATGTTTGAGCGGGAGACGAAGCGAGAGAAGATTCTGGAGGCACGCCACCGTGAAATGCGTCTCAAGGAGAAAACCAAGCTGGAAGGCAAGGATGAAGAGGCCAAAGAAGAGGTTGAGGAAGAAAAGCCTCAGGAAGTTCTGGAACGAGTGTGTAAAGAGTTCTTTGATGTAATTGAAGGAGAAGTGCGGCGCCGGGAGCGAGCTCGAGCCAAATTAAAAGTGGAACAGGTAACTGTGAGACCAGTAACAGGAAGCTCAGTGGGGATGTGGGGAAAGGAGGCCTTCCTGAGTGGCAGATGTAAGGGGTACAAAACAAAACGCCAAGAAAGGATGGAGAGTCTTAAAAAGGTTTGGTAGGCGGTACTTATAATGTAATTATTCCCATCTCAGAATGAAGATGGGAAAGACAGTTTCCCAATACTCTAGATTACTGTATGATACAGGAACATTTTTGCAAAACAAGAGATAGAACTCTAAAGTAAACAGTCATATTATGATGACTATTTTGTTATTTTCTTGAGGAAAAATGAGAATTTGTATACAGGTAGTCCTCATTGTGATCGGTTGCCTAGTAACCGTTTGACCCAAAAATAAGGTACTTATAATCCACTATTATGTCATTGCATTTTTGGCACCCAGCAACTAGCCCATATTTATAGCTATTTGCAGTATCCCACAATCATGTGACCACGGTTTACTATGGGTTTTGGGGGGGGGTTGCCAAAAAACAGCATGTATTTCCAATTTCTGACAAAAAAAACCCTCACCAGTTTTTACTGGTCTCATCTATTGGAACCATGACACACTCATTGCAGACAATGGGTTTGCTTAATGACTGTGGCATTTGCTTAATGATTGCAGATTTCACATAACGACCATGGTAATTTACTTAATGGGTCAAATTGGGTCAATCACATGATGACCTGCTAACCAGCACAACTTATGACCCTAATTCCAGGCTCAATTATTGTTCTAAGTCAGGGGTAGGCAACCTTGGCCCTTTTATGATTCGTGGACTTCAACTCCCAGAATTCCTGAGCCATAAAAGAGCCAAGGTTGCCTATCCCTGTTCTAAGTCAAGGACTATCTTGTTAGATTGTGTTAGAGCATGCCCTCTGCATCAGAAGAATAACTTAACTGTGTAAGATTGCAGAGTGTTGTTGTTTTCTAGAGGATCAATTCATTCCTGTTAAAGATTCATATCCAGCCTCCAAGCATTTCCACTTATTTCTCCTATTAAAGAACAAATGGTTAAAACAGTAATAAAAAACACTCCTTTGGGGCTCAAAGAAACAGAGAAATTTTGTAGCGAGGAAGAAGTGTGAAAATTAAAAAGTTAAAATAAATAAGAAAAATTATAAAATCAAACACACTTTCTATAGATTTGTGCAACAATCTAAAATTAATAATAGAACAGAAATCAAACCAATGGCAAGAACAGTGGCAGAGATATAATCCATGTAATCTATTACTTCGTCACAGTTGCCAGCTTTTTTAAAATTTTATTTTCTTTGTTTGATTGTTGTGAATTTCCCAGAGTCATTGGGAGTTGGGTGACATACACATTTTAAAAACGTTATTATTAAATCATTATGTAATTAAAATCACACAACTAATCAGCTCAGAAGAACAGGATGTATTTTGTCCGCTAGCATAATATAGCATGATACCATCAAACAAATCTCCTTTGGATGGAATTCTAAAGTCAGGATGCACCCAAAAAAACATCCCAGGTTCCCAGTAGCCACCCTCCTATACTGCAAACATGATTGGCTTACAACGATGATTTTGGCAACTGTTCTTATGAGAGAAGATGGTCCCTCAGTATCAAAGGAAAACATCAATATGTATCAGCTAAAATTTCATCTCTCTCAACAAAACTGGAAATACTTTATATTCAATTATTTATTTGTTCGTTTGTTTAAGCTTTGCATCTTTTGGAGCTTTATTTAAATCCATGCCTGCTTAAAAGCACCAAGGAATGGATTGGCTGGATTTCCCAAAGAGTTAGTTTTCCAATCTGGGTAATGTGTTCGTTAAGTCTCACCAGACAGGTCTAATTTAATTGGGGATCAAAGAGCAAGAACTGCAGTCTTAAAATTTCGGCAAGGTCATGTGGGCAAAGGTACTCCTGTAGGCAGTGAGGTTCCTGGGAGCTCAGAGGAAACAAAGTGTTGTATATGAAGAAAAATGTTACTTCCTGTATTGAAAGATCTTTATGTTTTAGGAGCGGGAGTTTGAAGATGATGACACTGAAATAATTCTTCCTAAGGTTGGTATGCTTTTCCACATTTAGATATTTTGAGGAAAATTAGTCTTCCAATAAGAGAGAATTTCAAATGTATTAAGATCTAAACAACCATACCTTGGTCAATTCAATCTACCCTTGCTGAAGATCACTCCAAAACTTCTGAAGGGCACTAACTTGAGGCAGATTATAAATTCGGTTCATGATGTTTCAAATCTCCAGAATGCTCAAAATTAGCTACGGAATTTTAGAAGACAGGCCAACTAACAAAATTATAAAAACTCTATGAGTTCATGGTGACCTAACCCTAAGTAGAATTTTCCTCCTATGGGATTTTCCCATTTATTTTGTTAGGAAACATAGATAGGGGAACTTAGAAATGTAAGTGCCCTCCTAACCATACCCAAGCACTCTGAGTGTGTTAGCGATGTCGATTTTCCTTTATGAGTTTCTGGTGACCTAATCCTAACCCTAAGTGGAATATTTGTCCTATGGGATTTTACCATGTATTTTGCCAGGAAACATAGATAGGGGAGCCTAGAAACCTATGTGGCCTCCCAACCATACCCAAGCACTCCGGATTTGTGGGCAATGTCAATTTTACTCTATGAGTTCATGGTGACCAGGAAACATAGATAGCGCAGGCTAGAAAGGTCAGTGCCCTCCTAACTATACCCATGCACTCTGAGTGTGTTGACGATGTCCATTTTGCACTATGAGTTCATGGTGCCCTAACCCTAACCCTAAGTGGAATTTTCCTCCAATGGGATTTTCCCATGTATTTTACAAGGAAACATAAATAGGTCAGCCTAGAAAAGTCAGTGCCCTCCTAACCATACCAAAGCACGCCGTTGGCAATGACCATTTTGCTCTATCAGTTCATAGTGACCAAACCCTAATCCTAAGTGGAATTTTCCTCCAATGGGATTTTCCCATGTATTTTACCAGGAAACATAGATCGCGCAAGCTAGAAAGGTCAGTACCCTCCTAACCATACCCAAGCACCCCGAGTTTGTTGGCGATGTCCATTTTGCTCCATGAGTTTATGGTCACCTAACCCTAACCCTAAGTGGAATTTTCCTCCTATGAGATTTTCCCATGTATTTTAACAGGAAACATAGCGCAGGCTAGAAAGGTCAGTGACCTCCTAACCATATCCAAGCACTCCGAGGGTGTTGGCAATATATATTTTGCTCTATGAGTCCATGGTGACATAACCCTTACCTAAGTGGAATTTTCCTCCAATGGGATTTTCCCATGTATTTTACAAGGAAACATAGCGCAGGCTAGAAAAGTAAGTGCCCTCCTAACCATACCCAAGCACTCCGAGTTTGTTGGCGATGTTCATTTTGCTCTCCAGGTTCATTGTAACCTAACCCTAACCCTAAGTGGAATTTTCCTCAAAAGGGATTTTTCCATGTATATTACCAGGAAACATAGATCGCGCAGGCTGGGAAAGGTCAGTGCCCTCCTAACCATATCCAAGCACTTTGAGTTCTTGGTGATGTTCATTTTGCTCTACGAGTTCATGGTCACCTAACCCTAATCCTAAGTGGAATTTTCCTCAAATGGGAATTTTCCATGTATTTTGCTAGGAAACATAGATAGGGCAACGTAGAAATATACGTGCCCTCCTAACCATACCCAAGCACTCCGAGTGTATTGGCAATGTCCATTTTGCTGTATGAGTTCATCATGACCTAACCCTAAACCTAAGTGGAATTTTCCTCCAATGGGATTTTGCATGTATTTTACCAGGAAACATATATAGGGCAGCCTAGAAAGGTCAGTGCCCTCGTAACCATACCCAAGCACTCCGAGTGTGTTGGCGATGTCCATTTTGCTCTACGAGTTCATGGTAACCTAACCCTAACCCAAAGTGGAATTTTCCTCCTATGTGATTTTCCCATATATTTTACCAGGAAACATAGATAGAGCAGCCTAGAAAAATCAGTTCCCTCCTAACAATTCCAAAGCACTCCGTTGGCAATGTCCATTTTGCTCTACGAGTTCACGGTGACCTAACCCTAACCCTAAGTGGAATTTTCCTCCAATAGGATTTTCCCATGTATTTTACCAGGAAACATAGATCGCACAGGCTAGAAAGGTCAGTGCCTTTCTAACCATACGCAAGCACTCCGAGTGTGTTGGCGATGTCCATTTTGCTCTACGAGTTCATGGTAAACTAACCCTAAGTGGAACTTTCCTCAAATGGGATTTTCCTATGTATTTTACCAGGAAACATAGATAGGGCAGCCTGACAAAGTTACTTCCCTCCTAACCATACCAAAGCACTCCGAGTGTGTTGGCGATGTTCATTTTGCTCTACGAGTTCATGGTCACCTAACCCTAACCCTAAGTGGAATTTTCCTCCTATGGGATTTTTCCATATATTTTACCAGGAAACATAGATCACACAGGCTAGAAAGGTCAGTGCCCTCCTAACCATACCCAAAAACTGCGCGTTTGTTGGCGATGTTCATTTTGCTCTACGAGTTCATGGTAACCTAACCCTAAGAGGAATTTTCCTCCAATGGGATTTTCCCTTGTATTTCACCAGGAAACAAAGGTAGCGCAGGCTAGAAAGGTCAGTGCCCTCCTAACCATACCCATGCACTCTGAGTGTGTTGACGATGTCCATTTTGCACTATGAGTTCATGGTGCCCTAACCCTAACCCTAAGTGGAATTTTCCTCCAATGGGATTTTCCCATGTATTTTACAAGGAAACATAAATAGGTCAGCCTAAAAAAGTCAGTGCCCTCCTAACCATACCAAAGCACGCCGTTGGCAATGACAATTTTGCTCTATCAGTTCATAGTGACCAAACCCTAATCCTAAGTGGAATTTTCCTCCAATGGGATTTTCCCATGTATTTTACCAGGAAACATAGATCGCGCAAGCTAGAAAGGTCAGTACCCTCCTAACCATACCCAAGCACTCCGAGTGTGTTGGCGATGTACATTTTGCTCTAAGAGTTCATGGTGACCTAACCCTAACCCTAAGTGGAATTTTCCTCCAATTGGATTTTCCCATGTATTTTACCAGAAAACATGGATAGGGCAGCCTAGAAAAGTCAGTTCCCTACTAACCATACCTAAGCACTCCGACTGTGTTGGCAATGTTCATTTTGCTCTATGAGTTCATGGTGACCTAACCCTAACCCTAAGTGGAATTTTCCTCCAATGGGATATTCCCATATATTTTACCAGGAAATATATGTAGAGCAGGCTAGAAATGTCAGTGCCCTACTAACTATACGAAGCACTCCGCGTTTCTTTGCGATGTTCATTTTTGCTCTACGAGTTGATGGTCACCTAACCCTAAGCCAAAGTGGAATTTTCCTCCTATGGGATTTTTCCATGTATTTTACCAGGAAACAAGACCGTGCAGGCTAGAAAGGTCAATGCCATCCTAACCATACCCAAGCACTCTGAGTTTGTTGATGATGTTCATTTTGCTCTACGAGTTCATGGTCACCTAACCCTAAACCTAAGAGGAATATTCCTCCTATGGGATTTTTCGATATATTTTACCAGGAAACATAGATGACACAGGTTAACCTGCCCTATCTATGTTTACTGGTAAAATATATGGGAAAATCCCATTGGAGGAAAATTCCACTTAGGGTTAGGGTTAGGTCACCATGAACTCATAGAGCAAAATGGACATTGCCAAAACACTCGGAGTGCTTTGGTATGGTTAGGAGGGAACTGACTTTTCTAGGCTGTCCTATCTATGTTTTCTGATAAAATACATGGAAAAGTCCCATTTGAGGAAAATTCTTCTTAGGGTTAGGATTAGGTTACCATGAACTCGTAGAGCAAAATGAACATTGCCAACAAACTCGCACTGCTTGGGTATGGTTAGGAGGGAACTGCTCTTTCTAGCCTGTGTGATCTATGTTTCCTGGTAAAATATATGTAAAAATCCCATAGGAGGAAAATTCCACTTAGGGTTAGGGTTAGGTGACCATGAACTCGTAGAGCAAAATGAACATTGCCAACCAACTCAGCGTACTTGGGTATGGTTAGAACGGCATTGACCTTTCTAGCCTGCGCTATCAATTTTTCCTGGTAAAATACATGGGAAAATCCCATAGGAGGAATATTCCACTTAGGGTTAGGGTTAGGTCCCGCTAAACTCATACAGCAAAACGGACATTGCCAACACACTCGGAGTGCTTTGGTATGGTTAGGAGGGAACTGACTTTTCTAGGCTGCCCTATCTATGTTTCCATGTAAAATACATGGGAAAATCCCATTGGAGCAAAATTCCACTTAATGTTAGAGTTAGGTGACCATAAATTCCTAGAGCAAAATGGACATTGCCAACATATTCAGAGTGCTTGGGTATGGTTAGGACGGCACTGACTTTTCTAGGCTGCCCTATCTATGTTTTCTAGTAAAATACATGGGAAAATCCCTTTGGAGGAAAATTCCACTTAGGGTTAGGATTAGGTTACCATGAACTCGTACAGCAAAATGAACATCACCAACAAACTCGGAGTGATTGGGTATGGTTAGGAGGGCACTGAGTTTTCTTGGCTGCCCTATCTATGTTTCCTGGTAAAATACATGGGAAATTTCCATAGGAGTAAAATTCCACTTAGGGTTAGTTCCCCATAAACTCATAGAGTAAAATGGACATTGCCAACGCACTCGGAGTGCTGGGGTATGGTTAGGAGGGCACTGACCTTTCTACCCTGCACTATCAATGTTTCCTGGTAAAATACATGGGAAAATCCCATAGGAGGTAAATTCCACGTAGGGTTAGGGTTAGGTCACCATAAACCCATAGAGCAAAATGAACATTGCCAACAAAATCGTATTGCTTGGGTTTAGTTAGGAGGGCACTGACCGTTCTACCCTGCGCTATCAATGTTTCCTGGTAAACTACATGGTAAAATCCCGTAGGAGGAAAATTCCACTTAGGGTTCGGGTTAGGTCCCCATAAACCCATAGAGTAAAATGGACATTGCCACCGCACTCGGAGTGCATTGTTATGGTTAGGAGGGAACTGACTTTTCTATACTGCCCTATCTATCTTTTCTGGTAAAATCCATGGAAAAAATCCCATTGGAGGAAAATTCCACTTAGGGTTAGGTCACCATGAACTCATAGAGCAAAATGGACATCGCCAACAAACTTGGAGTGCTTTGGTATGGTTAGGAGGGAACTAACTTCATTAGGCTGCCCTATCTATGTTTCCTGGTAAAATACATGGGAAAATCCCTTAGCAGTAAAATTCCACTTAGGGTTTGGTCACCATGAACTCATAGAGGAAAATGGACATCGCCAACAAACTTGGAGTGCTTTGGTATGGTTAGGAGCGAACTAACTTCATTAGGCTGCCCTATCTATGCTTCCTGGTAAAATACATGGAAAAATCCCATTTGAGGAAAATTGCACTTAGGGTTAGGGTTCGGTTTCCATGAAACTGACTTTTCTATACTGCCCTATCTATGTTTTCTGGTAAAATCCATGAAAAATTCCCTTGGAGGAAAATCCCATTGGAGGAAAATTCCTCTTAGGGTTAGGTCACCATGAACTCATAGAGGAAAATGTACATCGCCAACACACTCGGAGTGCTTCGGTATGGTTAGGAGGGCACAAATTTTTTTAGGCTGCCCAATCTATGTTTTCTGGTAAAATACATTGGAAAATCCCATTGTAGGAAAATTCCACTTAGGTTTAGAGTTACGTTACCAGGAACTCATAGAGCAAAATGAACATCGCCAACAAACTCCGAGTGCTTGGGTATGGTTAGGAGGGCACTGACCTTTCTACCCTGCGCTATCTATGTTTCCTGGTAAAATACATGGGAAAATCCCTTTGGAGGAAAATTCACTTAGGGTTAGGGTTTGGTTACCAGGAAATCATAGAGTAAAATGGACATTGCCAACGCACTCGGAGTGCATTGTTATGTTTAGGAGGGAACTCACTTTTCTATACTGCCCTATATATGTTTTCTGGTAAAATCCATGGAAAAATCCCATTGGAGGAAAATCCCATTGGAGGAAAATTCCACTTAGGGTTAGGTCACCATGGACTCATAGAGCAAAATGGACATTGCCAACAAACTCGGAGTGTTTTGGTATGGTTAGGAGGGAACTAACTGCATTAGGCTGCCCTATCTATGTTTCCTGGTAAAATACATGGGAAAATCCCTTTGGAGGAAAATTCCACTTAGGGTTAGGGTTAGGTTACCATGAACTCGTACAGCAAAATGAACATCGCCAACAAACTCGGAGTGATTGGGTATAGTTAGGAGGGCACTGAGTTTTCTTGGCTGCCCTATCTATGTTTTGTGGTAAAATACCTGGAAAAATCCCATAGGAGGAAAATTCCACTTAGGCTTAGGATTAGGTCACCATAAACTCATAGAGCAAAATGAACATTGCCAACAAACTCGTATTGCTTGGTTTTAGTTAGGAGGGCACTGACCTTTCTACCCTGCGCTGTCAATGTTTCCTGGGAAAATACATGGGAAAATCCCATTTGAGGAAAATTCCACTTAGGCTTAGGGTTAGGTCCCCATAAACTCCTAGAGTAAAATGGACATTGCCAACACACTCAGAGTGCTTTGGTATGGTTAGCAGGGAACTAACTTTATTAGGCAGCCTTATCTATGTTTCCTGGTAAATACATGGGAAAATCCCATTTGAGGAAAATTCCATTTAGGATTGGGGTTTGATTAACATGAACTCATAGAGGAAAATGAACAGCGCCAAGAAACTCGGAGTACTTGGGTATGGTAGGAGGGCACTGACTTTTCTAGCGAGCTTTACCAATTTTTCCTGGTAAAATATATGGGAAATTTCCATAGGAGTAAAATTCAATTTAGGGTTAGGGTTAGGTCCCCATAAACTCATAGAGGAAAATGTACATCGCCAACACACTCGGAGTGCTTCGGTATGGTTAGGAGGGCACAAATTTTTTTAGGCTGCCCAATCTATGTTTTCTGGTAAAATACATTGGAAAATCCCATTGTAGGAAAATTCCACTTAGGTTTAGGGTTACGTTACCAGGAACTCATAGAGCAAAATGAACATCGCCAACAAACTCCGAGTGCTTGGGTATGGTTAGGAGGGCACTGACCTTTCTACCCTGCGCTATCTATGTTTCCTGGTAAAATACATGGGAAAATCCCTTTGGAGGAAAATTCACTTAGGGTTAGGGTTAGGTTACCAGGAAATCATAGAGTAAAATGGACATTGCCAACGCACTCGGAGTGCATTGTTATGTTTAGGAGGGAACTCACTTTTCTATACTGCCCTATATATGTTTTCTGGTAAAATCCATGGAAAAATCCCATTGGAGGAAAATCCCATTGGAGGAAAATTCCACTTAGGGTTAGGTCACCATGGACTCATAGAGCAAAATGGACATTGCCAACAAACTCGGAGTGTTTTGGTATGGTTAGGAGGGAACTAACTGCATTAGGCTGCCCTATCTATGTTTCCTGGTAAAATACATGGGAAAATCCCTTTGGAGGAAAATTCCACTTAGGGTTAGGGTTAGGTTACCA
Organism: Crotalus tigris; assembly: GCF_016545835.1. NCBI lineage: Eukaryota > Metazoa > Chordata > Lepidosauria > Squamata > Viperidae > Crotalus > Crotalus tigris. The sequence goes on from NW_024097445.1 coordinate 448,955, forward strand.
TGAACTCGTACAGCAAAATGAACATCGCCAACAAACTCGGAGTGATTGGGTATAGTTAGGAGGGCACTGAGTTTTCTTGGCTGCCCTATCTATGTTTTGTGGTAAAATACCTGGAAAAATCCCATAGGAGGAAAATTCCACTTAGGCTTAGGATTAGGTCACCATAAACTCATAGAGCAAAATGAACATTGCCAACAAACTCGTATTGCTTGGTTTTAGTTAGGAGGGCACTGACCTTTCTACCCTGCGCTGTCAATGTTTCCTGGGAAAATACATGGGAAAATCCCATTTGAGGAAAATTCCACTTAGGCTTAGGGTTAGGTCCCCATAAACTCCTAGAGTAAAATGGACATTGCCAACACACTCAGAGTGCTTTGGTATGGTTAGCAGGGAACTAACTTTATTAGGCAGCCTTATCTATGTTTCCTGGTAAATACATGGGAAAATCCCATTTGAGGAAAATTCCATTTAGGATTGGGGTTTGATTAACATGAACTCATAGAGGAAAATGAACAGCGCCAAGAAACTCGGAGTACTTGGGTATGGTAGGAGGGCACTGACTTTTCTAGCGAGCTTTACCAATTTTTCCTGGTAAAATATATGGGAAATTTCCATAGGAGTAAAATTCAATTTAGGGTTAGGGTTAGGTCCCCATAAACTCATAGAGTAAAATGGACATTGCCAACGCACTCGGAGTGCATTGTTATGGTTAGGAGGGAACTGACTTTTCTATACTGCCCTATCTATGTTTTCTGGTAAAATCCATGGAAAAATCCCATTGGAGGAAAATCCCATTGGAGGAAAATTCCACTTAGGGTTAGGTCACCATGGACTCATAGAGCAAAATGGACATTGCCAACAAACTCGGAGTGTTTTGGTATGGTTAGGAGGGAACTAACTTCATTAGGCTGCCCTATCTATGTTTCCTGGTAAAATACATGGGAAAATCCCTTTGGAGGAAAATTCCACTTAGGGTTAGGGTTAGGTTACCATGAACTCGTACAGCAAAATGAACATCGCCAACAAACTCGGAGTGATTGGGTATAGTTAGGAGGGCACTGAGTTTTCTTGGCTGCCCTATCTATGTTTTGTGGTAAAATACCTGGAAAAATCCCATAGGAGGAAAATTCCACTTAGGCTTAGGATTAGGTCACCATAAACTCATAGAGCAAAATGAACATTGCCAACAAACTCGTATTGCTTGGTTTTAGTTAGGAGGGCACTGACCTTTCTACCCTGCGCTGTCAATGTTTCCTGGGAAAATACATGGGAAAATCCCATTTGAGGAAAATTCCACTTAGGCTTAGGGTTAGGTCCCCATAAACTCCTAGAGTAAAATGGACATTGCCAACACACTCAGAGTGCTTTGGTATGGTTAGCAGGGAACTAACTTTATTAGGCAGCCTTATCTATGTTTCCTGGTAAATACATGGGAAAATCCCATTTGAGGAAAATTCCATTTAGGATTGGGGTTTGATTAACATGAACTCATAGAGGAAAATGAACAGCGCCAAGAAACTCGGAGTACTTGGGTATGGTAGGAGGGCACTGACTTTTCTAGCGAGCTTTACCAATTTTTCCTGGTAAAATATATGGGAAATTTCCATAGGAGTAAAATTCAATTTAGGGTTAGGGTTAGGTCCCCATAAACTCATAGAGTAAAATGGACATTGCCAACGCACTCGGAGTGCATTGTTATGGTTAGGAGGGAACTGACTTTTCTATACTGCCCTATCTATGTTTTCTGGTAAAATCCATGGAAAAATCCCATTGGAGGAAAATCCCATTGGAGGAAAATTCCACTTAGGGTTAGGTCACCATGGACTCATAGACCAAAATGGACATTGCCCACAAACTCGGAGTGTTTTGGTATGGTTAGGAGGGAACTAACTTCATTAGGCTGCCCTATCTATGTTTCCTGGCAAAATACATGGGAAAATCCCTTTGGAGGAAAATTCCACTTAGGGTTAGGGTTAGGTTACCATGAAGTCGTACAGCAAAATGAACATTGCTAACAAACTCGTATTGCTTGGTTTTAGTTAGGAGGGCACTGACCTTTCTACCCTGCGCTGTCAATGTTTTCTGGTAAAATACATGGGAAAATCCCATTGGAGGAAAATTCCTCTTAGCATTAGGGTTAGGTTACCATGAACTCGTAGAGCAGTGGTTCTCAACCTTTCTAATGCCACGACCCCATAATACAGTTCCCCATGTTGTGGTGACCCCCAACCACATATACATCACTGGGTGCCAGGGGCGTGGCCAAAGAAAAAGGGGAAAAAATGGCAGACAGCCTTGTTTGGCGACCCACGTGAAATGGTCGTTCGACCCCAAATGGGGTTCTGACCCACAGGTTCAGAACCACTGTTGTAGAGCAAAATGAACATCACCAACAAACTCGGAGTGCTTGGGTATGGTTAGGAGAGAACTAACTTCATTAGGCTGCCCTATCTATGTTTCCTGGTAAAATACATGGAAAGATCCCATTTGAGGAAAATTCCACTTAGGGTTAGGGTTAGGTTTCCATGAACTCTTAGAGCAAAATGTACATCGCCAACACACTTGGAGTGCTTCGGTATGGTTAGGAGGGCACTAATTTTTCTAGGCTGCCCAATCTATGTTTTCTGATAAAATACATGGGAAAATCCCTTTGGAGGAAAATTCCACTTAGGGTTAGGGTTAGGTCCCGCTAAACTCATACAGCAAAATGGACACCGCCAACACACTCAAAGTGCTTGGTTATGGTTAGGAGGGCACTGACCTTTCTAGCCTTCCCTATCTATTTTTCCTGGTAAAATACATGGGAAAATCCGTTTGGAGGAAAATTCCACTTAGGGTTAGGGTTAGGTCACCATAAACTCATAGAGCAAAATGAATATCACCAACACACTCAGAGTGCTTGTCTATGGTTAGGAGGGCACTGACCTTTCTAGCCTGTCCTATGTAGGTTTCCTGGTAAAATATATGGGAAAATCCCATAGGAGGAAAATTCCACTTAGGGTTAGGTTACCATGAACTCATACAGCAAAATGAACATCGCCAACAAACTTGGAGTGATTGGGTATGGTTAGGAGGCCACTGAGTTTTCTTGGCTGCCCTATCTATGTTTCCTGGTAAAATACATGGGAAAATCCCATTGGAGGAAAATTCCACTTAGGGTTAGGGCTAGGTGACCATGAACCCGTAGAGCAAAATGAACATTGCCAACAAACTCGTATTGCTTGGGTTTTGTTAGGAGGGCACTGACCTTTCCACCCTGCGCTATCAATGTTTCCTGGTAAAATATATGGAAAATCCCATAGGAGGAAAATTCCACTTAGGGTTATAGTTAGGTCCCCATAAACTCATAGAGTAAAATGGACATTGCCAACGCACTCGGAGTGCGTTGTTATGGTTAGGAGGGAACTGACTTTTCTATACTGCCCTATCTATGTTTTCTGATAAAATCCATGGAAAAATCCCATTGGAGGAAAATTCCACTTAGGGTTAGGTCACCATGAACTCATGGAGAAAAATGGAAATTGCCAACAAACTCGGAGTGCTTTGGTATGGTTAGGAGGGAACTAACTTCATTAGGCTGCCCTATTTATGTTTCCTGGTAAAATACATGGGAAAATCCCTTAGCAGGAAAATTCCACTTAGGGTTAGGTCACCATGAACTCATAGAGGAAAATGGACATTGCCAATGAACTTGGAGTGCTTTGGTATGGTTAGGAGGGAACTAACTTCATTAGGCTGCCCTATCTATGTTTCCTGGAAAGATACATGGAAAAATCCCATTTGAGGAAAATTCCACTTAGGGTTAGGGTTCGGTTGCCATGAACTCTTAGAGCAAAATGTACATCGCCAACACACTTGGAGTGCTTCGGTATGGTTAGGAGGGCACTAATTTTTCTAGGCTGCCCAATCTATGTTTTCTGGTAAAATACATGGGAAAATCCCTTTGGAGGAAAATTCCACTTAGGGTTAGGGTTAGGTCCCGCTAAACTCATACAGCAAAATGGACACCGCCAACACACTCAGAGTGCTTGGTTATGGTTAGGAGGGCACTGACCTTTCTAGCCTTCCCTATCTATTTTTCCTGGTAAAATACATGGGAAAATCCCTTTGGAGGAAAATTCCACTTAGGGTTAGGGTTAGGTCACCATAAACTCGTAGAGCAAAATGAATATCACCAACACACTCAGAGTGCTTGTCTATGATTAGGAGGGCACTGACCTTTCTAGCCTGTCCTATGTATGTTTCCTGGTAAAATATATGGGAAAATCCCATAGGAGGAAAATTCCACTTAGGGTTAGGTTACCATGAACTCATACAGCAAAATGAACATCGCCAATGAACTTGGAGTGCTTTGGTATGGTTAGGAGGGCACTGACCTTTCTACCCTGCGCTATCAATGTTCCCTGGTAAAATACATGGGAAAATCCCATAGGAGGTAAATTCCACTTAGGGTTAGTGTTAGGTCACCATAAACTCATAGAGCAAAATGGACATCGCCAACACACTTGGAGTGCTTTGGTATCGTTCTGAGGCAACTAACTTTTCTAGGCTGCCCTGTCTATGTTTTCTTGTAAAATACATGGAAAAATCCCATTTTAGGAAAATTCCACTTAGGCTTAGGGTTAGGTCACCAGAAACTTATAGAGCGAAATGTACATTGCCAACAAAATCGTATTGCTTGGGTATAGTTAGGAGGGCACTGACCTTTCTACCCTGCGCTATCAATGTTTCTTTGTAAAATACATGGGAAAATCCAATTGGAGGAAAATCCCATTGGAGGAAAATTCTACTTAGGGTTAGGTCTCAATGAACTCATAGAGCAAAATGAACATTGCCAACAAACGTGGACTTATTGGATATGGTTAAGAGGGCCCTGACCTTTTTAACCTGCGCTGTCTATGTTTCCTGGTAAAATACATGGGAAAATCCCATAGGAAGAAAATTCAACTTAGGGTTAGGATTAGATCATCATGAACTAATAGAGCAAAATGGATATTGCCAACACACTCAGAGTGCTTTGGTATGGTTAGGAGAAAACTGACTTTTCTAGGCTGCCCTAACTATGTTTCCTGGTAAAATACATGGGAAAATCCCATTGGAGCAAAATTCCACTTAATGTTAGAATTAGGTGACCATAAACTCTTAGAGCATAATGGACATCGCCAACAAACTCGGAGTGCTTGGGTATGATTAGGAGGGCACAGATTTTTCTAGGCTGCCCAATCTATGTTTTCTGGTAAAATACATGGGAAAATCCCATTGGAGGAAAATTCCTCTTAGCGTTAGGGTTAGGTTACCATGAACTCGTAGAGCAGTGGTTCTCAACCTTTCTAATGCCGCGACCCCATAATACAGTTCCCCATGTTGTGGTGACCCCCAACCACTTATATATCACCGGGTGCCAAGGGCGTGGCCAAAGAAAAAGGGGAAAAAATGGCAGACAGCCTTGTTTGGCGACCCACGTGAAATGGTCGTTCGACCCAAAATGGGGTCCTGACCCACAGGTTCAGAACCACTGTCATAGAGCAAAATGAACATCGCCAACCAACTCGGAGATCTTGGGTATGGTTAGAAGGGAACTAACTTCATTAGGCTGCCCAATCTATGTTTCCTGGTAAAATACATGGAAAGATCCCATTTGAGGAAAATTCCACTTAGGGTTAGGGTTAGGTTTCCATGAACTCTTAGAGCAAAATGTACATCGCCAACACACTTGCAGTGCTTCGGTATGGTTAGGAGGGCACTAATTTTTCTAGGCTGCCCAATCTATGATTTCTGGTAAAATACATGGGAAAATCCCTTTGGAGGAAAATTCCACTTAGGGTTAGGGTTAGGTTACCATGAACTCGTACAGCAAAATGAACATCGCCAACAAACTCGGAGTGATTGGGTATGGTTAGGAGGGCACTGAGTTTTCTTGGCTGCCCTATCTATGTTTCCTGGTAAAATACATGGGAAAATCCCATTGGAGGAAAATTCCACTTAGGGTTCGGTGACCATGAACTCGTAGAGCAAAATGAACATCGCCAACACACTCGGAGTGCTTTGGTATGGTTAGGAGGCAACTAACTTTTCTAGGCTACCCTAACTATGTTTTCTGGTAAAATACCTGGAAAAATCCCATAGGAGGAAAATTCCACTTAGGCTTAGGATTAGGTCATCATAAACTCATAGAGGAAAATGAACATTGCCAACAAACTAGTATTGCTTGGGTTTAGTTAGGAGGGCACTGACCTTTCTACTCTGCGCTATCAATGTTTCCTAGTAAAATACATGGGAAAATCCCATAGGAGGAAAATTCCACTTAGGGTTAGGGTTAGGTCCCCATAAACTCATAGAGTAAAATGGGCATTGCCAACGCACCCGGAGTGCATTGTTATGGTTAGGAGGGAACTGACTTTTCTATACTGTCCTATCTATGTTTTCTGGTAAAATCCATTGAAAAACCCATTGGAGGAAAATTCCACTTAGGTTTAGAGTTAGGTTACCAGGAATTCATAGAGTAAAATGGACATTGCCAATGCACTCGGAGTGCATTGTTATGGTTAGGAGGGAACTGACTTTTCTATACTGTCCTATTTATGTTTTCTGGTAAAATCCATGAAAAAATACCATTGGAGGAAAATCCCATTGGAGGAAAATTCCACTTAGGGTTAGGTCTCAATGAATTCATAGAGCAAAATGAACATTACCAACAAACTCGGAGTGCTTGGGTATGGTTAGGAGGTCACTGACCTTTCTAGCCTGCGCTACCTGTGTTTCCTGGTAAAATACATGGGAAAATCCCATAGAACGAAAATTCCACTTAGGGTTAGGGTTAGGTCCCGCTAAACTCATACAGCAAAATGGACACCGCCAACACACTCAGAGTGCTTGGTTATGGTTAGGAGGGCACTGACCTTTCTAGCCTTCCCTATCTACATTTCCTGGTAAAATAAATGGGAAAAATCCCTTTGGAGGAAAATTCCACTTAGGGTTAGGGTTAGGTCACCATAAACTCATAGAGCAAAATGGACATTGCCAACAAACTCGGAGTGCTTTGGTATGGTTAGGTGGGAACTAACTTCATTAAGCTGCCCTATCTATGTTTCCTGGTAAAATACATGGAAAAATCCCATTGGAGGAAAATTCCACTTAGGGTTCGGTGACCATGAACTCGTAGAGCAAAATGAACATCGCCAATACACTCGGAGTCCTTCGGTATGGTTAGGAGGGCACTAATTTTACTACGCTGCCAAATCTATGTTTTCTGGTAAAATACATGGGAAAATCCCTTTGGAGGAAAATTCCACATAGGGTTAGGGTTAGGTTACCATGAACTCGTACAGCAAAATGAACATCGCCAACAAACCCGGAGTGATTGGGTATGGTTAGGAGGGCACTGAGTTTTCTTGGCTGCCCTATCTATGTTTCCTGGTAAAATACATGGGAAAATCCCATTGGAGGAAAATTCCACTTAGGGTTCGGTGACCATGAACTCGTAGAGCAAAATGAACATCGCCAACTAACTCGGAGTTCTTTGGTATGGTTAGGAGCTAACTAACTTTTCTAGGCTACCCTAACTATGTTTTCTGGTAAAATACCTGGAAAAATCCCATAGGAGGAAAATTCCACTTAGGCTTAGGATTAGGTCATCATAAACTCATAGAGGAAAATGAACATTGCCAACAAACTAGTATTGCTTGGGTTTAGTTAGGAGGGCACTGACCTTTCTACTCTGCGCTATCAATGTTTCCTAGTAAAATACATGGGAAAATCCCATAGGAGGAAAATTCCACTTAGGGTTAGGGTTAGGTCCCCATAAACTCATAGAGTAAAATGGACATTGCCAACGCACTCGGAGTGCATTGTTATGGTTAGGAGGGAACTGACTTTTCTATACTGTCCTATCTATGTTTTCTGGTAAAATCCATTGAAAAACCCATTGGAGGAAAATCCCATTGGAGGAAAATTCCACTTAGGTTTAGAGTTAGGTTACCAGGAACTCATAGAGTAAAATGGACATTGCCAATGCCCTTGGAGTGCATTGTTATGGTTAGGAGGGAACTGACTTTTCTATACTGTCCTATCTATGTTTTCTGGTAAATTCCATGAAAAAATCCCATTGGAGGAAAATCCCATTGGAGGAAAATTCCACTTAGGGTTAGGTCTCAATGAACTCATAGAGCAAAATGAACATTACCAACAAACTCGGAGTGCTTGGGTATGGTTAGGAGGTCACTGACCTTTCTAGCCTGCGCTACCTGTGTTTCCTGGTAAAATACATGGGAAAATCCCATAGAACGAAAATTCCACTTAGGGTTAGGGTTTGGTCCCGCTAAACTCATACAGCAAAATGGACACCGCCAACACACTCAGAGTGCTTGGTTATGGTTAGGAGGGCTCTGACCTTTCTAGCCTTCCCTATCTACGTTTCCTGGTAAAATAAATGGGAAAATCCCTTTGGAGGAAAATTCCACTTAGGGTTAGGGTTAGGTCACCATAAACTCATAGAGCAAAATGGACATTGCCAACAAACTCGGAGTGCTTTGGTATGGTTAGGTGGGAACTAACTTCATTAAGCTGCCCTATCTATGTTTCCTGGTAAAATACATGGAAAAATCCCATTGGAGGAAAATTCCACTTAGGGTTAGGGTTAGGTTTCCATGAACTCTTAGAGCAAAATGTACATCGCCAATACACTCGGAGTGCTTCGGTATGGTTAGGAGGGCACTAATTTTTCTACGCTGCCCAATCTATGTTTTCTGGTAAAATACATGGGAAAATCCCTTTGGAGGAAAATTCCACTTAGGGTTAGGGTTAGGTTACCATGAACTCGTACAGCAAAATGAACATCGCCAACAAACCCGGAGTGATTGGGTATGGTTAGGAGGGCACTGAGTTTTCTTGGCTGCCCTAACTATGTTTTGTGGTAAAATACCTGGAAAAATCCCATAGGAGGAAAATTCCACTTAGGCTTAGGATTAGGTCACCATAAACTCATAGAGCAAAATGAACATTGCCAACAAACTCGTATTGCTTGCGTTTAGATAGGAGGGCACTGACCTTTCTAACCTGCGCTGTCAATGTTTCCTGGTAAAATACATGGGAAAATCTCATAGGAGGAAAATTCCACTTAGGGTTAGGGTTAGGTCCCCATAAACTCCTAGAGTAAAATGGACATTGCCAACACACTCAGAGTGCTTTGGTATGGTCAGCAGCGAACTAACTTTATTAGGCAGCCCTATCTATGTTTCCTGGTAAATACATGGGAAAATCCCATTTGAGGAAAATTCCATTTAGGATTAGGGTTAGATTACCATGAACTCATAGAGGAAAATGAACATCGCCAAGAAATTCGGAGTGCTTGGGTATGGTAGGACGGCACTGACCTTTCTAGCGAGCTTTACCAATTTTTCCTGGTAAAATACATGGGAAATTTCCATAGGAGTAAAATTCAATTTAGGGTTAGGGTTAGATCCCCATAAACCCATAGAGTAAAATGGACATTGCCAATGCACTCGGAGTGCATTGTTATGGTTAGGAGGGAACTCACTTTTCTATACTGCCCTATCTATTTTTTCTGGTAAAATCCATGGAAAAATCCCATTGGAGGAAAATACCATTGGAGGAAAATTCCACTTAGAGTTAGGTCACCATGAACTCATAGAGCAAAATGGACATTGCCAACAAACTCGGAGTGTTTTGGTATGGTTAGGAGGGAACTAACTTCATTAGGCTGCCCTATCTATGTTTCCTGGTAAAATACATGGGAAAATCCCGTAGTAGGAAAATTCCATTTACGGTTAGGTCACCATGAACTCATAGAGCAAAATGGACCTTGCCAACAAACTCGGAGTGCTTTGGTATGGTTAGGAGGGAACTAAATTCATTAGGCTGCCCTATCTATGTTTCCTGGTAAAATACATGGAAAAATCCCATTTGAGGAAAATTCCACTTAGGGTTAAGTTTAGGTTTCTATGAACTCTTAGAGCAAAATGTACATCGCCAACACACTCGGAGTGCTTCGGTATGGTTAGGAGGGCAATAATTTTTCTAGGCTGCCCAATATATGTTTTCTGGTAAAATACATGGGAAAATCCCTTTGGAGGAAAATTCCACTTAGGGTTAGGGTTAGGTTACCATAAACTCGTACAGCAAAATGAACATCGCCAACAAAGTCAGAGTGACTGGATATGGTTAGGAGGGCACTGAGTTTTCTTGGCTGCCCTATCTATGTTTCCTTGTAAAATACATGGGAAATTTCCATAGGAGTAAAATTCCACTTAGGGTTAGTTCCACATAAACTCATAGAGTAAAATGGACATTGCCAACGCACTCAGAGTGCATTTTTATGGTTAGGAGGGAACTGACTTTCTATACTGTCCTATTTATGTTTTCTGGTAAAATCCATGGAAAAATCCCTTTATTGGAAAATCCCATTGGAGGAAAATTCCACTTAGGGTTAGGTCACCATGAACTCAAAGAGCAAAATGGACATTGCCAACAAACTCAGAGTGCTTTGGTATGATTAGGAGGGAACTAACTTCATTAGGCTGCCCTATTTATGTTTCCTGGTAAAATACATGGGAAAATCCCTTAGCAGGAAAATTCCACTTAGGGTTAGGTCACACCGCCAACACATTCAGAGTGTTTGGTTATGGTTAGGAGGGCACTGACCTTTCTAGCCTTCCCTACCTACGTTTCCTGGTAAAATACATAGGAAAATCCCTTTGGAGGAAAATTCCACTTAGGGTTAGGGTTAGGTCACCATAAACTTATAGAGCAAAATGGACATTACCAACAAACTCAGAGTGCTTATCTATGTTTAGGAGGGCACTGACCTTTCTACCCTGTCATTTGTATGTTTCCAGGTAAAATACATGGGAAAATCCCATAGGAGGAAAATTCCACTTAGGGTTAGGTCACCATGAACTCATAGAGCAAAATGGACATTGCCAACAAACTCGGAGTGATTGGGTATGGTTAGGAGGGCACTGAGTTTTCTTGGCTGCCCTATCTATGTTTCCTGGTAAAATACATGGGAAAATCCCATTGGAGGAAAATTCCACTTAGGGTTCGGTGACCATGAACTCGTAGAGCAAAATGAACATCGCAAACTAACTCGGAGTGCTTTGGTATGGTTAGGAGCTAACTAACTTTTCTAGGCTACCCTAACTATGTTTTCTGGTAAAATACCTGGAAAAATCCCATAGGAGGAAAATTCCACTTAGGCTTAGGATTAGGTCATCATAAACTCATAGAGGAAAATGAACATTGCCAACAAACTAGTATTGCTTGGGTTTAGTTAGGAGGGCACTGACCTTTCTACTCTGCGCTATCAATGTTTCCTAGTAAAATACATGGGAAAATCCCATAGGAGGAAAATTCCACTTAGGGTTAGGGTTAGGTCCCCATAAACTCATAGAGTAAAATGGGCATTGCCAACGCACCCGGAGTGCATTGTTATGGTTAGGAGGGAACTGACTTTTCTATACTGTCCTATCTATGTTTTCTGGTAAAATCCATTGAAAAACCCATTGGAGGAAAATTCCACTTAGGTTTAGAGTTAGGTTACCAGGAATTCATAGAGTAAAATGGACATTGCCAATGCACTCGGAGTGCATTGTTATGGTTAGGAGGGAACTGACTTTTCTATACTGTCCTATTTATGTTTTCTGGTAAAATCCATGAAAAAATACCATTGGAGGAAAATCCCATTGGAGGAAAATTCCACTTAGGGTTAGGTCTCAATGAATTCATAGAGCAAAATGAACATTACCAACAAACTCGGAGTGCTTGGGTATGGTTAGGAGGTCACTGACCTTTCTAGCCTGCGCTACCTGTGTTTCCTGGTAAAATACATGGGAAAATCCCATAGAACGAAAATTCCACTTAGGGTTAGGGTTAGGTCCCGCTAAACTCATACAGCAAAATGGACACCGCCAACACACTCAGAGTGCTTGGTTATGGTTAGGAGGGCACTGACCTTTCTAGCCTTCCCTATCTACATTTCCTGGTAAAATAAATGGGAAAAATCCCTTTGGAGGAAAATTCCACTTAGGGTTAGGGTTAGGTCACCATAAACTCATAGAGCAAAATGGACATTGCCAACAAACTCGGAGTGCTTTGGTATGGTTAGGTGGGAACTAACTTCATTAAGCTGCCCTATCTATGTTTCCTGGTAAAATACATGGAAAAATCCCATTGGAGGAAAATTCCACTTAGGGTTCGGTGACCATGAACTCGTAGAGCAAAATGAACATCGCCAATACACTCGGAGTCCTTCGGTATGGTTAGGAGGGCACTAATTTTACTACGCTGCCAAATCTATGTTTTCTGGTAAAATACATGGGAAAATCCCTTTGGAGGAAAATTCCACATAGGGTTAGGGTTAGGTTACCATGAACTCGTACAGCAAAATGAACATCGCCAACAAACCCGGAGTGATTGGGTATGGTTAGGAGGGCACTGAGTTTTCTTGGCTGCCCTATCTATGTTTCCTGGTAAAATACATGGGAAAATCCCATTGGAGGAAAATTCCACTTAGGGTTCGGTGACCATGAACTCGTAGAGCAAAATGAACATCGCCAACTAACTCGGAGTTCTTTGGTATGGTTAGGAGCTAACTAACTTTTCTAGGCTACCCTAACTATGTTTTCTGGTAAAATACCTGGAAAAATCCCATAGGAGGAAAATTCCACTTAGGCTTAGGATTAGGTCATCATAAACTCATAGAGGAAAATGAACATTGCCAACAAACTAGTATTGCTTGGGTTTAGTTAGGAGGGCACTGACCTTTCTACTCTGCGCTATCAATGTTTCCTAGTAAAATACATGGGAAAATCCCATAGGAGGAAAATTCCACTTAGGGTTAGGGTTAGGTCCCCATAAACTCATAGAGTAAAATGGACATTGCCAACGCACTCGGAGTGCATTGTTATGGTTAGGAGGGAACTGACTTTTCTATACTGTCCTATCTATGTTTTCTGGTAAAATCCATTGAAAAACCCATTGGAGGAAAATCCCATTGGAGGAAAATTCCACTTAGGTTTAGAGTTAGGTTACCAGGAACTCATAGAGTAAAATGGACATTGCCAATGCCCTTGGAGTGCATTGTTATGGTTAGGAGGGAACTGACTTTTCTATACTGTCCTATCTATGTTTTCTGGTAAATTCCATGAAAAAATCCCATTGGAGGAAAATCCCATTGGAGGAAAATTCCACTTAGGGTTAGGTCTCAATGAACTCATAGAGCAAAATGAACATTACCAACAAACTCGGAGTGCTTGGGTATGGTTAGGAGGTCACTGACCTTTCTAGCCTGCGCTACCTGTGTTTCCTGGTAAAATACATGGGAAAATCCCATAGAACGAAAATTCCACTTAGGGTTAGGGTTTGGTCCCGCTAAACTCATACAGCAAAATGGACACCGCCAACACACTCAGAGTGCTTGGTTATGGTTAGGAGGGCACTGACCTTTCTAGCCTTCCCTATCTACGTTTCCTGGTAAAATAAATGGGAAAATACCTTTGGAGGAAAATTCCACTTAGGGTTAGGGTTAGGTCACCATAAACTCATAGAGCAAAATGGACATTGCCAACAAACTCGGAGTGCTTTGGTATGGTTAGGTGGGAACTAACTTCATTAAGCTGCCCTATCTATGTTTCCTGGTAAAATACATGGAAAAATCCCATTGGAGGAAAATTCCACTTAGGGTTAGGGTTAGGTTTCCATGAACTCTTAGAGCAAAATGTACATCGCCAATACACTCGGAGTGCTTCGGTATGGTTAGGAGGGCACTAATTTTTCTACGCTGCCCAATCTATGTTTTCTGGTAAAATACATGGGAAAATCCCTTTGGAGGAAAATTCCACTTAGGGTTAGGGTTAGGTTACCATGAACTCGTACAGCAAAATGAACATCGCCAACAAACCCGGAGTGATTGGGTATGGTTAGGAGGGCACTGAGTTTTCTTGGCTGCCCTAACTATGTTTTGTGGTAAAATACCTGGAAAAATCCCATAGGAGGAAAATTCCACTTAGGCTTAGGATTAGGTCACCATAAACTCATAGAGCAAAATGAACATTGCCAACAAACTCGTATTGCTTGCGTTTAGATAGGAGGGCACTGACCTTTCTAACCTGCGCTGTCAATGTTTCCTGGTAAAATACATGGGAAAATCTCATAGGAGGAAAATTCCACTTAGGGTTAGGGTTAGGTCCCCATAAACTCCTAGAGTAAAATGGACATTGCCAACACACTCAGAGTGCTTTGGTATGGTCAGCAGCGAACTAACTTTATTAGGCAGCCCTATCTATGTTTCCTGGTAAATACATGGGAAAATCCCATTTGAGGAAAATTCCATTTAGGATTAGGGTTAGATTACCATGAACTCATAGAGGAAAATGAACATCGCCAAGAAATTCGGAGTGCTTGGGTATGGTAGGACGGCACTGACCTTTCTAGCGAGCTTTACCAATTTTTCCTGGTAAAATACATGGGAAATTTCCATAGGAGTAAAATTCAATTTAGGGTTAGGGTTAGATCCCCATAAACCCATAGAGTAAAATGGACATTGCCAACGCACTCGGAGTGCATTGTTATGGTTAGGAGGGAACTCACTTTTCTATACTGCCCTATCTATTTTTTCTGGTAAAATCCATGGAAAAATCCCATTGGAGGAAAATACCATTGGAGGAAAATTCCACTTAGAGTTAGGTCACCATGAACTCATAGAGCAAAATGGACATTGCCAACAAACTCGGAGTGTTTTGGTATGGTTAGGAGGGAACTAACTTCATTAGGCTGCCCTATCTATGTTTCCTGGTAAAATACATGGGAAAATCCCGTAGTAGGAAAATTCCATTTACGGTTAGGTCACCATGAACTCATAGAGCAAAATGGACCTTGCCAACAAACTCGGAGTGCTTTGGTATGGTTAGGAGGGAACTAAATTCATTAGGCTGCCCTATCTATGTTTCCTGGTAAAATACATGGAAAAATCCCATTTGAGGAAAATTCCACTTAGGGTTAAGTTTAGGTTTCTATGAACTCTTAGAGCAAAATGTACATCGCCAACACACTCGGAGTGCTTCGGTATGGTTAGGAGGGCAATAATTTTTCTAGGCTGCCCAATATATGTTTTCTGGTAAAATACATGGGAAAATCCCTTTGGAGGAAAATTCCACTTAGGGTTAGGGTTAGGTTACCATAAACTCGTACAGCAAAATGAACATCGCCAACAAAGTCAGAGTGACTGGATATGGTTAGGAGGGCACTGAGTTTTCTTGGCTGCCCTATCTATGTTTCCTTGTAAAATACATGGGAAATTTCCATAGGAGTAAAATTCCACTTAGGGTTAGTTCCACATAAACTCATAGAGTAAAATGGACATTGCCAACGCACTCAGAGTGCATTTTTATGGTTAGGAGGGAACTGACTTTCTATACTGTCCTATTTATGTTTTCTGGTAAAATCCATGGAAAAATCCCTTTATTGGAAAATCCCATTGGAGGAAAATTCCACTTAGGGTTAGGTCACCATGAACTCAAAGAGCAAAATGGACATTGCCAACAAACTCAGAGTGCTTTGGTATGGTTAGGAGGGAACTAACTTCATTAGGCTGCCCTATTTATGTTTCCTGGTAAAATACATGGGAAAATCCCTTAGCAGGAAAATTCCACTTAGGGTTAGGTCACACCGCCAACACATTCAGAGTGTTTGGTTATGGTTAGGAGGGCACTGACCTTTCTAGCCTTCCCTACCTACGTTTCCTGGTAAAATACATAGGAAAATCCCTTTGGAGGAAAATTCCACTTAGGGTTAGGGTTAGGTCACCATAAACTTATAGAGCAAAATGGACATTACCAACAAACTCAGAGTGCTTATCTATGTTTAGGAGGGCACTGACCTTTCTACCCTGTCATTTGTATGTTTCCAGGTAAAATACATGGGAAAATCCCATAGGAGGAAAATTCCACTTAGGGTTAGGTCACCATGAACTCATAGAGCAAAATGGACATTGCCAACAAACTCGGAGTGCTTTGGTATGTTTACGAGAGAAGTAACTTCATTAGGCTGCCCTATCTATGTTTCCTGGTAAAATACATGGAAAGGTCCCATTTGAGGAAAATTCCACTTAGGGTTAGGGTTAGGTTTCCATGAACTCTTAGAGCAAAGTGTACATCGCCAACACACTCCGAGTGCTACGGTACGGTTACGAGGGTACTAATTTTTCTAGGCTGCCCAATCTATTTTTTCTGGTAAAATACGTGGGACAATCCCTTTGGACGAAAATTCCACTTAGGGTTAGGGTTAGGTTACCATGAACTCGTACAGCAAAATGAACATCGCCAACAAACTCGGAGTGATTGGGTATGGTTAGGAGGGCACTGACCTTTCTAGCCTGTCCTATGTATGTTTCCAGGTAAAATACATGGGAAAATGCCATTGGAGGAAAATTCCACTTAGGGTTAGGTCACCATGAACTCATAGAGCAAAATGGACCTTGCCAACAAACTCGGACTTCTTTGGTATAGTTAGGAGGGAACTAACTTCATTAGGCTGCCCTATCTATGTTTCCTGGTAAAATACATGGAAAAGTCCCATTTGAGGAAAATTCCACTTAGGGTTAGGGTTAGGTTTCCATGAACTCTTACAGCAAAATGTACATCGCCAACACACTCGGAGTGCTTCGGTATGGTTAGGAAGGCAATAATTTTTCTAGTCTGCCCAATCTATGTTTTCTTATAAAATACATGGGAAAATCCCTTTGGAGGAAAATTCCACTTAGGGTTAGGGTTAGTCACCATGAACTCGTAGATCAAAATGAACATCGCCAACAAACTCGGAGGGCACTGAACTTTCTCCTAACCATACCAAAGCACTCCGAGTATGTTGGTAATGTTCATTTTGCTCAATGAGTTCATGGTGACCTAACCCTAACCCTAACCCTAACTCTAAACCCAACCCTTAGTGGAATTTTCCTCCTATGGGATTTTTCCATGTATTTTACCAGGAAAAATAGATCGCTCAGGCTAGAAAGGTCAGTGCCCTCCTAACTATACCCAAGTACTCAGAGTTTCTTGGCAATATTCATTTTGCTCTACGAGTTCATGGTGACCTAACCCTAACCCTAAGTGGAATTTGCCTTCACTGGACTTTCCCATGTATTTTACCAGGAAATATAGATAGCACATACTAGAAATGTTAGTGCCCTCCTAACCATACCCAAGCACTCTGAGTTTGTGGGCGATGTTCATTTTGCTCTATGAGTTCATGGTCACGTAACCCTAACCCTAAGTGGAATTTTCCTCCCATGGGATCTTTCCATATATTTTGCTAGGAAACATAGATAGGGCAACCTAGAAATATACGTGCCCTCTTAACCATACCCCAGCACTCTGAGTGTGTTGGCGACGTCCATTTTGCTCTATGAGTTCATGGAGACCTAACCCTAACCCTAAGTGGAATTTTCCTCCAATGGGATTTTCCCATGTATTTTACCAGGAAACATAGATAGGGCAGCCTAGAAAAGTCAGTTCCCTCCTAACCATACCAAAGAACTCCGAGTGTGTTGGCAATGCCCATTTTGCTCTACGAGTTCCTGTTCACCTAACCCTAACCCTAAATGGAATTTTCCTCCTATGGGATTTTTCCATATATTTTGCTAGGAAGCATAGGGCAACGTAGAAATATACGTGCCCTCCTAACCATACCCAAGCACTCCGAATGTGTTTGCGATGTCCATTTTCCTCTATGGAGACCTAACCCTAAGCCTACGTGGAATTTTCCTCAAATGGGATTTTTCCATGTATTTTGCAAGGAAACATAGATAGGGCAACGTAGAAATGTATGTGCCCTCCTAACCATACCCAAGCACTCCAAATTTGTGGGCAATGTCTATTTTGCTCTATGAGATCATGGTGACCTAACCCTAACCCAGGGGTCGAGAACCTGAAAGAGTGAAACAGCCACTTGGACCTATTTCCCTTACAAAAGAAAAAACTGGAAACCGCAAAATGTGTTTGTACACGTGCACGCACGCGCAAAATAGGGGGCTTGATTGAAGAGTGGAGCTGAAGATGAGACATGCACCGGCCCTTCCCCCCATCCAGCTGTGGTATGGACGGCTCTGCTGTCCTGGCTTCACTTTTCCTCAGATAAGACTGCTCTCCCCCCGCCCCGCACTCTCCCTCTCTGGGACTTTCTTCTTTCTGCTTTTTGGCGTAAAGTTTACCAGGGAGTAGAGGAGGAGGCTGACGGGGAGAAGGAGCTACTGTGGGAAATCTTCCGAGGCTGCAGCAAACGGCCGCTCGGGCTTGCCAATCAGCCTCCTGCGGGAGGCTGGAGTTGAAGCTTCTGAATCGCTCTGGGAGGGGTGCTCAGAAAAGAGGATGAGAAGCAGAAAGCTGGAGAAAGGACTTCTTCCAGCTCTCTGGGGTTCTTTCACTGGGAGGGCAAGGAAGCAGCAGTTCTGCTCCGTGGAAGGTGGGAGCAGGCGGCCTCTCATTCAAGCTTCATCAAGTGACTCCAGGAGCGAAGTGAACTCCAACTCCCCGGAATACCAACTTTGCAAAAGAGGGAGGCGGAGGTGGGAATAAAATAAAATGGGGGGGAGGTTGAGGAAACCCAGCAGATGCCTATTAGAGGGCGAGCAAGAAAGGCAAGATCAGGGAGATGAAGAAAGCTTTCTGGGCTTGTACACAGACATAGCTGACTCCTCCTTGTCTCCTGCCCTTGCTGCATCTCCTGTGGAGACACGTTTGTTTGTTTCTCTGTGTCTCTCTCTCCCACTCAAAGGCATCTTGCAGCTCGATCCTTGAAGCGATTTCAAACGGCCCCTTCATTGCCAAGCATCCCCATGAAAGTCAATGGAGGTCTGCGTTGACTCGAAAGGTCAGCTGCGGCGCTTCAAAGTCCGTTGGTTTTACCGGTGAGCCACCGCCTTCGCCTCCTCGGCTTTGTATCAACACAGATCACTGAGCAGGACGATTGATTAGTGCGGGTCTCTCCTGGCCAAAGTAGCGATGGTTGGAATGGGACCTTGCCTGATCTTTTGTCCAAACTCAGTCAGGTGGTTCCCCTGGCCTTTTGAGTCACCGTGGACCTCCATTGACTTCCATGGGGATGCCTGGCAATGAAGGGGCTGATTGAAACCGCTTCAAGGATTGAGCTGCAGGATGGCTTTGAGTGGGAGAGAGAGACACAGAGAGGGATCCGGCGCTTGTTACCTACCTACCTTTCCCGGGCAGGGATCGCCAGCCCCAGCAGATCCGCTGGGCTGACAAGATGTCCCTTGAGAGAGCAGCTGCCTTCGCCTCCCCTCCCATCTCCCGGTGGGCTTCAGGGCAAGTGCGGGACTTCGGGGGGGCGTTCCTGTTCAAAGCGAGCCGTGCGCCTTCAGGGCTTGGGAGACAGAACAACGCTGAGCCTAACCGGGCAGACCTCTTTCCTGGGGCCTCAGCTTGCGGGAGCGCTGGCCTGCTCAGCGGAGGTGCCAGCAGGCCACTCCCAGAGAGGATCCTGGGGCTGCCCTGTGCATCTCCCTGGCCATGTGTGCCTCGGACAGGGCCAACCTGGGAAAGGGACTTCCTGGCTGCATTTCTCCCAGGGGGTGGGGCGCCCGGGCACAGGGCCAATCAGGAGCCCCATGAGGGGACAGGTCCGAGAGAGAAAGAGAGGGAGAGAGAGAAGGGAAGCACAAGTGCCTCTCTGTCTCTGTCTCTGCAAATGGCGGATGAGGCTCCGGAGCCGCAGGAGAAGGCCTAAAGTGCTGCACGCAGCTCCGGAGCTGGGGGTTGCCAATCTGTGCCCTAACCCTGAATGGAATTTTCCTCCAATGGGATTTTCCCATGTATTTTACCAGAAAACATGGATAGGGTAGGCTAGAAAGGTCAATCCCCTCCTAACCATACACAAGCACTCTGAGTGTGTTGGCAATGTCCATTTTGCTCTGTGAGTTCATGGTGACTTAACCCTAACCTTAAGAATTTTCCTTCTATGGGATTTTCCAATCTATTTTACCAGGAAACATACATAGGGCAGGCCAGAAAGGTCAGTGCCCTCCTAACCATACCCAAGCACTCTGAGTGTGTTGGCGATGTCCATTTTTCTCTATGAGTTCATGGTGACCTAACCCTAACCCTAAGTGGAATCTTCCTCCAATGTGATTTTCCCATGTATTTTTGCCAGGAAACATAGATAGGGCAGCCTAGAAACGTTAAGTGCCCTCCTAACTATACCCAAGTACTCCGAGTTTGTGGGCAATGTCCATTTTGATCTCCGAGTTCATGGTGATGTAACCCTAACCCTAAATGGAATTTTCCTCCAATGGCACTTTCCCATGTATTTTACCAGGAAACATAGATAGGGCAGCCTAGAAAAATCTGTGCCCTCCTAATCATACCCAAGAACTCCTAGTTTGTGAGTGATGTCCTTTTTGCTCTTTGAGTTCATGGTAATCTAACCCTAAGTGGAATGTTCCTCCTATGGAAACTCAAAAGATGGTGTTTCCTTTTGACAGGTCATTATGATTAGTAAAAATTTGGAAGAAAATCATTATTTTTTCCTTCCTTCCCTCCAGGATGAAAAGGAAGAGGAGGGATGAATGTTGAAATCCCTGTATGAAGCTTTCATTACCTTTGGTGCTTTGATTTCTCTGTTGTTATTTTTTTTTCTACCTAAAAAGTACACTCAATAAAAGTAATAATATTTGTACTCTTTTCTGCCATTTACTCTTAATGGAAACTAGCAAACTTAGCTTTAAATGTCTCTACTATGGAAACACATTGTAATTCTCAATCTGAAAAGGACCAAAAATAAAAATAAGCTATAATTAGTCAATTGGTCATAAAGCATCCACACTGCATATACACCTCATAAAGTCCACATTCATATGCATACAAAATAGGAAAATAAGCTCTTTTCTAGAACTTCTGAGTTGGGGTGGAGTGGGAGAAAAAAGTGGTCTGAATATGAGTCCGCAATGTGATTACAATTCGTCTAGCAGCTCTTCTATTCACCAGAGCAAAGAGGCCATAAATCATGGCTTACAAAATATAGTGTTGCATTCACACAACATAGTCAGCTAAAACCATACAAATCATATAATTAGTTTAGGGTAATACAGAAACCCAGTCATAGATTTAGTCAGTACTTTTTTTGTTAAAAAAAAAAAGGTGCTGGAACTCACAGGTCATATAACCCAGCTTGCCTACCCTAAAAAGCAACATCCAAAAAAGTTGCCGGAGTACTTGGGTATGGTTAAAAGGGACCTGACCTTTTTAGCCTGCACTAACTATGTTTCCTGGTAAAATACATGGGAAAATCCCATAGGAAGAAAATTCCACTTAGGGTTAGGGTTAGGTCACAATGAACTAATAGAGCAAAGTGGACATTGCCAACACACTCGGAGTGCTTTGGTATGGTTAGGAGGGAACTGACTTTTCTTGGCTGCCCTATCTATGTTTCCTGGTAAAATACATGGGAAAATCCCATTGGAGCAAAATTCCACTTAATGTTAGTGTTAGGTGACCATAAACTCATAGAGCAAAATGGACATCACCAACACACTCGGAATGCTTTGGTATGGTTAGGAGGGCACTGACTTTTCTAGGCTGCCCTATCGATGTTTCCTGCTAAAATACATGGGAAAATCCTTTTGGAGGAAAATTCTACTTAGGGTTAGGGTTTGGTTACCATGAACTCGTAGAGCAGAATGAACATCGCCAACAAACTCGGAGTGCTTGGGTATGGTTAGTAGGGCACTGAGCTTTCTAGCCTGCGCTATCTATGTTTCCTGGTAAAATACATGGGAAAATCCCATTGGAGGAAAATTCCACTTAGGGTTAGGGTTAGATTACCATGAACTCAAAGAGCAAAATGAACATCACCAACAAACTCGGAGTGCTTGGGTATGGTTAAGAGGGCCCTGACCTTTTTAGTATGCACTATCTATGTTTCCTGGTAAAATACATGGGAAAATCCCATAGGAGGAAAATTCCACTTACGGTTAGGGTTAGGTCACCATGAACTAATAGAGCAAAATGGACATTGCCAACACACTCGGAGTGCTTTGGTATGGTTAGGAGGGCACTGACTTTTCTAGGCTGCTCTATCTATGTTTCCTGGTAAAATACATGGGAAAATCCCATTGGAGCAAAATAACACTTAATGTTAGTGTTAGGTACCCATGAACTCATAGACCAAAATGAACAACGCCAAAAAACCTGTATTGCTTGGGTATAGTTAGGAGGGATTTTCCAATGTATTTTACCAGGAAACATAGATATTGCTGCCTAATAAAATTAGTTCCCTCCTGACCATACAAAAGCACTCCGAGTTTGTTGGCAATGTCCATTTTGCTCTGTGAGTTCATGGTGACCTAAAACTAACCCTAAGTGGAATTTTCCTCAAATGGGATTTTCCCATTTATTTTACCAGAAAACATAGGTAGCGCAACCTGGAATGGTCAGTGCCCTCCTAACTATACCCAAGAACTCCGAAATTGTTTGCGATGTCCATTTTGCTCTATGAGTTCATGGTAACCTATCCCTAACCCTAAATGGAATTTTCCTCCAATGGGATTTTCCCATTTATTTTACCAGGAAACATAGGTAACGCAGGCTGGAATGGTCAGTGCCCTCCTAACTATACCCAAGAACTCCGAGATTGTCTACGATGTCCATTTTGCTCTATGAGTTTATTGTGACCAAACCCTAACCCTAAGTGGAATTTGCCTACAATGGATTTTCCCATGTATTTTACCAGGAAAAATAGGCAGCGCAGGCAAGAAAGGTCACTACCCTCCTAAACATAACGAAGCACTCCCAGTTTGTTGGTGATGTTCATTTTGGTCTACGAGTTCATGATAAACTAACCCTAACACTAAGTTGAATTTTCCTCAAATGGGATTTTCCCATGTATTTTACCACAAAACATAGATAGGACAGCCTAGAAAAGTAATTTCCCTCCTAACCATGCCAAATCACTATGAGTGTTTTAGCAATGTCCATTTTGCTCTTTGAGTTCATGGTGACCTAACTCTAACCCTAAGTGGAATTTTGTTCCTATGGGATTGTCCCATGTATTTTACCAGAAAACATAGATAGGACAGCCTAGAAAAATCAGGTCCCTCCTAACCATACCAAAGCAATCCGAGTTTGTTGGCAATGTCCATTTTGCTCTATGAGTTCATGGTGAACTAACCCTAACCCTAAGTGGAATTTTCCTCCTATGGAATTATCCCATGTATTTTACCAGAAAACATAAGTAGCGCAGGCTAGAATGGTCAGTGCCCTCCTAACTATACGCAAGAACTCCGAGATTGTTGGCGATGTTCATTTTGTTCTACGAGTTCATGGTAACCTATCCCTAACCCTAAGTGGAATTTTCCTCCAATGGGATTTCCCCATGTATTTTACCAGGAAATATAGATAGGGCAGCGTAATAAAATTAGTTCCATCCTAACCATACCAAATCACTATGAGTGTTTTAGCAATGTCCATTTTGCTCTTTGAGTTCATGGTGACCTAACTCTAACCCTAAGTGGAATTTTGTTCCTATGGGATTGTCCCATGTATTTTACCAGAAAACATAGATAGGACAGCCTAGAAAAATCAGGTCCCTCCTAACCATACCAAAGCAATCCGAGTTTGTTGGCAATGTCCATTTTGCTCTATGAGTTCATGGTGAACTAACCCTAACCCTAAGTGGAATTTTCCTCCTATGGAATTATCCCATGTATTTTACCAGAAAACATAAGTAGCGCAAGCTAAAAAGGTCAGGGCCCTCTTAACTATATCCAACAACTCCGAGTTTTTTGGCGATGTTCATTTTGCTCTACGGGTTCATGTTAACCTAACCCTAACCCTAAGTGGAGTTTTCTTCAAATGGGATTTTCCCATGTATTTTACAAGGAAACATAGATAGTGCAAGCTGGAAATGTCAGTGCCCTCCTAACCGTACCCAAGCACTACGATTTTTTTTGGCAATGTTCATTTTGCTCTATGAGTTCATGGTAACCTAACCCAAATCCTAAGTATAATTTTCATCAAATGGGATTTTTCCATGTATTTTACCAGAAAACATAGATAGGACAGCCTAGAAAAGTAAGTTCCCTCCTAACCATACCAAATCACTATGACTGTTTTAGCAATGTTTTTGCTAAATTTTGCTCTTTGAGTTCATGGTGACCTAACTCTAACTCTAAGTGGAATTTTGTTCCTATGGGATTATCCCATGTATTTTACCAGAAAACATAGATAGGACAGCCTAGAAAAATCAGCTCCCTCCTAACCATACCAAAGAACTCCACGTTTGTTGGCAATGTCCATTTTGCTCTGTGGGTTCATGGTGACCTAACCCTAACCCTAAGTGGAATTTTTCTCCAATGGGATTTTCCCGTGTATTTTACCAGGAAACATAGGTAGCGCAAGCTAGAATGTTCAGTGCCCTCCTAAAAATACCCAAGAACTCAGAGTGCTTTGGTATGTTTAGGAGGGCACTGGAAGTTCTAGCTTGCGCTACATTTGTTTCCTGGTAAAATACATGGGAAAATCCCATAGGAGGCAAATTCCACTTAGGGTTAGGGTTAGGTTACCATGAACCCGTAGAGCAAAATGAACATCGCCAACACACTCGGATGCTTGGATATGGTTAGGAGGGAAGTGACTTTTCTAAGAATGCCCTATCTATGTTTCCTGGTAAAATACATGGGAAAACCCCATTGGAGGAAAATTCCACTTAGGGTTAGGTTACCATGAACTCGTAGAGCAAAATGAGCATTGTCAACACACTCAGAGTGCTTGGGTATGGTTAGGATGGCACTGATTTTTCTAGCCTGCACTATAAAGTTTCATGGTAAAATACATGGGAAAATCCCATTGGAGCAAAATTCCACTTAATGGTAAAGTTACGTGACCATAAACTCATAGAGCAAAATGGTCATCGCCAACACACTCAGAGTGCTTGGGTATGGTTAGGAGGGCACTGTCTGTTTTAGGCTGCCCTATCTATGTTTCCTTGTAAAATACACGGGAAAATACCTTTGGAGGAAAGTTCCACTAAGTGTTAGGATTAGGTTACCATGAACTCATAGAGCAAAATGGATATCACCAACAGACTCGGAATGCTTGGGTATGGTTAGGAGGGCACTGACTTTTCTACGCTGCCCTAACCCTAACCCTAACCCTAACCATACCAAAGCATTCCGAGTGTGCTGACGATGTCCCTTTTGTTCTATGAGTTCATGGTGACCTAACCCTAACCCTAAGTGGAATTTTCTTCTTATGGGATTTTTCCATGTATTTTACCAGGAAAAATAGACAGGGCAAGCTGGAAATGTCAGTGCCCTCCTAACAGTACCCAAGCACTACGATTCTTTTTGCAATGTTCATTTTGCTCTATGAGTTCGTGGTGCCCTAAACCTAACCCTAAGTGGAATTTTCCTCAAATGGGATTTTCCCATGTATTTCACTAGAAAACAAGGTAGGGCAGCCTCGAAAAGTCAGTTTCCTCCTAACCATACCAAAGCACTCCGAGTGTGTTGGCAATGTCCATTTTGCTCTGTGAGTTCATCGTGACCTAATCCTAACCATAAGTGGAATTTTCTTCTTATGCGATTTTTCCATATATTTTACCAGGAAAAATAGACAGGGCAAGCTGGAAATGTCAGTGCCCTCCTAACAGTACCCAAGCACTGCGATTTTTTTTGCAATGTTCATTTTGCTCTATGAGTTCATGGTGCCCTAACCCTAACCCTTAGTGGAATTTTCCTCAAATGGGATTTTCCCATGGATTTCACCAGAAAACACAGATAAGGCAGCCTAGAAAAGTCAGTTCCCTCCTAACCATACCAAAGCACTCCGAGTGTATTTGCAATGTCCATTTTGCTCTATGACTTCATGGTGACCTAACGCTAATCCTAAGTGGAATTTTCGTCAAATGGGATTTTCCCATTTATTTTACCAGGAAACATCGATAGGGCAGCCTAATAAAGTTGGTTCCCTCCTAACCATACAAAAGCACTCTGAGTGTGTTGGAAATGTCCATTTTGCTCTATGAGTTCATGGTGACCTAACCCTAACCCTAAGTGGAATTTTCCTCCTATGGGATTATCCCATGTATTTTACCAGGAAACATAGGTAGCGCAGGCTAGAATGGTCAGTGCCATCCTAACTATACGCAAGAACTCCGAGATTGTTGACGATGTTCATTTTCCTCTACGAGTTCATGGTAACCTAACCCTAACCCTAAGTGGAATTTTCCTCCAATGGGATTTCCCCATGTATTTTACCAGGAAAAATAGATAGGGCAGCCTAGAAAACTCAGTTCGCTCCTAACCATACCCAAGCAGTCCGAGTTTGTTGGCAATGTTCATTGTGCTCTATCAGTTCATGGTACCCTAAACCTAACCCTAAGTGGAATTTTCCTCCAATGGGATTTTCCCATGTATTTTACCAGAAAACATAGATAGGGCAGCCTAATAAAATTAGTTCCATTGTAACCATACAAAAGCACTCCGAGTGTGTTGGCAATGTCCATTTTGCTCTGTGAGTTCAACGTGACCTAACCCTAACCATAAGTGGAATTTTCTTCTTATGGGATTTTTCCATGTATTTTACCAGGAAAAATAGACAGGGCAGGCTGGAAATGTCAGTGCCCTCCTAACCGTACCCAAGCCCTACTATTTTTTTGGCAATGTTCATTTTGCTCTATGAGTTCATGGTGCCCTAACCCTAACCCTAAGTGGAATTTTCCTCCAATAGGATTTTCCCATGTATTTTACCAGGAAACATCTATAGGGCAGCCTAACAAAGTTAGTTCCGTCCTAACCATATCAAAGTGTGGTGTCGGCAATGTCCACTTTGCTCGATGAGTTCATGGTGACTAACCCTAACTCTAAGTGGAATTTTCCTCCAATGAGATTTTCCCATGTATTTTACCAGAAAACATATTTAGGACAACCTAGTAAAGTAAGTTACCTCCTAACCATACCAAATCACTACGAGTTTTTTAGCAATGTCCATTTTGCTCTTTTTGTTCCTGGTGACATAACTCTAACCCTAAGTGGAATTTAGTTCCTATGGGATTTTCCCATGTATATTACCAGGAAACATAGGTAGTGCAAGCTAGAATGGTCAGTGCCCTCCTAACCATAGCCAAGAACTCCGAGATTGTTGGCGATGTCCATTTTTCTCTATGAGTTTATGGTGGCCAAACCCTAACCCTAAGTGGAATTTGCCTTAAATGGATTTTCCCATGTATTTTACCAGGAAACCTAGATAGTGCAAGCTAAATGGTCAGGGCCCTCTTAACTATACCTAAGCACTCCGAGTTTATTGGTGATGTTCATTTTGCTCTAGGAGTTCATGGTAACCTAACTGTAACCCTAAGTGGAATTTTCCTTCTATGGGATTTTCCCATTTATTTTACCAGGAAACATAGATAGCACAGGCTGGAAAGGTCTGTGCCCTCCCAACCATATCCAACCACTCCGAGTTTGTTTGCGATGTTCATTTTGCTCTTCGAGTTCATGGTAACCTAACCCTAACCCATTCAAGCCTGCGCTGCCTATTTTTCCTGGTAAAATACATGGAAAAATCCCATTTGATGAAAATTCTACTTAGGATTTGGGTTAGGTTACCATAAACTCATAGAGCAAAATGAACATCGCCAACAAACTCAGAATGCTTGGGTATGGTTAGTGGGGCACTTATCTTTCTAGACTGCGCTATCTATGTTTCCTGGTAAAATACATGGGAAAATGCCATTGGAGGAAAATTCCACTTAGGGTTAGGGTTAGGTTACCATGAACTCAAAGAGCAAAATGAACATCGCCAACAAACTCGGAGTGCTATTGTATGGTTAAGAGGGCTCTCACCTTTTTAGCCTGCGCTATCTATGTTTCCTGGTAAAATACATGGGAAAAAACCATAGGAGGAAAATTCCACTTAGGGTTAGGGTTAGGTCATCATGAACTAATAGAGCAAAATTTACATTGTCAACACAGACGGTGTGCTTTGGTATGGTTAGGGGGGAACTGACTTTTCTAGGATGCCCTATCTATGTTTCATGGTAAAATACATGGGAAAATCCCATTGGAGGAAAATTCCACTTAGGGTTAGGGTTAGGTTACCATGAACTCGTAGAGCAAAATGAACATCGCCAACAAACTCAGAGTGCTTGGGTATGGTTAGGAGGGCACTGACCTTTGTAGGCTGCCCTATCTATGTTTCCTTGTAAAATACATGGGAAAATCCCATAGAAGGAAAATTCCACTTAGGGTTAGGTTACCATGAACTCAAAGAGCAAAATGAACATCGCCAACAAACTCGGAGTGCTGGGATACGGTTAGGAGTGCACTGACTTTTTTAGGCTGCCCTAAATATGTTTCCTGGTAAAATAAATGGGAAAATCACATTGGAGGAAAATTCCACTTAGTTTTAAGGTTAGGTTACCATGAACTCGTAGAGCAAAATGAACATCGCCAACAAACTCGCAGTGCTTGGGTATGTTTAGGAGGGCACTGACATTTATAGCCTGCGCTACCTATTTTTGCTGCTAAAATACATGGGAAAATCCCATAGGAGGAAAATTTACTTAGGGTTTCTGTTAAGTCACCATAAATTCATAGAGCAAAATGGACATTGCCAACACACACAGAGTGCTTTGGTATAGTTAGGAGGGAACTAACTTTATTAGGCTTCCCTATCTATGTTTCCTGGTAAAATACATGGGAAAATCCCATTGGAGGAAAATTCCACTTAGGGTTAGGGTTAGGTCACCATGAACTAATAGAGCAAAATGAACATTGCCAATACACTCGGTGTGCTTTGGTATGGTTAGGAGGGAACTGACTTTTCTAGGCTGCCCTATCTATGTTTCCTGGTAAAATACATGGGAAAATCCCATTGGAGCAACATTCCACTTAATGTTAGAGATAGGTGACCATAAACTCATATAGCAAAATGGACATCACCAACACAGTCGGAGTGCTTGGGTATGGTTAGGAGGGCACTGACTTTTCTAGGCTGTCCTATGTTTCCTGGTAAAATACATGGGAAAATCCCATTGGAGGAAAATTGCACTTAGGGTTAGGGTTAGGTTACCATGAACTCATAGAGCAAAATGGACATCACCAACACACTCGGAGTGTTGGGTATGGTTAGGAGGGCACGTATATTTCTACGTTGCCCTATCTATGTTGCCTAGAAAAATATTTGGAAAAATCCCATAGGAGGAAAATTCCACTTAGTGTTAGGGTTAGGTAACCATCAACCCTTAGAGCAAAATAAACATCGCCAACAAACTCGGAGTGCCTGGGTATGGTTAGGAGGGCACTGACTTTTGTAGGCTGCCCTATCTATGTTTCCTGGTAAAATACATGGGAAAACCCCTTTGGAGGAAAATTCCACTTAGGCGTAGAGTTAGGTTACCATGAACTCGTAGAGCAAAATGAACATCGCCAACAAACTCGGAGTGCTTGGGTATGGTTAGGAGGGCACTGACCTTTCTAGCCTGTGCTATCTATGTTTCCTGGTAAAATACATGGGAAAATCCAATAGGAGTGCTTTCGTATGGTTAGGATGGAATTGACTTTTCTTGGCTGCCCTATCTATGTTTCCTGGTAATATACATGGGAAAATGCCATTGGAGGAAAATTCCACTTAGGGTTAGGGTTAGGTTACCATGAACTCAAAGAGCAAAATGAACATCGACAACAAACTTGGAGTACTTGGGTACGGTTAGGAGGGCACTAAATTTTCTAGGCTGCCCTATCTATGTTTCCTGGTAAAATATATAGGAAAATACCTTTGGAGGAAAATTCCACTTAGGGTTAGAGTTAGGTTACCATGAACTCGTAGAGCAAAATGAACATCGTCAACAAACTCGGAATGCTTGGGTATGGTTAGGAGGGCACTGACCTTTCTATCCTGTGCTATCTATGTTTCCTGGTAAAATACATGGGAAAATCCAATAGGAGTACTTTGTATGGTTAGGAGGGAATTGACTTTTCTTGGCTGCCCTATCTATGTTTCCTGGTAAGATACATTAGAAAATCCAATTGGAGGAAAATTCCCTCTTAGGGTTAGGTTACCGTGAACTCGTGGAGCAAAATGGACATTGCCAAGAAACTCGGAGTGCTTGGGTATGGTTAGGAGGGAACTGACTTTTCTAGGATGCCCTATCTATGTTTCCTGGTAAAATACATGTGAAAATGCCATTGCAGCAAAATTACACTTAAAATTAGAGTTAGGTGACCATAAACTCATAGAGCAAAATGGACATCACCAACACAGTCGCAGTGCTTGCGTATGGTTAGAGGGCACTAAGTTTTCTAGGCTGCCCTATGTTTCCTGGTAAAATACATGGGAAAATCCCATTGGAGGAAAATTCCACTTAGGGTTAGGGTTAGGTTACCATGAACTCATAGAACAGAATGAACATCGCCAACAAACCCGGAGTGCTTGAGTACGGTTAGGAGGGCACTGACTTTTCTAGGCTGCCCTATCTATGTTTCCTGGTAAAATAAATGGGAAAATCCCATTGGAGGAAAATTCCACTTAGGGTTAGTGTTAGGTAACCATAAACTCGTAGAGCAAAATGAACATCGCCAACAAACTCGGTGTGCTTGGATATGGTTAGGAGGGCACGTATATTTCTACGTTGCCCTATCTATGTTTCCTAGAAAAATATATGGAAAAATCTCATAGGAGGAAAATTCCACTTAGTGTTAGGGTTAGGTAACCATCAACCCTTAGAGCAACTCGTAGAGCAAAATGAACAATGCGAACAAACTCGGAGTGCTTGGGTATGGTTAAGAGGGCTCTCACCTTTTTAGCTTGCGCTATCTATGTTTCTTGGTAAAATACATGGGAAAAACCCATAGGAGGAAAATTCCACGTAGGGTTAGGGTTAGGTAACCATCAATCCTTAGAGCAAAATGAACATCACGAACAAACTCGGATTGCTTGGGTATGGTTAAGAGGGCCCTGACCTTTTTAGCCTGCACCATGAAGTAATAGAGCAAAATGGACATTACCAACACACTTGGAGTGCTTTGGTATGACTAGGAGGGAACTGACTTTTCTTTGCTGCCCTATCTATGTTTCCTTGTAAAATACATGGGAAAATCAAATAGGAGGAAAATTCCACTTAGGGTTAGGGTTAGGTCATCATGAACTAATAGAGCAAAATGGACATTGCCAACACACTCGGAGTGCTTTGGTATGGTTAGGAGGGAACTGACTTTTCTAGGATGCCCTATTTATGTTTCCTGCTAAAATAAATGGGATAATCCCATTGGAGCAAAATTCCACTTAATGTTAGAGTTAGGTGACCATAAACACATAGAGCAAAGTGGACATCGCCAACAAACGCGGAATTCTTGGGTATGTTTAGGAGGGCACTGACATTTCTAGCGTGCGCTACCTATTTTTCCTGGTAAAATACATGGGAAAATCCCATAGGAGGAAAATTCCACTTAGGGATAAGATTAGGTCTCCATGAACTCATAGAGCAAAATGGACATCGCCAACACACTCAGAGTGCTTGGGTATGGTTAGGAAGGCAAAGACTTTTCTACACTGCCCTATTTATGTTTCCTGGTAAAATACATGGAAAAATCCCATAGGGTGAAAATTCCATTTAGGGTTAGGGATAGGTCACCATGAACTCATAGAGCGAAATGGACATTACCAACACACTCGGAGTGCTTTCGTTAGGAGAAATAACTACGATTTTTTTTTGCAATGTTCATTTTGCTCCATGAGTTCATGGTGCCCTAACCCTAACCCTTAGTGGAATTTTCCTCAAATGGGATTTACCTATGGATTTCACCAGAAAACACAGATAGGGCAGCCTAGAAAAGTCAGTTCCCTCCTAACCATACCAAAGCACTCCGAGTGTATTGGCAATGTCCATTTTGCTCTATGACTTCATGGTGACCTAACGCTAATCCTAAGTGGAATTTTCGTCAAATGGGATTTTCCCATTTATTTTACCAGGAAACATCGATAGGGCAGCCTAATAAAGTTGGTTCCCTCCTAACCATACAAAAGCACTCTGAGTGTGTTGGAAATGTCCATTTTGCTCTATGAGTTCATGGTGACCTAACCCTAACCCTAAGTGGAATTTTCCTCCTATGGGATGATCCCATGTATTTTACCAGGAAACATAGGTAGCGCAGGCTAGAATGGTCAGTGCCATCCTAACTATACGCAAGAACTCCGAGATTGTTGACTATGTTCATTTTCCTCTACGAGTTCATGGTAACCTAACCCTAACCCTAAGTGGAATTTTCCTCCAATGGGATTTCCCCATGTATTTTACCAGGAAACATAGATAGGGCAGCCTAGAAAACTCAGTTCGCTCCTAACCATACCCAAGCAGTCCGAGTTTGTTGGCGATGTTCATTGTGCTCTATCAGTTCATGGTACCCTAAACCTAACCCTAAGTGGAATTTTCCTCCAATGGGATTTTCCCATGTATTTTACCAGAAAACATAGATAGGGCAGCCTAATAAAATTAGTTCCATCGTAACCATACAAAAGCACTCCGAGTGTGTTGGCAATGTCCATTTTGCTCTGTGAGTTCAACGTGACCTAACCCTAACCATAAGTGGAATTTTCTTCTTATGGGATTTTTCCATGTATTTTACCAGGAAAAATAGACAGGGCAGGCTGGAAATGTCAGTGCCCTCCTAACCGTACCCAAGCCCTACGATTTTTTTGGCAATGTTCATTTTGCTCTATGAGTTCATGGTGCCCTAACCCTAACCCTAAGTGGAATTTTCCTCCAATAGGATTTTCCCATGTATTTTACCAGGAAACATCTATAGGGCAGCCTAACAAAGTTAGTTCCGTCCTAACCATATCAAAGTGTGGTGTCGGCAATGTCCACTTTGCTCGATGAGTTCATGGTGACTAACCCTAACTCTAAGTGGAATTTTCCTCCAATGAGATTTTCCCATGTATTTTACCAGAAAACATATTTAGGACAACCTAGTAAAGTAAGTTACCTCCTAACCATACCAAATCACTACGAGTTTTTTAGCAATGTCCATTTTGCTCTTTTTGTTCCTGGTGACATAACTCTAACCCTAAGTGGAATTTAGTTCCTATGGGATTTTCCCATGTATATTACCAGGAAACATAGGTAGTGCAAGCTAGAATGGTCAGTGCCCTCCTAACCATAGCCAAGAACTCCGAGATTGTTGGCGATGTCCATTTTTCTCTATGAGTTTATGGTGGCCAAACCCTAACCCTAAGTGGAATTTGCCTTAAATGGATTTTCCCATGTATTTTACCAGGAAACCTAGATAGTGCAAGCTAAATGGTCAGGGCCCTCTTAACTATACCTAAGCACTCCGAGTTTATTGGTGATGTTCATTTTGCTCTAGGAGTTCATGGTAACCTAACTGTAACCCTAAGTGGAATTTTCCTTCTATGGGATTTTCCCATTTATTTTACCAGGAAACATAGATAGCACAGGCTGGAAAGGTCTGTGCCCTCCCAACCATATCCAACCACTCCGAGTTTGTTTGCGATGTTCATTTTGCTCTTCGAGTTCATGGTAACCTAACCCTAACCCATTCAAGCCTGCGCTGCCTATTTTTCCTGGTAAAATACATGGAAAAATCCCATTTGATGAAAATTCTACTTAGGATTTGGGTTAGGTTACCATAAACTCATAGAGCAAAATGAACATCGCCAACAAACTCAGAATGCTTGGGTATGGTTAGTGGGGCACTTATCTTTCTAGACTGCGCTATCTATGTTTCCTGGTAAAATACATGGGAAAATGCCATTGGAGGAAAATTCCACTTAGGGTTAGGGTTAGGTTACCATGAACTCAAAGAGCAAAATGAACATCACCAACAAACTTGGAGTGCTTGGGTACGGTTAGGAGGGCACTGAATTTTCTAGGCTGCCCTATCTATGTTTCCTGGTGAAATACATAGGAAAATCCCATTGAAGGAAAATTCCACTTAGGGTTAGGATTACTTCACCATGAACTCGTAGAGCAAAATGAACAATGCCAACAAACTCGGAGTGCTTGGGTATGGTTAAGAGGGCTCTCACCTTTTTAGCCTGCGCTATCTATGTTTCCTGGTAAAATACATGGGAAAAAACCATAGGAGGAAAATTCCACTTAGGGTTAGTGTTAGGTCACCATGATCTAATAGAGCAAAATTTACATTGTCAACACACTCGGTGTGCTTTGGTATGGTTAGGAGGGAACTGACTTTTCTAGGATGCCCTATCTATGT
Source organism: Crotalus tigris (assembly GCF_016545835.1). Taxonomy (NCBI): domain Eukaryota; kingdom Metazoa; phylum Chordata; class Lepidosauria; order Squamata; family Viperidae; genus Crotalus; species Crotalus tigris. The sequence goes on from NW_024097445.1 coordinate 483,210, forward strand.
TTCATGGTAAAATACATGGGAAAATCCCATTGGAGGAAAATTCCACTTAGGGTTAGGGTTAGGTTACCATGAACTCGTAGAGCAAAATGAACATCGCCAACAAACTCAGAGTGCTTGGGTATGGTTAGGAGGGCACTGACCTTTGTAGGCTGCCCTATCTATGTTTCCTTGTAAAATACATGGGAAAATCCCATAGAAGGAAAATTCCACTTAGGGTTAGGTTACCATGAACTCAAAGAGCAAAATGAACATCGCCAACAAACTCGGAGTGCTGGGATACGGTTAGGAGTGCACTGACTTTTTTAGGCTGCCCTAAATATGTTTCCTAGTAAAATAAATGGGAAAATCACATTGGAGGAAAATTCCACTTAGTTTTAAGGTTAGGTTACCATGAACTCGTAGAGCAAAATGAACATCGCCAACAAACTCGCAGTGCTTGGGTATGTTTAGGAGGGCACTGACATTTATAGCCTGCGCTACCTATTTTTCCTGCTAAAATACATGGGAAAATGCCATTGGAGGAAAATTCCACTTAGGGTTAGGGTTAGGTTACCATGAACTCAAAGAGCAAAATGAACATCGCCAACAAACTTGGAGTGCTTGGGTACGGTTAGGAGGGCACTGAATTTTCTAGGCTGCCCTATCTATGTTTCCTGGTGAAATACAT